>NC_090726.1:131924419-132017230 GCF_036898095.1 Palaemon carinicauda | reverse complement strand
AAACTCCTGTTTTGGTTTAATGTTCTGTATGGTCTACAAGGAGTAATACCGGAGCAATAACTGCATAGACATGTAACAAAGACCAACCATATACAGTCAAGCAAACAAAGCCTGCAAGTATGGGTGAGAAGGAAAACTAACAAGTTAGACAATCACCTCCTAAGGAAAGACTCCAGAGTAGTTAGATGCCGGCCAATATGCTTCTGCTGAGGGACCTGGTTGGTGGGCCCCCTTTTCTGTCTGATTTCCCCTAGTAAGGGCCACATATTGCACAGCTTGTATTTGTTTCAGTAGTGTTCTATAAACACCCTATGGCCAGACCAACCCTTAAAGCTGTCGATGTCTTGAAATTTCATATTAGCAAAATGAAAAATTAAATGCCAATGAGATGGGAATTTTTCTCACATTATGGGATTTATAGATTGAGAGAAAATCTCCTATCTTGATAAGGGTGATACTTATAATATGGATAACCCCTACTGTAAAGGCACTTGGTCTGGGTATTTTGAAACAGACTACCTTCTGTAGACACCCGAAAAAGGTTATCATTCCCCAGTCTACAAAATGTAATATGAAGAGGGTTCCCTCTCTAAAGAGGCTTTTTGTTTCTTTGCCAAAAACAGAGGACTTAGAGTCAGAATTAGGAGACAGTCAGGAATTATTATTATTATTATTATTATTATTATTATTATTATTATTATTATTATTACAAGCTAGGCTATAACTCTAGTTGGAAAAGCAAGATGCTATAAGCCCAAGGGCATCAGCAGAGAAAAATAGCCCAGTGAGGAAAGGAAACAAGGCAATGAACTACAAGAGAAAAATGAACATTAGATAAGGTCCTTCAGATGTAGCCTGTAAAAAAGAAAATGAAAAAAACAACAGGAAGAAAAACAAGATAGAACATCTTGCCCAAGTGTACTCCTAACCAAGATAATTTAATCCATGACAGCGGATCTCTCTGTAATCCTCCCATTTCACTGATTCTCAATCTGTAATGCTCCTATTTCACTGATTCTCGATCCCGAAGGTAATACTGTAAAAGAACATCTTTTTGGAAGAACTTCAAGTGAAATTTAGGAACTATCTAATTTTGCCAAAACTCAAGCTCTCTATCAAGAACCAGAACATTGAAGGGTTTGATAGCGATGTTTGTTGTAAAGCAAACGACTGTCATCTTGTGAAATGTATATGAATATAAATGCATGTTTAAACCCCACTTGAGGGATTCTGTTCATGTGGATTTACATGACAAGAAATTAATGGCTTAGATATCACATCTCAAAGAGATGGACCAAAAAAGAAGCCAAAAGATCCTGGCACAGATAATCGTGGCCTAGGCGATCTTGAGGTGCCATATTAAGATAATAACACAGGTTCAATTTGTTTTAGAAGGTGAGTTCTTGTAATGTGTCTACTTAGAATAATAGGAGTAATTTTGTGGCTCCAGGGGAATATACCTAAGAATTACCCTAACTGTCAGGCATATATAGTAATTAAACGTGGAGGATTATGAATTTTCTAGACATCAAACCTGAATGGAGGTCAGAGAGGTATACAAGAAATACATATAAAATAATTTGTGTAAATTGCAACTAAAGTAAAAAAAAAGATAATGTATTCTTAAATACAATGTCAGAGTGGCGTCACACACTAGCATTAATCTACAATGTATGGAATTTTCGGAGATTAGGCCATACACACAACTTTGCAATGCATGGAGCCTAATTGTTGTTAATGACTGTATGAATAGCGTTAAATAAGCGTATAGACAGCGTTCAAGTAGCGGATTCCTAGCATATTTGACGTGATGTTGATTTCAGTTGTACGCATACCAATGTATATCGACACATGAGTAACGTACGCCCACGTGTGCATAGCGCATGAGAAACGTATGCTTAACGTCAGCCTAGCGCATGAGGAATGTTCCCGCAGGGTCCGTATAAAATGGGGGATTGTGTGAATAGTGTCACTACGGGCTGCAAGATTGCAAGAGCCCGTGTCTGGCCCAAAAGGGCCAGGCAATCTTCAACAACAACGAATAGTGTCAGTCGTCCATTAGACTTCAAGCTGTCAAGATGCCAAAACGCAAGGCGAAGAAGGTTAAACTTGGTGATGTGCCTCCTTCTTCTGCACCACCATGCGAGCCTCTGCCTGATGAACCTGCTGGTGCTGCTGTTGCTATTACTGCCGATGCCGATCCTGATCCAGATGCGAATGTTGCTGTTCCTCCTCCTCCATCCCAAGATATGTAGGACAAATATACTGTATTATCCATTTCCAAGGAAGGATTCAGGGATTTTTCTTCATCCTCACATTCCTTGGCTGCCTCCACATCATCCCACACAAAGAAAAATACTGGAAACTGACCTTTTCTGGGAACCTTAATACCACCATATGAGAAGTATACTGGACCTATGTGTAACGTTCTTACAGTGTTCCTCTAGCATACTCAACGTATGATTAGTCTCCAACGTACATCACCAAACACAGACTTATGACAGCATGGTCAAAGCTTGTGCTACTTTACCCTTGGTATGTATCAGCGTATGTCAGAATTTGAGCTTTTTTTCAGCATACAGTGGCATATGGTTCTGTTAAAGAAACAGAACAAAAACCTGAATCTCGATAGATAAGATATACAGTAAAACGGAGGTCTCATATTAATTGAGTGGGAAAAATTAGAAAAGGGAATGGTTAACAGAACTACATAATGCATGAGCTAATTAACAGATAAAAGATAAATAAACAAAGTGAAGAAAAGTCTTCATAGTTTTTGAATTTTTAGTTTTGGTTATCTCTCTCTCTCTCTCTCTCTCTCTCTCTCTCTCTCTCTCTCTCTCTCTCTCTCTCTCTCTCTCTCTCATTTACCATTTTTTTGCAAGCAAATAACTATTAGGGTAACACGCTCATACATTGTTATATGTCCTTAAATCGAGGTTACCAGATGTTTTGTGAAACCAACAGATATATATCCAGAGTATTATCTCTCTCTCTCTCTCTCTCTCTCTCTCTCTCTCTCTCTCTCTCTCTCTCTCTCTCTCTCTTATTTACCATTTTATTCAAGTAAATAAATAATAGGGTAAAATCCTTATACAATGTTATAAGTCCTGGGAAGTGAGATTACCAGATGTTTTGTGATACCAACAGATATATATATATACATTAGAGTATTATCTCTCTCTCTCTCTCTCTCTCTCTCTCTCTCTCTCTCTCTCTCTCTCTCTCTCTCTCTCTCTCTCTCTCTCACCTTTACCATTTTATGCAAAAAAGTAACTTATAGGGTAACACGCTCATACATTGTTATATATATCCTTGTAAGTGAGTTTACCAGATGTTTTTTTAAACCAACAGAGTAGTAAGTTTCCATGCTTGGCTACTACTCGCATCATATGTGATTAGTAACCTGTAGATAAAGGGATAATTCTAGTAACCAGAGACAATAAATAAAATGATAACACTAGTAACTAAAGACTATGAATCAAGTGATAACCTCAGTAAACAAAGATCATTTTCCCATACTTTGGAATAATGTCTTAATGCCTCTTAGATTCTCCAGTAATATTTAGTATTTTTCCCAAAAATGTACTTTGAATCGCCATTTATGTCATCGCTATTCGTGGCAAGCTTTCATTGTCTGTGTTGGATTTAGCCAAAGAATTTGTGTTTGTCAGATGGATGAAGACAATTGTGTACTAATTGTTAACTTGAAAAGAAAAAAAACATTGAAAACTGACTTATGACTTTTGCCATTTTAGGCTTAACAAAAGTCAGTGTTCCACTTCATTGGCATTCGATTATGAGTACAGTATTATCCAATTGGCATTCCTCCTCTTTTATAAATAGGAAGGTGTATTGGCGAGAAAGCCGGAGTGTGTTTTCCCATATTTTTTTAAATAAGGAGTCCTAAGAGTTTTCACCCAAGCAAAGCAAAGTGTTAGATTTTTTGGGGGGGAAAACTGTAATATCTTTTCTTAAAAGCAGTCATTGTCATATTACACATGTTCCAAAAGTTGTCAATTTGTGTTCCTCCTGTTTAGGCTAAGATAACTGGAAATTTTGTCTTTAAGCCTTTTTAGAATTATTAGAAATTAGAGTTATTCCTGACAGCTAATGTTTGTACTGGTAACAACGAGGTGCAAGTGGTTTCCGTTCATATTTATTTAGTCACATCTAGAAACACTTTCACAAAAGGATGAATACATTTTATATTTTACAGTATTGCATTTGTAAGGATTATTGATGGTGTTTCTTCTAATTATCAGTAACAATAGATGTCTGTTTAATGACAAGTAATGCACAAGCTTCTAATTTTAGTGTTTGGGTAAAATTTTCTTGGTATAATTTAAAAATTATGCGATTGTTTCTTTCGGAGACTATAATGAGGCTATGCAGCGCGATTTTTCTGGTTGTATTGAATGGCTCAAAACATATGAATATTTTCTAATCTGTTGGTACAATATACATTAGTACATACATGGAATTTTAGTTTGCTTGAATAAACTACGGAAGGCTTTTTATATGTATGTATTTTTATGTGCCCTGTAATATCCATAAGTATTAATTGATTTTTTTTTCTCTTTTTTCAGGAGTAACTCCGTTAGATATTTACAGAATATACAAGACAGAAGGAATATCATATGATTTAACGTTTATGGTTCAAACCGCTACCAAAAATCTTCCCACTGTTGAACTGATAGAAGTGAATGTGCTTGAGGATCACGTAGTTGAAAATCAGTATTACAATGGCACAGTCAACAAGACTTCTGATGGATACTGGTTCAAAACTTCAGAAGTAACTGGAACCTTAAGCAATGAAAGGAAATTCTATCTAGTTGAATATAAAGAATCAAACATCCCTGTCAGTTGTGGAGTGACTTATATAACTTTTGTAGGTAAGGAACACTTCTTTTTACAGATGAAAAACTTCTATGCTTTAACCCCAATACAATTTGATATTACTCTATGTGTCTCGGATTAAATCATGGATAGTTATAAAATCAGTAGTCCATAAATTATTGTTTTAAAATCCCCATTTTTTTCTTGTTAATGACTTACTCAATGCCATCATTGATAACTTCAATTGACTCATTCTATATACATAGATCTTTGATGCTGTATGAATAAAAGCTTGTGATTATGCATATTAAATTGTTACTGCTACATAGCACATTAAGCCATTTGCTGCTTGCACTAACCTTTTAAGTACTGATACATAATATATCATTTTGAAATGAATTGTAACTTATTAATTTCATATAGTAAGTACAATGGTAATAGATTTGAATGAAAATGTGAAGCATCTGTATAAATGTGAAGTCATCATGTATATATTTTCGTTTTGCATACTCGCTTGCTATTTGTCGCTGAGTCATATAATTATCTCCCTGCCATCATGTGTCAGCCTATTTACATTGATGTATCGCAGTGTAACTAACGAAGGAATGAAGATCGAAAGAAACTGAAAAAGCTCAATAGATTTCGTAAATAACGTAGAAATTATGCTGATTTATAGTTTTTGAAAGTAATTGAGCAATTGTAGAACAAAGATGGAAAATAGATTTTTATTTTTATGTAACAGAATTTGCTATAGTTTTTTATATCAAAATTCCTCTATTTTTATCATTCTTTTTCCACCATGTAAAAATAGAGAATTCCCTTTCAATTAATATGTGAAATATGACAATTGCAATTACTTACAAATGCATAAGTACAGCTAGATGAAATACTATCTTTGCACTCATAAACTTCTTGTTTAAAATACGGTCTAAAAGTGTCTTGCTGTAAACATACCTTCTCTGTAATTTTTCTTATTAAACAAGTAATGAATGATTTTATAAAAAAGAAAGATTACAATGGAAACAGAATAAATTTCCTATATAATTGATCAATAAGGTATAAAGGGTTTTTCAGAAAACAATTGAGCTATTGTAGACCAAAGACTGACCATAAGTTTCTGAAATTCACTTGAAAACAAATCGGTATATAGGTAAGCAATTGAATGAGTAAAAAAGAATAGACATCAAATGAAAACTGTTGTAGCTCTGTGTTTTTATTTGGCTACATTATTAGTAAAAATTTTAACATCGTAACCACACACACACACCTATTCACACTCGTATCATATGGTACTACCTTATGCTGCTTATCTTGTAGGGAGGGGGCAGATGTCGGCGTGAGACTTTGGTGTTTTATGGCTGGAGGGGAGTCGTACAAGACAAGATTTTTAGAGGTGATGAAGGGTCTTGGGAATCCACCAAAAAGCATTGCCTGAAACTTTCTTCGCGTGAGCCTTTAAGCGTGCTTCGCCTTTGCCTGTTCTTTTATAAGTTATTTGTTTTTTATGTTATTTTTGTGCAATGAATTTTGGCTGGGGGAAAATTTTACATACCCCAATATTTTTCTGCATCTTAGTACGGCTAAACTACAGCAGATAGGAACTTCTGGTTTATTGCATTATGTCGACGACTGATTAGACATTTCCATGATTGAAGCTGTATAAATTTGTAATGATTGAATGCATTTTAAAAAGCAGAGGGAATTTAGAAATTATGCATAAAACATAAGATGATTTATATTATTAATTATTCATAATAGATATAAAAATTGTTACTGGACTTGATAATATATTAAAAATTGTAGAAATCACCTTTTATGAATAAACAAAACAAGGGCACTTCCTGATCAATGCCAGTATGCCTTAAGAAACGTTTAGTAATTCCTTCCTCACTTGGATGAAACTGCGATTTTTAGAGAACATTTCCCAAAAGGATTCTGTGAACAATCGGTGCACTCAATGGTACATGAATGTATGGAGCCAAAATACGTCTTCAGATCAGTTAAATGTCCGAACAAAATATGTACGAATTATGCCAGGATTTGTTCCAATTCCTTATGCTATTAGATTGCATTGCATTAGTATGTCATTCCTCTACCATACAAAATAAGCAAGATATAAGTAAGCTTTGTAAAGAGTAACCCAAGTCTCTTTGACAAGGAGTGACTAACTGTAACTGCCTTACCATTTCTGGTAAATATTTCTTCATTAAAATTCTTTCCCTAAACGTGATAAGTAACATCAGTGTATATATCACATGATGCAATGTAGGTGTTACCAACAGGTCTTTGTAGCATTCCTTTGGCACCAACTACACCTATTTGTTCCTACACTAAATACAAACCCTCATTCTTTACTATAGGAGCTATTCTAGCGCGAGCTGGAAAAAACAAGGTCGTTAACTACCGGGCCGGTAGTTATCCACCTCTTATGGGTGGGGGACTGCCGGTCAGTAGCTGAATACCTTCAATCGAATTCTAGCCGTCGCATTGGTAACACCGCTGCTCCTGCTTTTGTTTGACTGGCAGACTAGCCTTTCTTTAGTGTGTTTTTGGTTAATTTTTTCTTTTTCTTTTCTTTATTAGATGTGATGTCCTCTAATATGAGGAAGTGTCCCGGGATTCCCCCAAAATCTTGTGGCACATTCATGTCACCACCGGAGGTGTATCCTCATTCCCTATGCCCTTCGTGTTGAGGTCATAGGTGTTCTGAAGGCTCCCCCTTCCAAGTATGTAGAGAATGGTTGCCCTCTCAGTGGGATAAGTTCATGAAGAGGAGGAAGAAGAAATCCAAGAAGGATTCATTACCGCCACGTTCGCCGTCGAAAGGTAAGGAGTCTCTGGCCTCTTCGGCCTCTCGATCTCTTCTTTCAGACTTCCTTGCCTCCTTCCTCCGGGGGGGAAGTCAAGGAAGAGCGGCACCATTGACTTAACCCCCATTCCCCCTGGTCAGGCGGATCACGCTGCCCCTCCCAGAGGGACATTTTCTTCCATCATCGGGAATAGTTCTATTACCGCTTCTATTCCAGATCACGTACGAGCGATATGGCCTGCCCTTGGACTTCCTGGTTCTCCTTCGGTGGAAGTGTGGAACCAATTCCTCGCGGGCACAGTTTTACCTCAGGTCCCTTCTGTTTTGGAAACTTCGGGAGTTCCGGACCTCGCCTACATCCCGTCAACCCAGTCGGCGGCCGCTGAAGTGTCGGCAGATGTAGTAACTTCAGCTCCCGCGGCGCCTACTTCACTCCTCGCTTGCGCTTCTACGAAACGTCGCAAGCGCGATCATCGTTATACCTCCCCCTCCTCCTCCTCCTCCTCCTCCTCATCGTCTTCGTCACCCTCGGAGGATAGGAGGGAGAGAGAGAAGAGGAAAAGGAGAGCTCGCTCTCCTTCGCCCAGATGTTCTCGTCGGAGAGAGAGGTGACATAGGAATAAGACGTCATCGTTCTCGCTCTTCCTCGCCTTCTATCTCTTCACGAAATGTCTTGCCGAGAGGCGATAAACGCTCTCATCATAAACATAAGAAGAGTGCATCCTCGCGTCATCGTTCTGCCTCGCAATCGTCTTCCTCTCGCGAGGGATCATCTAGGCGCTATAAGAAGAGCTCTATGATACGTTCTCGCTCTTCGTCATGAGAGAGTTCTTCTAAGCGTAATAAGCGCTCCTGTTGGGGCGATTTTTCATCTAATCGCGCCCGGAGAGCGACCAAGAAAAGAGAGCACTCTGAGCGGGATCCCTCTCCTTCACATATTATCTTGAGGAGCTCAGATCGCTTTAGGGAAGGGAAAAAGAGCATTTCTTCTCGCTGTCGTTTCGTATCAACAGAGAAAAAGCGCTCAGAGCCTTTGTAGGGTGACGGCCAGATCCCGTAGAAAACGGGAATATTCTGAACTGTGGCCGTCGTTCTAAAAATGATTTTGGCGGGAGAAGCTAACTGAAAAAAACCCACCTAACCTATGCTAAAAGCCGTGTCCTTACCCAGGGGGGCTGTGCCCCCCCGGACCCCCCCTTACACAACATATTTAAGATCTGTAAACCATTTCCAAACGTTTTTATTCTATACAAGATAACAGTCGGAGCGATAATAAGCAAATTAGGACGCTTTGCTGTAGCGCTACAAACTACCCAAGCGCTCCTGTCCTTCAACCTCCCGATGGCGCAAGTCTCCGGACATATCTGCGCGGGGTCATTCACCTCGCCCAAGCGTTTCAGACAGAACAGCTCCCGTTCCCGTACTTTCTAACAAGTTACGGAATATGAGCTTCACGAGAACCTCAGAAGAAGACGCAAGGGTTCAACCCTTCTTCTCTTCGTGTAAGAACAGAGGAGAATGGCCAGACCGCCGATCAATGCAACCTCTTATTGAGACAGTACCGTTACTTCGGTCGCCTACGCCTAAACCTTCAACTTCCAGGCAAGATCAGGCGCTCGCGGCGCCATTAGCCAGCGTTCAGCCTTCCCTTGGAATAACGGCAATGGAGTATTCTACTTCGCCGTTACCTCCAGACACTCGGGCTTCTATCGCCCTCCCTCGCGAGGAATTAGCGCGACCGGAAGAGTCCTCAGAAGAACAACCATCAAGAGATTTAGAGCCCTCCTATCTGAGGGCTCTAAGAACGATGTGTAATATCTCAGGCCTCGGGGATTTACATCTGTCACCTCGACATACCGACGCTCCAGCTTTAGACAGATTATGTCGTCCTCCACCAAACCCTAAGGCCAGAATCGAACTTCCCTGGTCTATTCTCACTGCAGGCTGTCTGAGGAAAGTCTCGCAGGCGGTCTGGGGGGAAACGGGTTCCTTGAAGTCTCAAGGATCCCATAAACTTCTGCAATTTCCTTTTCCGAGGCAAAAGAGTTTTTACAAGGTCAGAGATGCCAACCCTTCTCCTCTGACCCTGGATCCCCTCACAGCAAGGCTCACACCTGGCTGCTCTGCAGAGAGACTCTTCTCTTCCAGTCTCCTTCACTGCTACAGAAGCCTCGGCAATGGAAGCAGCATCAGTGTCCCTTCTGGAGGCATTATCCTGGTTTGACACGTGGTCAGGCACAGTCGGCTACCTAGCAAGTCACGAAGATCTTTCAAACCAAAACTCCATGCAGTCCCTGCAGGAAGTCGTATCTGCTGGGGCCAAAACAATGGACTTCCTAACTGCTACGACTGCAACGATGTGAAGCAACTAGATTCTCAAAAGGAGGGAATCAGTAGTCTCCAGACTTGATAGGAGCATCGGTAAGACCAAGTAGTCAGATTTGAGGAACTTGGATCTTCTGCAGCCTCTCCTCTGTTCTAAACAGGCAGTTTCCTCTGCCTTAGATACTTGGAGGAAAGAGACGCAGGACACCGCGATGCAAAAGGCTGCTTCCTTTCGCATAATGCAACAGCAGCCAACTCCACAACCCAAAGCAACAATCGCAACTCCACTCCCAGCCAAGAGCCTCAGTCACCCCTCTTTTACACCTAAACCTATGGGCAGAGGAAAGTCGGCTCCTCCTAAGGCTAAAGGCAGAGGGAGGAACCCTAGACAGAAATAGGGTCACGGCTCCCCCCTCACAGTGCATAGGGGGGGTGCCTGCAGGGGAGTTGGAGGAGGTGGAAGGCTATGGGGGCCATGCAATGGACCATCAAGGTGCTTCGTTTGGGGTACTGCATCCCCTTCATAGACTCTCCTCCTCCTCTAATTCCTCCCCTGATCTTGTGCTCCCAGGTCACTTGGGATCCTGGGAAACAGCAAGCCCTAGCTCGGGAGATCCAGAGCATCCTTCTAAAAGGCTCCATTCAAGAGGTCTCCAACGCCTCCCCGGGGTTTTTCAGTTGCCTCTTTCTGATAGAGAAAGCCTCGGGAGGTTGGAGACCAGTAATCGATCTTTCGACCTTGAACCAGTTTGTGAAGCAAACTCCATTCAAAATGGAGACAGCAGCCTCCGTGACCCAAACGGTGCGTCCAGGAGACTTTATGGCATCTGTGGACTTTAAAGATGCATATTTCCAAGTGCCAATCCATCGCACATCTTGGAAATTCCTGCGCTTTCTGGTTCAGGGTCGAATCTTCGAGTTCAAAGTCCCATGCTTCGCCCTCTCGACCGCCCCACAGGTCTTTACGAAGGTTTTCGAACTCGTATATTCGTAGGCTCACAAGCACGGAATACGCCTGCTAAGATACCTGGATGATTGGCTACTCCTGGCCTCGTCCAGGGAGCTAGCTCTGGACGTGTACCGACTTTTCGTCCGATGTCACTTCATCCAACGACACTTTGTCCACGTCTTCTTGTCCAATGTCTTTTCGTCCGATGGACTTTTGGTCCAAGGACATTTGGTCCAATTTTAAATTGTTTCAAGCCATAAAAGAAAAAAGAAAAACCCTAGCTAATTCATGACTTCCTCAATAGCAAAATTAAACCTTATGAGGACTTTCTCCCTTGTTGTTTATAATAATATAATAATTAATTGCCAAACTCTAAAGTATAGGAGTGAAATTGGTGCAAATTATATGCCACATTCCTGAAAAAAACTGTTTTCCTCGTTGACTCATATCCAGTTACTAATCTTTTGAGACATTTGGTGATTTTTTTATATCATGAACAAGAATTTGATGGATCTCCTCGAAGTATTTGAGTTATTTTACCTTGAATAAATCCTTCTTCTTCCTTCAAGGTTTCGATAAATTTACAAATGTTCAAATGTGCTCGATCCGCTAAACGTTTTACTTTTCTTTTCTTCTTCGTTGATTGTATAAACTTTGCCATTTCGGGATGGGCAGATTCAGAAACTAAAATACTAAACTTGCAGCACACTATATATATATAGTACCATACTAAAGAGAAAGGAGGAGAAAGAGAATGTTAAGCATGACTAATAGAGTAATTAGAAAATGATCACATTACTTTATCACAAAAGCCAATAAGATATAAACTTTTAACAGAGAAGTGAAGTAAACGGTAATAACAATCCCTTCAAACATTTGTTTTTTATAAATTGGACCAAATGTCGTTGGACCAAAAGTCCATCGGACAAAAAGACGTGGACGAAGTGTCGTCGGACGAAGTGACATCGGACAAAAAGACCACCCACAGGATCACCTGAGAAGACTTCTAGACCTTTGCAAGGACCTGGGGATCCTTGTATGACTCCAACCCAAGTCTTAAACTATCTGGGTATGTCCATCAACACCTAGGTAGGGAGCGTGTTCCCTTTGGAAGACTGACTTCGGAGACTGGATCAGTCCATCGCCCATCTCTTGTCTCCACTACCGCCTAAAGCCAAGTCGTGGCAGAGTCTTCTGGGCCATCTTTCCTCATTGGAAAAACTAGTTCCAGGTGGAAGATCAAGAATGAGAAGTCTCCAGTGGCATCTGAAGACCCATTGGTCTCAAAAGATCGATTCCCCATTCTTGTCAGTGGAGGTTCCAGCTCTGATGTTACAAGATCTTCACTGGTGGTCAACCAGAGAGATTACCCAAAAGGACATTCCCCTCCAAAGCCCCAGTCCGAAGTTAAAACTCTTTTCGGACGCATCGCTACGGGGCTGGGGTTCCCACCTAGGCCCAAAATTAGCATCAGGAGTTTGGTCTCCGATAGAGCAGACTCTCCACATAAATCACCTGGAATTATTGGCAGCCTGGAAAGGCCTAAAATTCTTTGTAGAAGATCTACAAGGACGAGAGGTGGTACTGATGAGCGACAACTCCACAGCCGTCTCGTACATCAACAAACAAGGGGGTACTCTGGCAAGAAACCTCTGTTTGCTAGCGGTCCAGATTTGCTAGTGTGCGGAAAGTCACAACATTTCTCTCACAGCCAGGTTTATTCCGGGACGGAGAAACATCGTGGCGGATCAACTGAGCAGGCATCACCAAGTGTTGAGTGGTGAATGGTCTTTGGATCCTCGAGTAGCGAAGACAGTAATAGCTTTGTGGGGTTTCCCACAATAGACCTGTTCGCCACTTCTCTGAATGCGAAACTTCCCCGCTATGGGTCCCCAGTTCCAGACCATCAGGCAGCAATCCAGGACGCCCTTCAACACTCCTGGGACAACCTGGATGCATATGCCTTTCCACCCTTTTGTCTGCTCAGAAGGGTGATCAACAAGCTCAGGACCTCCCGGAACTGCAAACTAACTCTAATAGCTCCGGCATGGCCAAGCAGAGAGTGGTACGCAGACCTTCTTTCCCTGCTGGTTCAAGTTCCGAGGTTTCTGCCTCCAGAAACCCTTCTGTTGACGCAGCCACACAGTGATATCCTCCACGGGAGAATCCACTTCCTGAAGCTTCATGCCTGGAGGTTGTCCAGTCTCTCCTCAGAAGCAGAGGCTTTTAAAGGAAGGTGGCTGAGCACATGTCCAGGCACCTGCGCCAATCTTCCACAAACCTCTACCAAGCAAAATGGCGAGTGTTTGCAGCTTGGTGTAGAGGGCGAGGCGTGTCTCCACTCGATCCCTCTCTTCCATTAGTGGCAGACTTCCTGGTGTACCTCAGGGAGGAGAAACTCCTCACAGTCTCGGCAATTAAAGGCTATCGTTCAGCCTTAAGCCTCATCTGTAGACTGAGAGGGGTTGACCTTTCCACCTCAGAAGATATCACCTTGTTGATTCGAGGTTTTGAGAGATCTTACCCCCTAGTGGAGATTAGACCACCACCTTGGGACGTGTCCCTGGTCTTACGTTTCTTGAAGGGACCACCCTATGAGCCCTTGAATAGGGCCTCTGACTACTTCCTAACCCTTAAGACCGTCTTCCTAGTAGCTCTGGCCTCGGCAAAAAGGGTTGGTGAACTTCATGGTGTATCCTACGAAGTCACCCATTCTAGAGGATGGGGGAAGTCTCGCTCAACTTCGTGGCAGGCTTTGTGGCCAAAACTCAGAATCCTTCATCGGCCGATGAGAGGTTTAGAAAATTTCAATTTCCAGCCTCAACAGGGTAACACAGGATACTGACCAATTGCTACTGTGCCCAGTCAGGGCACTAAGGAAATACCTGAAGCACACCAGACCTTTCATACCACGCCTCCATCATCTCTTCCTCAGTACCAACAAGTTAAAGAAGAAGATTCTCTCGCAACACCTTCTCTTTCTGGCTCAAGAAAGTTATTGCGAGAGCCATTCGCGGAGACCCAGAGGCAGCTCAACCTAAAGCCCATCAAGTTAGGGGAGTGGCTGCCTCACTGGCATTTAAGAAGAATTTTTCAGTCTCCCAAGTCTTAAGAGCTGGAGTCTGGAAACGCCAATCTACATTCACCACTCGCTATTTAACCGATGTGACACATAGGTCTCTAAACACCTTTTCTATAGGGCCTATTGTGGCAGGGCAACAGGTGCTGTAGCTACCTTACTCCTTTTCAGGGGACAGTAGCCATTGGTCGAGGATTCTGTGTTACACTAGGTTGGTAGAAGAACATCCATATGTCTTCTGCTCCTTCCTTCTTCCTCTCATCTGGATATCTTAGTCTGTAACCAATTTCAGCTGGACTCCCCAATGGAAATAACTCATCTGACTCCTCTCACAGGGTATAAGTTATACTCGTAGTCACGATGGTTCCCCTTTTTAAGGTCAGGGGAATCCTAAGTATGAAAGGGTCCAAGTCGTATGTTCCCGGCCCTCTTCATACTGAAACATTTGTTTCCACGTAATTACAAACCTTCAGTCGTGCTAAGATTATGGGGATCTACAAAGAAAAGTTAATGGGAGATTTGTTCATCAAAAGAGTCTAGTCTGAGGACTATCTTCCCTAGGAATAGGGAACTCCTCGTCCACCCTGACTTCAAGACTGTCTCCTATAGTGAAGAATGAGGGTTTGTATTTAGTGTAGGAACAAATGACAAACTTATAACAGAGATTGTATTTTTCCTAACATACAAACCCAAATTCTTTACTCAAATCTAAAAATAGTCCTAGCTAGAATCCGATTGAAGGTATTCAGTAGCTACCGACCGGCAGTCCCCCACCCCTAACAGGTGGATAACTACTGGCCCGGTTGTTAACGACCTTGTTAAGGTTTTGTGCCGTATTTTCCACCTCGCGCTAGAATATCTCCTATAGTAAAGAATTCGGGTTTGTATGTTAGGAAAAATACAAACTCTGTTATAAGTTTGCCATTTCTTAACCATTAATTTTCCTCTGTTTACTTTTCTTTTTTATCATCTTACTGTCATGTATTTCTAGATACTTCTTCAGTTTCCCCCCTAGGGTTTTGGATAACTACCGGCCCGGTCCTTAACAATTGTTTACTTTTTCTTTTTTATCATCTTACTGTCATGTATTTCAAGATACTTCTTCAGTTTCCCCCTTGGGGTTTGGTATTTTTTCTCCTTTACCTTCCTAATTTATTTCTTTATGTCCAACCACTCTTCACCTCACCTCACAATCTAGATATCATATGGAAGACCCCATTGATTCCATAAATCAAATCAAACTTGTTTTTCAGAAAACATTAGAATCTAGATACAAAAATCAAAAAGATTTTGTGCAGCAGCTATCATTCTATAATCTTCCATCTTTCCTTGAGGTTGGAATTGGTTACTTTGAGTTACGCTCAAATGCTTAAACGTCACATTTCGATTTGTTTGATCTATCATACACCAGCTACATGAAGGCATCAGGTCACTTACCTGGTCTGCAACCTTTATAAAAGTACTACTTTTATAGAGCTGCATAATAATAATTTTGATAATTATAATAATAGTAATTTGAATAATTAAATAACAATAATAGGCTGACATAAGTCTTTTTTGTATACTTTATATATCATGAAAGCTCCATTATAATGTTACTATTCTTGAAATATTTTGTTTTTAGTTCCCTGTTTTTCATATTAAAAAATAGTAGTGATGTTAATTTTTTTTATTGAACACTAAGTGAAGCCTCTATACGAAAGTCTCTGTATATGAAAAATTCCTGGTATGAAAAGTGATACGAATATTTTTTTATCCTCATATTACAAAAAAAAAAAAAACCTTCATGATACGAAACAAGATTCGCCTGGCTGCCGAGAAAATAATTTTAAAATCTGCACGCTGTCAAACTGTAAACTCACTGCCATCGTCCTGCTCTCCCATTGGTTGTCTCCCTACTCTGATGCTAGTTACTGCCATAAGATCCTGCTCTCGTTTTGGTCAGCATTTTTCCTGCCATGCATCTACTTATTGCCGTTCCTCGACCATTTCATTTCGGCAATGCTATCGTTCACATTGCATTTATATTGGTGATTTCTCTTCCGTACTTATAGTTATTCTGTTGTGTTATTCAACTCATAGTCAGTAGATTATTGACAAAACAAACATATGGTATAGAAAAGTAATCTTCACTACATATGAATTAGATTTGTCCAAAATAATCACCCATATACAAATATATTTTAGAGCAATATTTCACACCTACGCTATCAATCCACAACACAAGGCCTAAGATGATAATTCTTCTTTGCCCTCTACCTCCTCTTTTACTTCTTTTCCTCTCCTTTTCTTTTTCTTCCCCTACAATACCAACCACTCAAGCATCTTTAGGATCTAACTTCCAACATATCATAATCCTAATACAATACAAATCTACGCCCTTAGAGCATTGCAGCTATTCCACATATGTCTGCAATACTTCATATACATAATTACATAATTTTTCCAAATAAATTGTTTCAGTGAATAACTTCTTAGTATCTACGAAGTTTAACATTCAGAACCTCTCCCGACAGTGATCAGTAAGTGGGCAGTATATCAACACATGTTGTTCTGTTTGCACGTGAATATCATCACACTGACACATGTTCTTCCCGAGGTACGCGGCTCCACCATCCTACCTCCAACATTAACAGGTTTACACTCGTGATTTTACGTACACCTAGTAAACAATTTATTAACTTTTTATATTGCTTTTCATTCTTTTATTACTATTCGGAAGCATATAACAATGATGATGTCACTGCCCCATCAAAAAACAATTTTTCTTATACAGAAAAGGCATCTGAGAGTTTCTCGCACAAAATATAGCAAATTTGTTTACAATAGTCTTGGACACTATTTCATATTTTGCCATAGCTTTCTTGCTTCTCCCGAGTCCGTAAACCATACATCGAGATACAGACACTCAGATGAATAGATGACAGTGTACCCACAACTTGGTATAGATCTCTTATCATTATCGTAGCCATTGATTACAAAAAAATTGGTTTTCTTTTCATTACTTACCATGCCGCTTTCACCACAAAATTTCTTTTTACACATCTCTCTATTTGTAGCTAATATGACAGTATCGTCCATAAACAACATAGCATGCAAATTACCTAGAAATCCATCCATTTCAACCGTCCTCAACATGCTTACCATATGATCAATGTATAGCACAAACAATAAACAGCTCGATGGGGCCCCCTGGCAAACACCAATATTTGCATCTACAGTTGTCGACCTGAGGGTATTTTTAGTGGATACATGCATACATTTTATGGCTCTAATCATCACAGCCCCACATCCTAAGGACATAAGACGGTTAATTAACTTTAGCCGAGGGACCCTATCATAAGCTGTACTAAAATCTATAAACAGCACGTATAATTTAACTTTCTTATGCTCCTCATAATCACATAATAATCTGAAGCTGACAATATGTTCAATACAACCTCTGGTAGTTTGCACCCTAGCTTGACATTTGTCTATCGAGCACCACAGTTTCAATCTACTATAGATCAATGTGTCATAAATCTTTGCCAAAGTGTCCATGATTCTAATTACATTGTAATTATTGCATGACAATCGATCACCTGACTTAAATAGCACAATCAATTTACTATAACACCAACCTAGAGGGTAACTTCCATATACAAAAACCAGGTTAAAGACATTTAACAAGAACATAAGCCATGCCACTGGCAAGTTTCTAATTATACCCTGGGGCAGTCCACTATAAATCTTATTCACATAGACTCCACTTAGGGGCAGTTCACCTTGGCAGGTGTAAAGGGGTCATCTAGCACAGGTATGTACGGCACATCACCCACGTCCTTGGCTCCAAAAGTCTCTTCATTTGGTTGGTATAATAAATTGCTAAAATGTACCTTGAACTCTTCTTCCATTGGTTGATCTGCTTTGTTCTCCTCAATGGACTTCCAAATCAGTTTGCTATCTTTGGAATCTAACAGCCTCTTCCATCTTGGGTGAGTGTTATTCCACACATGCTCATCCATGGGTTCTTTTTTGATGCTCGCAAAAGTCTCCATAAGGATCCTGCAACCCTCAGACAGTACTCTATCCACATTCACACACTCGTCTCCCACCGGACCTCCAGTGATACTGCCTGTTGTATGTCCTCCAGTCTTTGCATGTCGATAGCCTTGTAAGAGAAGCACCTCTGTAACTTACCCTGATGATTGTGACTGTCCAAGTGATGCTGCTTTGCGCAACAACTGGGTTGACGAGACGGTTCTCCAGCTGTCCACGTCCAGGGTGCCACACAGAGTGGCATGGCTAGACCTCTTACATCCTGCCGAGTAATTAGGTTACTTATAAACTCAATGCATCCACCTGTAGCAATACATAAATAAGTTTTGGATATCCATGTTTGCCGCCTTTTAAACGATGGGTCATCAGTATTAGCCATGGGTCCCAAGAATGTTGCTGATTTTCAAGGAAAGAAGAAGAGGATGATTTCTATGGAGACGAAGCCTGAGATAATCAAGAAGTATGAGGCTGGCAGGCTGTTAAGTGTGATCATTAAGAAATATGGCAGAAATCCGTCGACGATGGGCACCATCCTTAAGCAAAATGGAACCATCAAAGCAGCAACACCTTATAAGGGCATGGCTGTCTTTTCTATTTAGAAGAGTCACGTCTATGATGAGATGAAGAGACTGCTTCTCCTCTGGATTAAGGACAAGGAAATTGCTGCAGACACGATCACCGAGATGGTAATCTTCCACAGGGCATGCGGTATTTTTGATGATCTCGTGCATGCTCAGGCCAAAGACAGTGCAGGGGAAGGGACTTCACAGTAGGTACCCCAAGAGTTCAAGGCTTCAAAAGGTTTTTTTTTTTTTTAAATTCAAGAGATGGTCTGGTATTCATTTGCTGGTGCTGCATGGGTAGGCTGCAAGCTAGGACATGAAAGCGGCCAAAGCCGTTGTTAAGACGTTTGACGAGTTGACTCTCCAGGAAGGCTACAGTCCCCAGCAATCCAGCAAGTCTTCAACTATGACAAAACTGGGCTCTTTTGGAAAAATATTCCTCTTCGGACATACATCACGGAGGAAGAGAAGATGATCCCCAGGCATAAGCCAATGAATGACAGGCTTACCCTTGCTCTCTGTGGAAACGCCAATGTGGATTGTAAGGTCAAACCCATATTAGTGTATCATCGGAGACTCCTCTAGCTTTAAAGTTCCACAAAGTGTTCAAGAAGAAGCTTCCAGTGATATGGAGGGCTAATGTGAAAACTTGGGTAACGAAACTTCTTTGGCGAGTGAGTAAAACTCTGAAATGTCTGCTGGTGTTGGACAACGCCCATGCTCATCCTCCTGGCCTGGAAGAAGATCTCCTTCTGGAGTATTCATTTATCAAGGTTCTTTACCTTCCACCTAATACCAACCCATGGACCACCAAGTGATTTCAAACTTCAAGAAGCTCTATACAAAACATCTCTTCAAGAGATGTTTCGAAATCACCAATAGCACAAACCTCACCCTGCGTGAATTTTGGAAGGAGCGTCTTGATATTGTGATATGAATCCGACTTATTGATAAAGCTTGGCAGAAGGTTTCAAGGCGCACTCTGCACTCTTCGTGGAAAAAAGGTGTAACCTGATGCCGTCTCCGCACGAGATTTTGAAGGATTCGACGTAGGCTTAGTTGAAACCAAGGTCAAAACCACTGTCGATCCTGACCCTGTTCCTCAACGTGAGGTTGAGGAAATCATTACGCTGGTCGTCGATGAGGACGACATTAATGAACTTCTTGAGGAGCACCAAGAGGCACTTACAATGGACGACCTGAAGTAGTTAGAGGCCATGCAAGTGAACGTCGTTCAGAAACAGTTCTTGATTGGCGAGGAGAAGGCGGACACAGCTATGAATACAACAGTGGCTGAAGTTAAGGAGATTCTAGCTTATAAAATGGCAGATTTCGTAGAAAGACAGACCCGAAAAGGTTTACACAGGTCGTGTTCTTATTCAGTGTAATGACATTTGCCTGACTCATTGCAGGAACATTTTATAAAGCAGGCAGAAACCAGCTTCCTTGGCTTGTAATTTTTCAAAGAGGCCAATAGCAGGCCTAGAGGAAGTTCAAAGTGATCCGAAAAAAACAAAAGTGGAATAAGTTTTTCATAAAGTTAAGTGTTAATATTTTCTGACATTTGTCGATGTGTTTTTTAAGGTTAAGTGTTAATGATTTCTACCATTTGTTAATGTGTTTCGTAAAGTTAAGTGTTCCTGATTTCTTCCATTTGTAAATGTTTTCTGCCATTTGCCCTCCACTGCCGTTACTTTCGCTTTTGAACATCGCCTCACTCCATTTTGTTTTTTTTTTCCATTTATTATTGCATTATGTGCTAATAACTACTTCATTTACTGGTATTAATGGTTAGATTAGGTATTGAATTATTCAAATGTACAGATTTTAGTTGTATTTCATTGTAGTTAGTACAGTATATGTTTATCATAGAATTTAATGTGGTGTTTTTGTAGGGCTTGGAACGAATTAGGGGATTTACATATAAAACTGCTTTCATTATACAAAAATTTTATGATACGAAAGCTACTCAGGAATGAATTAATTTCATATCTACAGGCATTACTTACTGTTAAGAATATGGTGATATTCAATCTATAGCGTGTAATGGATTTTTTTAATATACAATCATGATTAATTGTGAATTATTTTCATTTGTTTTATATTCTGAAAAATATATTGAGGCATAAAAGGGTACTCTCCTAATTTTATGTAGCTCTACTGAAATTTCTAGTTATGTCCCTTTTTCGTGCATTAATTTTTTATGGTTTTACGAAACTTTGCAGACTACATAAATTTCAAAGATATTGCCTGACATCTTAGAATTACAATATTTTTTTCTTATCTAGGAAAGAGGATATATATATATATATATATATATATATATATATATATATACATATATATATATATATGTATATATATATATATATATATATATATATATATATATATATATATATTTATTTTTCTTAACTTGAGTTGTTTTTAAACTGGTGTACTGATAAAGTTTAAAGTTGAATAGGCTAAAACTCATGCTTTGATTATTTCGTGTGTGTGTGTGTGTGATTTAGAAGTATCATTCTATCACGTCAATATTTGTTGACATTTATTTAGTTTTTTATCCAAGCTTAGGCAAACCCCTAATGAAAATTCTTTTTATTTGTGCTTAAGAAACCGATCTTATTTTGTCTTTTGCCTAACTTGTATAAGTGATTAACACAACAAATGAACGATTCTTTTTTGTTTTCCTCTGCTAACAAAATATAACTTTGTCAGCATTTATCACCATTCTAACAAAAAATATTGGTAATGTATTTCATATTTTGATTATAGGCAGTAGATTGCTATGAAAATCAAACTAATGAGTACTTTGTGAGATAATCACTATTGATAATTTATTTTTACAGATGTTGAGGTAGAACTTCGCGTGGTAGGTCTTAATAACTCTATAGTGAGGACTCATGTTTTTGGTAACAAAAATGTAACGGTTGGAAATGAAGCTTGTGATGCCACCTGTACTTGTTATACAGAAGAAAATGAAGGAGTTGACCTTATTACAATTTGCACTAAAATTGAAAATTCAGCACCAAGTGGAGGGCACCTTGACCAATGTGAAGAAATGAAGGTTTCAAGTCCTTCAGGTAAAGTACTTGGAATGTTGAAATGTTATATTTTTATCCTCTTTTTATAAACTTTTATGTGTATTTGATTTGGTTAAACATACCATTTTGTAAGTTTGTGGCATTTCATTGCAAAAAGAAGTGGCATTCTATCCCTTATTGATAAGGCAAACACTTTTTTTTATTGCAAATTGAAATCTTAAAATTTTGTAAGTGTTAATGCATTTATTAATTACTCTTTGTTGTGCCTGAACTTAACACAGTGATATAGTGAAGAAACAATTTCCTTTGAAAGTTATGCATTGGTTCAAAGTATGTGACGTGTAATATATGCTTAGTAGAAATAATAATTCCACCATAAAAGGGTGACAGGGCCCCCAACAAAGAGTATAAAATTGCAACATTGTAAGGTTCATAAGAATCCAGCTGATACTCAAGTATCCGAAGAAAACTTAATTAGCATTGTGCCCCCCCCCCTGCCCCAAGAAAGAAATCCATCTCCAGTTATAGGCATAATTGGTAGATCAATGATTTTGCATAAAACAACATTAGATGATAAAGCAGGTTCACGTAGCTGCAATTATTGCTTCATTTCTTAATTTCACAATGTTAAAAACATTAATATACATACATTTAACAGTCTGATTGATAACTTTATCAATTAGAGATTCACAATGCAGATTCTATGGGTGATTAGCAACTGACAAGGAAGCATGCAACAGGTGCTCTTTATCTTGAAATTTTTATAGAAAAACCTAATCATAATCTAAATGACGAATAGTAAGCAAATCATAACCAAAATAACCATGAGGAAACAAAATCCAAAGAACTTTAACCCAATGAATAACTAATGTGTGTGGATTTAAACAGAAATCCGACTTTAGGAAAATAGGAAGAAATAATGCTCTGTTCGTTGCAAATCCATTTCCACTGCCTTAATGTTCAATCCATGTATAGACATAGTTCATGGGAATATTATTGACCTTAAAACCCGTTTGTATCTAGGGGAAATTTAAAGACTATTGAAAACTTATAATCCCATTTGAATATGGTTATAGCATACTAATGATACTTTTCCTTCAATAGAAAATTACACTCTAGCATCTCACGTAGTCACCTCTGCTGGTACATTAGTAATTGCTGTACATATTCATACTAATTTCACATTCAATACTATGATATCTAACATTTTAAAATTTAAATTACTTGGAGTAAGATAGGAATGAATAATAACAACTTTAATATTTGTATGTACAATCAACCCTTTTGAAACTATCTGATTGATAAAATTTACCCCCAAAAATTCCTAAATACTATATGCAAGAAGATCATTTATTAATTGGAAACTTCCATACCCACAATCCTCCCTCTGAGACACTAATCGTATTGCTGTCGATACAAATTGTTAAAGAAATGGTGAATTATTATGAGCACTTATCATTTGAACATTCTTGGAACATATTCATTAATTAATTCAAGTCTTTCTTTTACCAGTATTGTTGATCTGTTTGAATGGAACGTCGGGTCCGACCTTTATAACAGTGACTATTCCCCTATAATAATAACTACATTAGGACATACACCAACTGCTAATATTCAATGGTATAACACATTTAAAGCTGACTGGAATAAGTTCAGGTATAATATGGGTCAAGTACCTCCCTTTAATCATTCACAAGATCACGATGAAACAAATGATATCTTTGTAAACTTCATCACCCAAGCAGCTGTTAAATTTATGGGTCTGAGTAATGCCCAAAGGTGGTCAGACACAATATCCCAATTGAGAAAATAAAAGCAAGCTTGTAATAAAAGATTTAAAAACTTCACTATTGCTCCCCCTATGTCTAGAAAGTAAAAAAAAAAAAAAAAAAAAAAACAATTGGTATTGAAACCAAATTATAGTAATAAAATACATACATATACAAGGCACTTCCCCCTATTTTAGGGAGTAGCCGACATCAAACAAATGAAAAAAAGGGGAGCTTTCCTCTGTACGATTCCTCCCAGCCTAACAAGGTACTCAACCGAGTTTGGCTGGTACTGCTAAGGTGCCACAGCCCACCCTCGCCCATTATCCACGACAGATGAAGCTTCATAACGCCGAATCCCTTACTGCTGCTACCTCCGCGGTCATCTTAGGCGACCAGAGGAAGCAGCAGGGCCTACCGGAACTGCGTCACAATCGCTCACCATTCATTTCTTTTCTAGCACGCTCTCTTGCCTCTCTCTCATCTATCCTCCTATCACCCAGAGCTTTCTTCTCTCCATCCATCCACCCAAACCTTGGCATTCCTCTTGTACTTCTCCCATCAAGTCTTGCATTCATCACCTTCTTTAGCAGACAGCCATTTTCCATTCTCTCAATATGGCCAAACCACCTCGACACATTCATATCTACTCTAGCTGCTTACTCATTTCTTACACCCATTCTCACCATCACTACTTTGTTCTCAACCCTATCTACTCGAGATACACCAGCTATACTCCTTGGACATTTCATCTCAAACACATTCAATTTCTGTCTCTCCATCACTTTCATTCCCCACAACTCCGATCCTTACATCACAGTTGGAACAATCACTTTCTCATACAGAACTCTCTTTACATTCATGCCCAACCCTCTATTGTTTACCACTCCCTTCACTACCCCCAACACTTTACATCCTTCATTCACTCTCTGACGTACATTTGCTACCACTCCACCATTTGCTGCAACAACAGACCCCAAGTACTTAAACTGATCCACCTCCTCAAGTAACTCTCCATTCAACATGACATTCAACCTTGCCCCACCTTCCCTTCTCGTACATTTCATAACCTTACTCTTACCCACATTAACTCTGTTTCCTTCTCTCACATACCCTTCCAAATTCTGTAGCTAATCGGCCAAGCTTCTCTTCTGCGTCTGCAACCAGTATAGTATCATCCTCAAACAACAACTGATTTGCCTCCTATTCATGATCATTCTCGTCTACCAGTTTCAATCCTCGTCTAAGCACTCGAGCATTCACCTCTCTCACCACTCCATCAACATACAAGTTAAACTTCCATGGCATCATCACACATCCCTGTCTCAGCCCAACTCTCACTGGAAACCAATCACTCACTTTATTTCCTATCCTATTATTATTATTATTATTACTATCCAAGCCACAACCCTAATTGGAAAAGCAAGATGCTATAAGCCCAGGGGCTCCAATAGGGAAAAACAGCCCAGTGAGGAAAGGAAATAAGGAAATAAATAACTGAAGAGAACAAATTAACAATAAATCATTCTAAAAAAAGTAATGTCAAAAGATATATATCATATATAAACTATTAACAACGTCAACAACAAATATGTCATATATAAACTATAAAAAGACTCATGTCCGCCTGGTCAACAAAAAAGCATTTGCTCCAACTTTGAACTTTTGAAGTTCTACTGATTCAACAACCCGATTCGGAAGATCATTCCACAACTTGGTAACAGCTGGAATAAAACTTCTAGAGTACTGCGTAGTATTGAGTCTTATGATGGAGAAGGCCTGGCTATTAGAATTAACTGCCTGCCTAGTATTACGAACAGGATAGAATTGTCCAGGGAGATCTGAATGTAAAGGATGGTCAGAGTTATGAAAAATCTTATGCAACATGCATAATGAACTAATTGATCGACGGTGCTAGAGATTAATATCTAGATCAGGAATAAGAAATTTAATAGACCGTAAGTTTCTGTCCAACAAATTAAGATGAGAATCAGCAGCTGAAGACCAGACAGGAGAACAATACTCAAAACAAGGTAGAATAAAAGAATTAAAACACTTCTTCAGAATAGATTGATCACCGAATATCTTAAAAGACTTTCTCAATAAGCCAATTTTTTGTGCAATTGAAGAAGACACAGACCTTATATGTTTCTCAAAAGTAAATTTGCTGTCAAGAATCACACCTAAAATTTTGAAAGAGTCATACACATGCTTTACCACCTTTGTAGAAACTTTTCACTGCTTGCAACAACCTTCCACCAATTCCATATAACCTCATCACATTCCACATCACTTCACTATCAACTCTATCATACGCTTTCTCCAGATCTATAAATGCAACTTACACATCCTTACCTTTTGCTAAATATTTCTCGCATATCTGTCTAACTGTAAAAATTGGATTCATACAACCCCTACCTCTTCTAAAACGTCCCTGAACTTCTAAGATTGCATTCTCTGTTTTATCCTTAATCCTATTAATCGGTACTCTACCGTACACTTTTCCAACCACACTCAACAAACTAATACCCCTTGAATTACAACACTTATGCACATCTCCCTTATCCTTATATAGTGGTACAATACATGCAAACCCAATCTACTGGTACCATTGACAACACAAAACACATATTAAACAATCTCACCAACCATTCAACTACAGTCACACCCCCTTCCTTCAACATCTCAGCTCTCACACCATCCATACTAGGTGCTTTTCCTAGTTTTGTTTTCATCTAGTGCTCTCCTCACTTCCTCTCTTGTAATATCTCTCTCATTCTCATCTCCCATCACTGGCATCTCAACACCTGCATCAGCAATTATAGCTGCCTCCCTATTATCCTCAACATTCAGTAAACTTTCAAAATATTCCACCCACCTTTTCCTTGCCTCCTCTCCTTTTAACAACCTTCCATTTCCATCTTTCACTGTCTCTTCAATTCTTGAATCAGCCTACCCTTCCTTAGTCTCTTCACTTCTTTCCAAAACTTCTTTTTATTCTCCTCATATGAACGACCCAATCCCTGACCCCACCTCAGGGCAGCTGCCCTCTTTGCCTCAGTTACCTTGCACCTTACTTTCACATTTTTCTATCTATATCTTTCATACTTCTCTACACTATTACTCTGCAGCCATTCTTCAAAAGCCCTCTTTTTCTCTTCCACTTTCACCTTCACTCCTTCATTCCCCCATCACTTCCCTTCCTCATGATGCCTCCCACAAACTTCTTGCGATACACATCACTTGCAATCCCCAAAAAATTTTCTTTTACTAACTTCCACTCCTCCTCTAAATTACCAGTTTCTCTTAATTTCACTCTATCATATGCCATTTTCAACCTTTCTTGATATTCACTTTTTACCTCCGGTTTTATTAACTCTTCAACCCTCACTAGCTCCCTTTTACATCCCCCACTCTATTCCCCCACTCTTTTGCTACAACTAATTTTCCTTCCACCAAAAGATGATCAAATATACCGTTAGCCATACCCCTAAACATGTGCATGTCTTTCAATCTTCCAAACATTCTTTTAGTTATCAACACATAATCCATTAACGCCCTTTCTACCACTCTTCCATTTGCCACTCTTACCTATGTATACTTGTTTTTATCTTTCTTTTTGAAAAAGCTAGAAATTGTCACCAGCTCTTGCTTAACACACATAACTAACAGTCTCTCACCACTCTCATTTTCACCAGGTATGCCATACTTCCCAATGGCACCTTCTACCTCTCCAGCTCCCACTCTAGCATTTAAGTCACCCATGACAACTACATAATTCCTTCTACCTAGTCCTTCTACACAACTAGTTAATTCATTCCAGAACTCGCTCCGCTCTTCTTCACTTTTCTCACAACCCGGCCCTTACGCACTAACAAAAGCCCAACATTCCCTACCCAACCTAACCCTTACCCACATTAACCTATATGATATCTCCTTCCATTCCACTGCTTTACTTGTCATCCATTTACTCAGCAATAAAGCCATACCCTCTCTCGCTCTTCCCCTTTCAATCCCAGATACTTCACCAAACATCACTTCACCCTTCCCTTTAATCATTGTCTCACACAAAGCCAATATATCCATCCTTCTATTCCTAAACATATTTCCAATCTCGCATCTTTTACTCTCTATCGTACTACATCCACACACATTTAGACACCCCAAAACTCTCCCCCCAGCTCCACCTCTTCGATGTCTCACAGGAGTATATGATACAGGACAGGAGAGGGGGTTCCCAGCCCCCTCGTCCCGTCCATTTTAGTCGCCTCTTACTATATGCAGAGATACATTGGCGCTATTCTAATTGTTTTTATGCCCCCACTTCCACAGAGATCATAAAATACACGGTGATTTTGTTGCAAAGATAACTGTCTAGTATATCAGAAAATACTTCAATGCAAAAGGTGTGGCAGGAATTCAGAATAAATAATTGCCCCTATAGTATATTTGCATTAATACATAATGACTGCAATATTGAAAACATGAACAGTATCAATCATTTTGATGGCCGGTTTCCATCCATCAAAAGAAGCGAAGAAGCAATTTAGTTGAATTTTGATGCTGTGGAAGATGTCTGATACAATAAAATATTTACTGAAGAGGAACTTGAATTTGCAGTAGCAAATTTTACTTCAACAGCCTCTCGTAAATATGATATAAATTTTCATATTATAAGAAATCTAGCCCTCTTGGCTAATGCGTATGTATTAGAGGTTTATGGTTTTCTTTGGACACAATCTCTATATCCAAAGACATGAAACCTACGATAATAATACCAACAGCTAAACAAGGAAAAATAACTCTAAGCTCTACCCAAGAATGGTTAATTGAAAGAATAATTTTTCAGATTGGATTGATACAATAAATTATATAGATAGATTTAAGATAAAAGGATTATATTTTTATGTAAACAAGGGCTTCATCACAGGAAATTTTGCTTCTTGGGTCGAGAGGTGACATTGTCTAGGCATACAGGTGAGATGGATTCCTGGGGAAGGACTTTGGAAGGTTGCTTGTAGGATGTGTATTGTCGTAGAGAAATTCATCGTAATAGCTTCATTCCAATGCATTCAAATGAAAGCTTTCAAAAGGCCGTATTGTTGGAAATCAGCATACTCTAGGTCTGCTAAATTCCTATCACTAATCCAGTCCAATCCTTCTCTACCATCTCCGACTGTTCTACATATTTCAAAATCCTTGAGGAGGATAAACAACATAGGTGACAACATATTCTCTTGGAGTACTCTGCTGTTCACCGGCAATTCATTTGATAAGTCTCCATTAACATTAACTTTGCACTTGCTGTGCTCATGAACAGACTTAATTGAATTTACATATT
This sequence comes from Palaemon carinicauda, assembly GCF_036898095.1. NCBI lineage: Eukaryota > Metazoa > Arthropoda > Malacostraca > Decapoda > Palaemonidae > Palaemon > Palaemon carinicauda. The sequence continues at coordinate 131,988,474 of NC_090726.1, read as the reverse complement.
TAAGAGGAGTTCCATAATAATGCAGGACTCTCCATAAAATTGGTTGGTGCACACTATCAAAGGCTTTTTCATAGTCCACAAATGCCATCAAAAGTGGATTTCTATATTCTATGCATTGCTCTACAACATGTCTCAAAATGAAAATTTGGTCAGTACAACTTCTACCCTTTCTAAATCCTGCTTGTTCATCTCAGCTTTTCATCAGTTTTTCTCTCGAATCTCTTTAGAATAAGCTCATTATGTATTTTTATAACAACTGATGTAAGTGTTATGCCTCTGTAATTATTGCAATCAGTCAAGTCTCATTTTATAGCCATTTTCACCAACACTCCTAACTCCCATTCATCAGGTTTTTCCTCTTCATGCCACATTCTACAAAATAATCTTGTAAGCAATCTGTGAATCACTTCATTTTTGGCCAGTATCATATTCGCAGTTATTCCATCATATCCAGGGGCTTTCCTTCTCTTTAGTTTTTTAGGATAGCTTCAACTTCAAACACACTGAATTTATTCATGGGCACATCAAGGTCTTCCTCAGCTTCAGGTATATTATCCAAATTATTCCCTTCATATCTCCTATTCATAACCTCACTAAAGTGTTCCATCCAGCGTTGTCTTTCTTCATCTTCTGTTGTTATAACAGATCCATCTCTTTTTGATGTGTATATGCTTCTTCTTCTTTGCCCCTATAGAGATTTCATTAATAAGTCTATGAGCAATTCTTACACCATAGCCACTTCCTGAATTCATAGCTTTGTCAGCCTCTTCTGCTTAACTGTCTAAATATTCTCTCCTGTCATTCTGAGCTTTTCTTTTGACCTCACTATCAGTACTGAAATACTGTACTTGGCATGCTCTACCTTGTAATTTTCATTACTTCCTCACTTCCTTTAGAACTTTCAACAATCAATTTCTGTTTTTCTCTCCTTTTTATAGTATCCCAAGTATCTTATGATATCCATGCCTTTCTCCTTGTAACTGCATGTCCCAAGACTTCACTACCAGCTGACTGATATATGTTCTTAATATCACACCAATCTTCATTAATTATCTGCTCTTCGTCTCTTAAAGTCTCTAAGACTGCAAATCGATTTCCTGCATTCAATTGCAAATGTTTCTCTGTGCTCTTCTAAAAGTTTAGTTGTTTTAAACCTATATATTCTATCTACCATTTTGTTGGGCACTTTATTATTATTATTATTATTATTATTATTATTATTATTATTATTATTATTATTATTATTATTATTATTATTATTATCACTTTCAGCTTTAATTTCAGTGTGGCAAAGAGGAGCTTGTGATCACTACCAATATCCGCATCTTTATAGCTTCTTACATTTCTCAGAGTCCTCCTTCTCTCTTTATTAATGGCAATGTAATCTATTTTTTATTTTTGTAATTCCCATACGGTGATGTCCATGTGTACTTGAGGATGTTCTTGTGTTGAAAATGAGTACATCCAATTACAAGATTGTTGGCTGAACAAAAGCTTATGAAATGTGCTCCATTTTCATTTTCAACTTTGCCAAGACCCTGGACACCCATCACATTCTTTATCCCTTGATTATTCCTTTCAACTTTACCATTGAAGTCGCCAATCTGATTCATGGTTCTAACATTCCAATTACCTATTTTCAATAATATTATTATTATTATTATTATGATTATTATTATGATTATTATTATGATTATTATTATTGTTATAAACCGGGAGATTCTCAGCACCCTGCTATGCCCGGGATGGGGGCCATTCTTTCATCTTCTCTTTCCATGACTGACTAAATCCATAGAAGATTCATTGGTTATGTAGATCAAAGGATAACTAGTTCCTTACGATGCGCAGTGCCTATCTAACTAAGGCAAGTGACCCCTGCCAGTTCACAATAATTACAGTATGATCAACCATCAGGCATCAGGAGTAGAAGCCGAAAAGACAGTCTGTCTATTGTCTTAAACCCAATCCGCCACCCTGCTGCCAGTGACTTCATCAGGTTTAGGGCGGCAATTCCTCCACACCCCAAGTTCTTGTTACTCCACCAGGCTGCTCCTCCAATTATATAACCGTTGATAAACATAGATTGCTAAGATATATTGTCTAGCACGGTATGGACCCTACTACGTGTAAACAAACGCTCGACCGCTAATTCTAGTAAGATCAACCACCAGGCATCAGGAGTAAAAAATGAAGAGAAAGTTTGTTCATCGCCTTAATCCCCATTTGTCACTCTAAATCTTCATCCACACCCAAAGCTCTCATTACTCTACCAAGTTGCTCATCCACTGATACGAGTATAACAGGTGGGAAACATGGATTGCTAAGATATACCGCCTAGCACGGTATATATATATATATATATATATATATATATATATATATATATATATATATATATTATATATGTATATATCTGTATATCTATATATATATATATATATATATATATATATATATATATATATATATAATATAAATAAATATATATACACATATGTATTATATTTATATATATGTATATATATGTATATATATGTATATGTATATATATATATATATATATTATATATATATGTATATATATGTATATATATATATATTATGTTCATTAATATATGTAAATATATATATATATATATATATATATATATATATATATATATCTGTATATCTATCTATATATATATATATATATATATATATATATATATATATATATATATATATATCTGTATATCTATATACAGATATATCTATGGGTCATGTCCTTTAAAAGGAAATTTACCCCGGGAGAAGGACCATAACCTAAAGGGAAGAAGCCCAGGAGACCCTTATAAGGCAAGAAAACATTTCCTGCAGCGACTGCCACAGTTGCCACTATTTCCCAGACGGTGTATGCGGTTCCCAGCAGTATATGACATAGTCTCCAGCATTCAACATGTTTATGAATGGACCACAACCACATTAACCCATATCTGTTTTTGATGTTAATAGTTTATATTTATCTGTTTTGACGCTGTTACTGTTTTTAGAATGATATATTGTTAATATATTCTCATCATTTATTTATTTCCTTATTTCCTTTCCTCACTGGGGTATTTTTCTTTGTTGGAGCCCTTGGGCTTATAGCATCTTGCTTTTCCAACTTGGGTTGTAGCTTAGCTAGTAATAATAATAATATCGAAGCTCAAGGGAAAAAGGCAGATGGAAAGGGAATGTCCGGAAGAGGTGGCCAATATAGGGGCCGAGGAAATAGAGGCAGGTCGCATAAAGGAGCAGGTTCTTCAAAACATCAATGAGGAGCTTGCAATAGGGGGAAGACTCTATCAAGGATCAATAGAAAATCAATCATTGGGCACACGGCATAGTCTCAAAAGGACAAATCTGGAATGGAGACAGAAGCCACCACAGTTCAAGAAGTTTTTCAACCCACAACTCCATTCTTGGAAGAATATGTGCAGGATCTCCTCCAGAGGGGAGTTATCCATTGCACAAAATTCATGAACTTTTTAGGACGTTTATTCAGCGTGCCAAAGAAAGATTCGAACACTCTTCAAACATTCTGGACTTATCCCCTGTAAACAAATTAATTCAGGACGACAAGTTCCAGATGCCAACTCTCTCACAATAACGGGCCCTACTACCCCACGGGGCTTACACAATCTCCATAGATCTTACCGACACTTATTGTCATCTTATGATAGGTCGGCACTTCTCCGCCTAACTTGGTTTCAGACTGGCAAGAAAGGCCTACATATTCAAAGCTATGCTTTTTGGGCTCAGCATAGCTCCAAAGATTTTCACAAAACTAGTCGAGACCATTGTTCAACAAATCAGGAACAAAGGTCTTTAAGTGATGGTATACCTTGACGACTGGTTAGTTTGGGCTGTGATGAGGTCGGAGTGTTTTCTAGCAGATTTGGAAGTTATTGAATTTCTTCAACCCTTGGGCTTCCAAATCAACCACGAGAAGTCCAGGTTATCTCTAGCTCAACAATTCCAGGGGCTAGGTCTACACTGGGATTTAAAGCCACGTATCCTTTCTCTGCCTCAGTATAAGAGGAAGGAAATATTAAGATCTGTCAGGTGTCTGCTTCAGTCGAAGACGATCACCAGCTATATTTACTCAAAAGAATCCAAAATAGTAAACATATAGAATCTTCAATAAATATGAAAACCTAAACTTACCCTAATTTGGTTTGCATATTACCAGGTTCTTTAACAGATTTTCAAGGATTCTTTTCTGTTCCTATCATTCAATAAATCGAGACATTGCGTTGTTTAAATCATTATTTGACCAGGAATAAAAATATTCACATTTATTACTAACCTTAACTATTCATTGTAACATTTCCTATCCGGCAACCCGAAGTACAGTCCTATTTTACAAATGTCTGTCAGTAACGATATCTAACGTGCATGCATGCCCTTCAATATCACTAACATAACAAAACACTTATAAAACCTTGACTTAGCTTTTAATCCATGATGATAAGAACTCCTCTCGTGGGTGTGTTAATTCCTTCCCTCCCCTGAGATACCGTAAGGTAACTATAACCCTCACTGTCACGTACGTGAGCCGGTACTAACTCCTTCTGAGTTATATTACTCAAAGACGACTGAGGATCTACGCAGGCGCGACCCGCATTCGTCAAAACAAACACTAACAACTCGTTAACGATTGCTTAGAGTCAAACAACTATTTGATATATTTTGCCTTCCAAAAACTTCGACAAAAAGAAATATTATATTATTACAAAATAATTCAATACAACAATTATAATTTTCTACGCATCTCACATTGCATAATGTTCATAATATTTCCCTCACAAAATAAAAGATAAATGACTGTTTACTGGTCTTTATATATACACTATCGTGATTTCGTCGTAAGTCACGATACCAGCCGTCATCATGAAAGAGTCTAGGGCTCGCTACAATTTGTAGCGGTTACAAACCCAATCCTAAAAGTAAGACTCAAGGATGCCAACAGAGTCTGGAGAAGAAAGGCATCATATGCTCAAAGTGATCATCGCACATAAACCCCGGCTTTACTGTGCAAACAGCTGGGGTCCCTGTACAGTTTTCTCCTCCATCAGTGACAATCTAAATGGATGCCTCAGAACAGGGTTGGGGGTATCATACCCCACCAAGAAGATGCAGGGTCAGTGGCCAGTTTCATTTCAACAATTACATATCAACATTCTGGAAGTCATGGGAGTGTTTCTTTCTCTGAAGAGATTGAACCCGAAGAAGAGATCACACATCAAGTTACTTTTCTACAGCAAGATGATAGTTCAAGGCATTAACAGACAGGGTTCGAGATCTCCACATATCAATCACGTAATACTGGCCATACTCACTTTGTCAGAATGGCCAGTATATATAGATATACAGATATATACATGTATATACATATATACATACATATATATCTATATATAAATATATATATATATATATATATATATATATATATATATATATATATATATATATGTATTTATAGAAGGGGTTCGCAATGTGACGGCAGACGTCCTGTCAAGATTCAAGCCTCTGGAAACAGAATGGGGTCTGGACGAAAAATCATTCTTTTTCGTTCTGGAGCAAGTCCCAGAACTGCAAGTAGATCTCTTTGCGATGAGCTTCATCAAGAAGCTTCCCCAGTATGTAGCACCAAATTTAAATGTGGAAGCAGTGAGGATAGATGTGATGTCACTGGATTGGAACCAGTGGACTTACATTAAGCTTTTTCCACTGTTTAATCTGTTAGTGAAGCTCCTGGACAAGCTATGGGCCTTCAATGGGACAGCAGCATTAGTGGCCCCAAATTGGCCCAAGAACATTTGGTACTCTCTTTTTCAAGATCTCAAACCTCGGCAGATTACTCTGCCAACACCAATGCTGTCCCAGGATGTTCAACAGGAGATTGTCTTCGCTTCCTCCTGGGTAACGAACAACCTTCAGCTCATGATTTTCTCGTCCTAGCTGCTAGAAGAAAATACGGAGTTTTGAAGGAAAGGATTGATTTCATAGAAGAAATACAAGTCCTCTACTACAGAAAGACAATACTTGTCCTCGTGGAAGAAGTGAGTTGAGTTTGTTAAGAAACATGCCCACTTCAATTACAATGGACTTCTTTTTATCATTCTTTATTACACTACATGAACAGGATATGGCCTCCACAACTATTTCCTCATGTAAATCAGCCCTAACCAGACTTATCTCTTATGCGTTTGATATAGAACTCAACAGCGAACTATTCAATAAGATCCTGAAGGATTGTGCTAAACTGAAACCAAATGCTCCCCCCAAAACCATCTCATGATCTTTGGACAAAGTCTAGCACTTAGCCTTCTCAATTGATAACCATTCTGCTTCTTTGAGGGATCTTACCCAAAAATCTTTCTTTTTACTAGCTATGGCTTTCGGTGCTAGAGTCAGCGAGATTGTGGCATTATCAAGGGATGATGGCCTCATCAAATTCTCCGAGCCGGGAGAAGTTGATTTATATCCAGCTTCTGCTTTCCTGGCTAAAAATGAACTCCCAACGAAACATTGGTGGTCTTGGAAGATCGTCCCTCTAAAGAAAGATCCCTCTCTGTGCCCTCTGGAATGCCTGAAAGCTTACCTGTCAAAGAGTGAGCCCTTTAAAGGTGGACAACTTTTTAAAGGGGAAACAACAGGATCTAATGTTTCTTTGAAACAGCTAAGGTCCATACTCACCTATTTTATCAGAAGGGCTGACCCGGATAGTATGCTATCGGATCATGTTCCTAGGAAAGTTGGCTCTTCTTTAAACTTCTTCCAGTATATGTCCTTCGAAGGCTTACAAGCTCACACTGGATGGAAATCTTCAAGAGTGTTTTTCAAACATTACTTGCAACAATTGGAAGAAATTAAACACTTTGTTGTGGCAGCTGGTTGTGTGATTAAACCAGCTTCTTAGTGTTGTGCATGGACTCCTATGGACTTCATAATATGGGACTACTACAGTGTTCCTAGTGTGGGTTGAATGTTCTTTTAATTTGCATTGTGTTATAAAATATGTTTATATTGAAGGGTCAAAAGGTGATCTTATCTTTATTATGTGAAATGATCTTACTATTCTAATCTATATGATGTTTATGGGGGTAATCATCTCTGGTTATAAGCACAAAAAATCTAAATATTACTGCACCAATGTTGTTACATTCTTATGCTTTTGGAAATAATAAAAAGATTATACGTCTTTTTATGTTTCCTTTATATGGACCTACTTTTTCCTAAATAAAAAGTTGTGCACCTCTATTTTTAACCCTCCTTTTAACAGACTATTTCTTGGTCAATACGTGTTGAGATACACTACTTGTAGAACGATTCCAAGTCTTCTATGATTAGTCAGGTTGACACTAAAGAGCACGTTGGTGGTTGAAACTCTAATTTGCCACAACTGAGAATTTTAATTCTCTGGTACACTTCCATCAGGACGACAAGGCTTGAGCCAAAAAAAGGGATTTTGACATGGGAAAAATCTATTTTTTCGGTCGGATAGCCATGTCATCCTGATGGACCTGCCTGTTACTTTTCAATCTCACCCACTTCATGTGAGGCCATGTTCCATACGATGGCTGCTACAGGATCACAGGATGGAATAGCGAACCAGCGTCAGCGAACATGTTTACAATAACTCACTGGGATTGGAGTTGTAACGGACCTCCCTCGTATTTAATCAACCACAACCAGAGGTATCGTTATGTTAATTTCATTCTTAAAGTCAGGATTGGCAAATGTAAACTAAGATTTTATTTGTTAGAGAGAGAGAGAGAGAGAGAGAGAGAGAGAGAGAGAGAGAGAGAGAGAGAGAGAGAGAGAGAGGGGGTAGCTTTATATACCCTGCACTACACAAAGATAAATTTTTGCAAACAAAATCTATATTGTTTAGAATATATTACAGAAAATATTGCCGCCTCGTTACAGATTCATTGCCGATAAACCTAGCGTACGTGTGAAAACCTTGAAAACGCACAGGGAAACTAAAAATAGCGTTTTTATATACACTGTATAACACAAAAATAATGCTTTAACATACCATCATTTACACTACCATTAAAATTATCGAAAGGTTTTAGAGAGAGATAAAGGTTACCGAGAAGTTGTAACCACATCTCTATGTTTACATATGTCATCTGGTCTCTGGACTCGCCTAAGTTAAAAGTTGATTTCATTGTTGATGTGGAATTTTTCCTCAAATAGGCTATTTATTATGAAATTATGTCAATAAAATGTTAAGGAAATATGGTTTGATTACATTTATTATCAATCACCTCACCTGGGTCTACCAATATACTTGAAAAACTTTAGATTTTATAGGTTTTGTGGCGCTTGATTCGCAGACTTTGAACAACTCTCTCTCTCTCTCTCTCTCTCTCTCTCTCTCTCTCTCTCTCTCTCTCTCTCTCTCTCTCTCTCTCTCTCTCTCTGTGTGTGTGTAACAAATAAAATATGTTTCTGTACAAGGTCTCAACTAAAAGTTATACAATGAATAATTCTAAACTTTATTTTATCTTATCTTCGATACTAAGCAAGGCTTAAAACACATTTGTTTTCGTCAGCTGATCTTTAGTTTTGAGGCTGATTCACACTGCATCGTCACTATCAAATCACGTGACGTCACTGTTCCGTCAACCATGCTATGTATTCACACTATTCATCACGTCATCGTCTCATCACGTATGGCCGTAAGGTTTGTCCTGCTGGACTGGAGTGGCGCTCCTGTCCTGTGAAAAATGCTTGCACACTCCAAGGACTTGCATGCTTAGTTCAAAAGGGCTGGGCCAAGGCCGTCTCTTGGGCACTCAGTATTAAGCCTACATGGTTACGTTTTTTAGTACTTGTGTACCAAATTTGGTACATTACGGGGTATCAAGTACAATTGGTACAACTAATTTTGAAAATGCCAAATGTTGGTACTTTTTACTTTTTTTTTAACTTTATATAAATATATGAAATCTGACTTGAAGTATGAAGGAACGTCATTGTCATTCCCTATCGTTATTATAGAGTAAAAAAATGTACTTACTTCTCTTGAAGTCCTTATAGGACTACCTTTTCCGTTTATCCCTCTTAATCTGAGAGCTTAAATACCTACTGGGAGAAATATACTATAAGGATTTTTGGACCTTTCTGGAGATCATCTCATGCTGATGGACGACTACACTTTTCATTAGGCTTCCGTGTTAATTTATAGACATTAAAAAGGATTGTATATATGTTGGCAGAGAGAAAATATACATAGTTTACAAAAGTAGAATGACCGGCCGCTGCTTAATTTATCATCTATCCATATTTTAGGCCTTCATTATTTTTCTCTATTGAGCGGATGAAATACTGTTCTGGTTTATCATCTTGAATTGACCAAACTCTACAATACTTGAGTTTAGACACTATGGGTACAAGGGCTCCAGCAGGGAAAAGTAGCCCAGTGAGGAAAGGAAATAAGAAAAGTAAAAGAGAAGTAATGGACAATTAAAGTAATACATTTTAAGAACATTAAAATAGATACATTCTGTGCTTATTTCCATGAACAAAATCATCGATAGAGAAGAGAGCAATTGATTATTTTAAGTGAAATTAATAACAAACTGAAAGACATGAAGTGTTAGATGCATGCATGTCTATTTGAAGAAAATTTATACTATTTGAAGAAAAAATTCTGAGTAGATTTTAATAGCATCTCTTACACATCATGTTTGACTCTGTGGGTCTTATCTTGTGAGATAGGTCGGATAAAATCTTTGTTAATCCTACACCTGGATTACTCGTCTAAAGTTCTCTACTCTCTCCAACCTACTTCACCTGTACAAGGTTAGTGCCCCCATTAATCTTTTGACATTGGGGAAAGAGAGAAAGATAAATCTCCTGTAATACAACAATGATAAAACAAAAATTATTTCAATACAGAAATAAGTGAGAAGATAGTGAAAAGCAATCAGTTTATCATTATATCATGAGAAGCTCTCGTATCAGGAGACAAAGTATGATCGTATAATGATACTGTATTTATCAAAATAGGCGAGTCAACCTAGTTGCCATGCCATTCGGTCCCCACACACGTAAGAGGCTGGCAGTGGATACTGCTAATCGCAGCGGGACTAGCCTGTCCGGTTAAAAATTATAAAAAGAAGAGAGGACAGGCTAGTCACGCCGGGTTTTTAATGTTTACCCCCCCCCCCCAGACACACATAGGATTGGCCAGTTCGTGCTAATTACGGTCACATCAGCGCGTATGGCCTACTTAACAGCAACGACCAGTTCCCACACATCCACCAAGCAGGCATGAAGCCTCACAGATTTCAGACAAAGATGCTTGCAATAATTGCACTTCTATTAGATAAAGAGGATTTCGGCTCTGAAAAAAAGCGGTTATGTGTAAACAAAGCCTTGATGAAAAGGAAAGTTGAAGGAGAATACTGGATTCTGTACAAAAAACTGGAAGATGACGAAAAAAATTTTTTCAAGTACTTACGAATGTAAAAATTCAAATTTTAATGATTCCTTAAACAGGATAAAGGGAAATCTGACCAAGAAAAACTCTATATTTCAGGAAGCAATTACAACAAGTGAAAAACTGCACCGTCATGTCATGTAAAAATATTCTTGGAAAGAATAGGGGCTGTGACAGTGACGAACTGTTTAGTGTGACCATGTCTATTTATTTACACGGAAGAAATTTTGATGGAATGGTGACGTGACCTGACGGTGCAGTGTGAATCGGCCTTTAGTCGACATCTTATGTTTACGTACTGAAAGAAGTTCAAAATAATTCTGGTTTCCCAATGTTAACTGAGCTTTTTTTTATTCATATTTGTACTTTTTAATACCAATTTAATACGTATTTTAACAACGACAGTTGCCGATTGTTTTCATTATGGTTTCGCTGTCGCCTTCAAAAGTTTCTTGTCCTTTAGCATCGTAGAAATCATAGAATGAGCCAAGCTCATACCACTTACAATTGAATGAATTTTCATTCCAACTTCATGTTGTTTTAGTATTTTGTATTCAGTTTTAATGGTAATTGATCTTTTTTGCCTCTTAGCAGGTCCTGAAGTAGTTACACTGTTCCTTTTCTCCGACAATCTAAAAAAATACAGGAATAAGTATTTACAGCTCTGCACTGTAATGATTTTATACTTTAAATACAATAGTTTTAAGCATGATATACTGTATATAAAGCATATATATTCATACAGTATTTTAAACATTCTTGTACCCACACACTCCTACAAAAATTACGGGGGAGAGGCGTCCAAATCCTACTTCATGGATTTTCACCTATCGCGGTGTCTCCGGTCCCCATTAATCGCAATAAACGAGGGATCACTCTATAACTTTTTTACATCACAACGTGATTCAGCACAAAAAATTATAAAGTGGGAGATACGCATGTGAGATAAGAGGATGTAAGACTAAGGCCGAGTAAGCAAGAGATAGAGGGCTGTGTTATGAGCAAAGGAAATCATTAGGCCGTAAGAGTGCTTATTATGAAACCTTGAATACATAATTTTTTATTTAATAGGTTATACAGTTCTCTGTATCAGAAATGACCGAATCCGCGAATATCAAGGGGTGGATGCATATATAACTATAGTATATAAATAATATATGATACATTAGCTGTGTTGTGAGCAAAGGAAATTGTTAGACCACAAGAGTGCTTATCATGAAACCTAAAATACATAATTTTTTATTTAATAGGTTACTGCATACGGTTCTTTGTATCACAAATGACCGAGTCCGCGAATATCAAGGGGTGGCTGTATATATAACTATAGTATATAAATAATGTATGATATATTATATTTGATTTATATGTATAAATATTATATATATATATATATATATATATATATATATATATATATATATATATATATACACACACACACACACACACACATATATATATATATATATATATATATATACAGTATATATATATATATATATATATATATATATATATATACATATATATGTAAACTGAATATTAACTTAACCATGGCCATTAAATTAAACTGGATACAGTCAGGCACCAATATAAACAGAGGTCCATTACATCTATAGATTGAACTACTTCGAAAAAAATTCAAGCAAAGGCTAAAAGGCTTCTCCCATTCTTTCCTCATTTTTATTTCCTTTTCATTCCAGTTATTCATGCTTTTTCACTGTTCATCTCACCCTATATTACTCTTTATGCCATCATTCCGTACCATCCTTATTTTTTTGTTCCTTACTATCCTTAATCCTTCTTATTGATTATTTCCATCTATATCTGTATCAGTTTTGTTTAATGCTAAAGACTAAAAGGTTTCTTCTATTTTTCCCTCTTTTCTGTTTCCTATTCGTTTATACTTTCTATTTAAGTATTTTTACTGTTAATATTGTTGCTTTTTCTTTATACTGTTCATTATTCCGTTTTATCCTTATTCTCTTTCATATTCCTTATCATCCTTATTCTCTTTCATATTCCTTATCATCCTTATTCCCTTTTATTTAATTTTTCCACTGTTTTCTATCTGTATGAACCAATACCTACAGAATAAGATGTCTGTTCATGCTCACTTTTGGAAATCCTTGTCCGGCCATCCCTTTTATTTTCTTACCAGAATTTTGTTATAACCGTTCTTTCAAGACGTTTTCGGGACACTATTTATATTGTTTAAGCTTGGGGTGTTGTTGACACGTCAAAGATGCTTTTATATAATTTCATAAAAAACTAAATATACCAAAGTATAAAAAGACTAACAGAAATATGACTATACACCGTTCAGTTTAATTTAATTTACAATAATTAGTTATTGGTATACATACAAGATGAATGGGGAAAAGAGAAAAAAAAATTTAAATAAAAGTTAGGCCTACACCTATAGATGTTTACTTCATCAGCCAATTTATCATCTTTCCTTTGCCATATTTTATTAAAGCTACAAATTCTAAACAACGTTCTACCACTGACAGAAAAACTTACGATAATGTGGGTTTTAAAATTAATGCACACTATATGTATGATTCGCCAAATACTTAGAGAATGTATGATAAACAAATATTGTGTGTCCTGCAGAACTCGGCCTTTCCTTTAAAGGGGGGGGGGGGGGCAGGAAAGCATCGCTGTAAAGTTAATATAAGGAAAGATAGAACATGAGGGAACTCATTTTAAATTAAAAACATCTAGATAATGAGAGAGAGAGAGAACCACCACGGACATTAGGGGTTGTATATTTAACTTTCAGAAGTTAACTAACAAAAACAGAGACTGAAAAGGTTTAGTAATTCTGAGTTATGGGAATGGAGTTTCATCACAAAGGAAAGCCGGACTAAGTTAAGTCTGAGATAAGTTAATGTTGTTGTTCACAAAAAAATAACCACCCAATATCTTATGAAAAAAAATATAGCAATTTGAAAAGAAAGCAATAATGCTTTAACAGAGTAACGGCTTATAATGGAAAGTAATAAAAAATGAATTAGAACTAAATAGCTTAAACCGATAAAAATGCTTGTATAATGTTCTCAAAAAGTACAAAACAGTGACATTTAAGAGGAATAATGAAATGACGATGAAAATGTTGCAAAGCCCAGTAGACCTATACATTAAGCTTATGGTTTGTTGTTCGTATATTGCCCTCCTAAACAGATGCTTCATAATTTGTCCTGTAAAGCCTATAAGCAGCCAAATTTCATGTTTCTCGACTAAGCACTCACCTGTCTACTTGCCATTAAGAAATGTATCCTTCTATTAGAAAATATGTTTGGAAATAGTCCTTGGAAGAAAAACTTGATACACTGTGTCTCACTTTACTTCCGTAAACTATTTATCTAAAATTCTGGTGCACGTGAGACGATATGAATTAACTAACAGGTAAAATGTGCTCACACATTGTGCATACCTTAATATCTCTCACATTTTGGGACTACTTTTATAATTTGTTGATATGGTGCATATTTTAGCTAGTTTAGCATAGTCTCACAGTCTCAGGCACTGAAATTAACATAGGAAACATTTGTTGCTTTGATGTGAAGAGAAAGACCTGCAGGAACTATTTACAATGACTTTCCTCATTTCATTAACAGTTTTGTAAGATTGCTTGATTATTCCAAAAGAAAAAAGAAAAAAAAGAATATAATTACTCATCGTTTGCTGTCAAATATAAACAAAGCTTTGCATAGTACCTTGGTAATATTCTATGCCATCCTGCAGACTACAATTATGGCTGTTGGTTTTTTGTTGGAATTGCAAGAATATTTAACATAATTAAATGGAATGAAGGTTCAAAAAACAAGTAGGGAAACTGTGACGTAAATAGCCTGTACACATTAGGAGACAAAGAAAATTCCTCTTTAGACAGACATAAACCAATCGTAGTATCCTTGAGATGAATCATTTTAGCAGGGCATAGGAATCCTGGAGTTAACAATGAAGGAACCATATAAGGGGTTCCGTGCTTAGTGAAGTAACTATACATAAATTGAAAAAGAAAATATTAAAACTAGGGCTCTTATCTGTATTGTAATTAAAGCCTCTACACCAACATCACTCATGTCATGTCAACCTTTTTTAAGACCCATAGGAAAGTTTGCAAGACCTTAATACTGTTTGTACTAAGGAACTGGAATGTATTTAAAGTTTGTTACACCAAACAAGTTTTAAAATTTTTTTTTAGAATATTGGAATTTAGGAAAGTCGTGGAAAAGAATTGACTACAGGATAATGCTTATTTAGTCAAATTTAACAAGAAATCATAATGAAAAATACAAGAGGATTTGTAATTAACAAATAGTAGCGTATCCTTTTCAAGATAAAGATGCCTGATTTCTTTTGTAGATATTCTATATGTTTAAAAGTAAGTGTTATATTATATAATGAAACCTTTTATTGATAGAATTAATCTCATTGTAATTAATGACAAAGTATTATTATCGGAGTATTTACTTTTGTATGAGTTTAATTAGATTTATTTTATTCCAGTGCTTGAAGATGATCCGCATCTCCTCCTCCTTGACAGTTTTGATCTTTATTTGAGGTATGATACTAAAACTGCTTTTGAAGTCCTGGCATTGGATATGGAAGGTCATATCATATCAGGAAACCCAGACTTTACCTGTGCGGTAAATAAGGGAGGATGTTATATGAAAGACATTTTACCAAAGGATTCTCTAGTGGTCGGTTTCACAATTATTTCCGTAAGCGAAAATGGTTCGTTGAGTGAATCTAAGGATTATCTCTTTGAAAGTAAGTGGTTTTTATGTTCCTTCCGGGTTATATACTTACACAAGCAGAGGAGCAAATAACTTTATGAATATTCTAAATGATATTGTCATCCTCTCCTCACGCCTATTGACGCAAAGGGCCTCAGTTACATTTCGCCAGTCGTCTATCTTGAGCTTTTAATTGAATACGTTTCCATTCATTATATCCTACTTCGCGCTTCATAGTCCTCAGCCATGTAGGCCTGGGTCTTCCAACTCTTCTAGGGCCTGTGGAGCCCAACTGAACTTTTGGTGAACTTGTCTCTCTTGAGGAGTGCGAAGAGCATGCCCAAACCATCTCCATCTACCCCTCATCATAATCCCATCTATATATGGCACTCTAATCATCTCTCTCATAGTTTCATTTCTAATCCTGTCCTGCCATCTAACTCCCAATATCCTTCTGAGGGCTTTGTTCTCATATCTACTAAATCTATTGGAGATTGTTTCATTGTCATACCATGACTCATGTCCATAGAGTAACACTGATCTCACTAAACTGATATATGATGTTATTTTATATATAATTTAATGCAATTTGATTTCCAAATTTTACTTAACCTAGCCATTGTCTGATTTTTTTTTCAATCTCACACTAAATTCTAATTCTAAAGACACCGTATATTGGAGATTCTACCTCATTAATTCTTTCTCCTTCCAATTATATTTCATCTTCCATTTCATGCTCTGTTCTCATCGTCTCTGTCTGTCTTCTATTTGTCTTGAGGCCAATCTCGTGTGATATTTCATGCATTCTGGTAAGCAAATCCTGTGGTGTTCTGCTAACAAGGACAGCATCATCATCATACTCTAGGTCTGCTAAATTCCTATCACCAATCAAGTCCAATCCTTCTCCACCATCTCTGACCGTTCTACGCATTACAAAATTCATGAGGAGGATAAACAACATAGGAGACAACACATTCCCTTGGAGTACTCCGCTTTTCACTGGAAATTTATTTGATAAGACTCCATTAACACTAACTTTGCACTTGCTATGCTCATGATTTGACTTAATCAAATTTACATATTTATGAGGAATTTCATAACGCAGGACTCTCCACAAAATTGGCCGGTGCACACTATGAAAGGCTTTTTTGTAGTCCACAAATGCAATCAAAAGGGGATTTCTATATTCTATCCATTGCTGTAGAAGACATCTCAAAATGAAAATCTGGTCAGTGCTACTTCTACCTTTTCTAAATGCTGCTTGATCATCTCAGTTTTTCATCAATCTTTCTCTCCAGTCTCTTTATAATAAGCATACTATATATTTTCATAACAACAGATGTAATTGTTATGGCTCTGTAATTATTGCAATCCGTCAGGTCTCCTTTCTTTGCTCTTTTCACCAACAATCCTAACTCCCATTCATCAGGTTTTGCCTCTTCATGTCGCTTTCTACAAAATAATCTTGTAAGTAGTCTGGGAGTTCCTTCATCTTCGGCCAGTATCATCTCGGCAGGTATTCCATCGTATGCAGGGGCTTTCCATCTCTTTAGTTTTTTTAGGATAGCTTGGACTTCAAACACACTGAATTCATTCATGGGCACATCAAGGTCTTCCTCAGCTTCAGGAATATCAATCAAATTATTCCCTTCATATCTCCTATTCATAACGTGTTCCAACGTTGTCTTTCTTCATCTTCTGTAGCTATAACAGAGCCATCTCTCTTTTTGATGGGTATATGCTTCCTCTTCTTTTTCCCAGTCAAGATTTCATTGATAATTCTATGAGCAATTCTTACAACATAGCCAGTTCCTGAATTCATAGCTTTTCCGGTCTTTTCTGCTTTACTGTCTAAATATTCTCTCCAGTCATTCCTGGCTTTTTTTTTTACCTCACTCTCAGTACTGGAATACATAGCATGCTCTTCCTTGTAATTTAATCACTTCCTCGAAAACTTTCAACAATCAATTTCTGTGTTTGTCTCCTTTTTATTGTGTCCCAAGATTTCACTACCAACTGACTGATATACGTTCTTAATGTCACACCATTCTTCATTAATTGTCTGCTCTTCGTCTCTTAGAGGCTCTAAAACTGCAAATCGATTCCTACATTCAATTGCAAATGTTTTTTTGGGGCTCTTCTTCTAGAAGCTTAGTTGTATCAAACCTAGCTATTCTATCTCTTTGTTGGATGGGGCCTTTAAGTTTTAATTTCAGTGTGGCAATGAGGAGCTGGTGATCACTACCAATATCTGCACCTCTATAGCTTCTTACATTTCTCAGAGTCCTCCCTCTCTCTTTATTAATGGTAATTGTGATTTTTCCGATTTTTGTAAATGCCACATGATGAAGTCTATGTATACTTTTGAATGTTCTTGTGCTAAAAAAAGAGTACCTCCAATGACGAGATTATTTGCTGAGCAAAAACTTGTGAAATGTGCTCCATTTTTATCTTGCAACTTCGCCAAGACCCTAGAGACCATTCACATTATCTATCCCTTGTTTTTTTCTTCCAACTTTAGTATAGAAGTCGCCAATCACAATTTTTATATCTCTCTCTGGTATCTCATCTATTACACCTTGCAGATTTTCATAGTATTCATCTTTCCTTTCTTTAGGGAAATCATTTGTTGGGCATAGCAAACTATATTGCACTGCTTTTTTTAAACTTTATTAGTAACAATCCACAATTTACAGCTCTCCACTCTGTTATTGCCTTTTCTGCTGTTGGTGTTATCATCATTCATACCCCTTCTATTTTAACTCCATCTGATCTTCCTGAGTAGATATATATATTGCCTTGTTCTAAAGTTTCCCTACGAATCCCCTTACAATGTGTTTCTCTCAGGGCTAAGATATCCAAACTATATTTCATAAATTCACTCTCCACTTGCTGTAACTTCTCAATATGATTCATGGTTCTAACATTCCAATTACCTTTATTCAATTTTTCTTTAGTGTTTATAAACCGGGAGATTCTTAGCACCCCACTATGCCTGGAACTGGGGGCCATTCTTTCATCTTCTCTTTCCAATACTGACTAAATCCATAGAGGATTCATTGGCTAGATACATCAAAGGATAGCCAGTTCCTTGTGAGGCGCAGGACCTATCTAACTAAAGCAAGTGACCCCTGCCAGTCCATACCAATTCTAGTAAGATCAACCACCATGCATCAGGAGTAAATGCCGAAGAGACAGTTTTTCCATCACCTTAAACCCGATCCGTCACACTGCTGCCAGTGACTTCATTGAAATTTTGGGGTGCATTTCCTCCACACCCAAAGCTCTCATTACTCCACCAAGTTTCTCATCCTCTCATACGAGTATTGTATAACCATTGAAAAATTGGATTCCTAAGATATACCGCCTAGCTAGGTACTATAGGCTTTCAAAATTTTCAGATCTCATTTATTGGTATGATAATTGTCACATTTATAGGACATATGGAACTTGAATTACTGAAAAATTGTCATAGGTTTTCATCAATAATATTGGCTTGGAAATTGCCATTTAGCAATATATTTTACTCGATTCTGTCTTACCCATTCCTATTAGCTTGAAGGGAAAGCTTTACTGCTTTTGTGACTCAAATATTAAAAAGATTGGATTCATTAGAGATTATATTAAAACCAAAGAACCTCATCTCTTTTTTTTTCCCATTTTTCTGTTTTCCTCAGTAATCTGATTCTATTAAGTATTTTCCCCCAAAATCCCCTGTTTGGAATCAATTTCTTTAACAGTTAGTAAGGGTTTGCGTTCTTAAAGCTATTACGCAAACCATGACCCTTTGCCATATAAAACCAGATACTGTAAAATTTGGTTGTGAACAATGGATGCTTTGTCTCTCAATCACATTATATTAGAATTTATATGAATAGGTTTTATAAAACCACTGAGTAGACTCAAAGAACTTGTTCTTGAACATGAGAAGAAAACTGATACGGGGTAAAGTTGAAGCAGTTATACAATCAGTGGGAAAGGACCAGAGGACTGATGACAAGTGAAAGGCAGAAAGAAATGCAGCTGGAGCCTGAAGAAATACTACAAAAATCATTTTAGTATACGCACACAGTTTTAAAGGGACATATATTTAGATCCAAAAGTGATTTTGGAAGCCAAAATCAAAGTAAGAAGTGCACTCTAAAACCAGAATGGAAAAATTCATCCAGCAAATTTGTTTCCGTCAAAGAACCTGGTGAGATTTTAATGTCCTATTTGTGTAAATTTATTAAGAGAAAACTAAAATGGGAAATTTATATTCCATTAGTATATTAAGTTCTTGAAAGATGATTTTTAAATATACTTTATCATATATATCATATCATATCATAGTCTTCCTGGTGGCACTTCTCATTAGCTAGATGAAAGATGATATGGAATGTAATAGATGCAAATCTTTATCTCATGGTTGGGAATAAGATATATAAAGTTCCAGGGAAGGATAACATAAAATTTTTCAAGTTAACCTGAGTTTTTAATGACAAAAATGTCTTTATTGGATGTGGAACATTCGATGAATCACTAACAAAGTAGGTGCGGTAGTTAGCACCATGTAGGAACTTCATGAGTAGCGGGCATCATGGTTCCTAAACCCACTCGGGCTCTTAGACTCGGGAAATTGTTCCTTTTGACAGAAATATAAACTCACATATCCGAGAGTAGATTCAGGTATGTTTAAACACATGAAATTGATGAATTGGGCCACGAGTAGTCTCAATTTTTGTCTGGAGATAATCCTGACATCACAGAATGACCAAGATAAGAACAAAACTGTGTTTTGCCACTGGCATTCAGCCTGAGGCAGTGCCCAGAAGTGCTATTAGCAGAGCTTGGTGCTTGGAAGCATATACAGTGCTCAAAGGCTAACTATCACTTAGTGAGCATTCTCACTAGGTGTACATGTGGCAGTGCATGGCCTGGAGTACATACAGCATAGTGACGCACCAGTTCTTGATCACGCTCCACATCAGAGACAGAGCTATCTTTGGTACCATTGTCCTTGGACACAGTTAAAATATCACATGCTTCTCCCTCTTATAATTGTGCAGGTGTACGCAATCCTAGATGGCATAGAGGTGCCTCGTGGGAATAAGTCACCAGGTGACACAGGATAATAGTTTTTATGGTGTGTGTAGGTGTGATTGTTGCTATGCAAATACATTCCAATGTGAGACATGTTAGCTTAGGGTGTTCCTTGTTATGAGTGCTACTGAGAACTATCTGATTTGTGTACGAATCATGTTGAGAATAGGAGGCAGGTGACTGTTCCAGCTTATTCGTGTGCATGGGAATATTTCCAAGTGGGCACAGGCCACTAGGAGAGCCAAGATTGTACTTTTGAGCGTGTGTGGGTTAGAATATCTTGTCGCTGGTATGTATCATTTGAAGACCAATCACTTGTTCCTCTCACCCTAAATCCTCGATTGCTTACATGTGAAGGAAAGTCAACACATACCATCTTCTCCCCTTTCGATGCCTAAATATTCTTGGAAATAATGATTGATTGTGAAGTACGGCACCATTCAACTACCCGCCGACCGCCGCTGTGAGTGCTTTGTCCCCTATGGGGAGGACCACTATTACCACCAGGTGCTTAAGCAAGGGTACCCTATCCGTGTTATCTTCTCCTATGGGGTCGGCACTTGGGATCACATAGTGTCTCTCCTGCGTGCAAGAGAGACACTATTGGAAGATGGAGAGGAGTAAAAAGAACTGGAAGAGAGGAGTGATAATAATTCTTCTCCTTCCCACTTTCCCTTGGTGTCGAGGAGTTTGGCTGGGTCTTTGGAAGCACAGACTGAGCACTTACAGGACCAATATTAACTCACCCTTCATGCGAGTGGATGGGAAAATTTCCAACTATCTTCCCTTCATACTCCTTAGTGCCAGTGGGGAGAAAGAAAGTTGGTGATTGCTCCGGCAAGGAACTGATCGCTTGCTATCAATATTATATCATACAGAGTACGCCTCTCCCTCTGCAGAAGGAAGATTTGGGAACCTTACCCTCAATGGTTTAAGGAGTTGGTAATTCATCCAAGAAGGACTGCCACCTGCTCCTGATGTAAACAGTATTAACAGTCACAAAGGTCTTACCTTTTAACCTTTCCCAAAATACTGATTTGTGAGATAAACCAAATTTAAAAAGACGCAATGGATGCCATCCTGTCCACTGTACTATGTTGGTGATTGGACCGAGTGGGACCAATCCCCAAAGAAGTAAAACAGTAAGAGCTTTTACACCAAGCTCATGGTCGCAAGCCAACCCCAAAGGCACTGAAACAAGTATGAGTTCTGTATTGGTTTGAAGAGGGACATGACTGATACCTCTATCAATGCTGCCTTACTCTGAATCGTTTGAGCTCTGTGAGAAGGGGCACTCTAAGGACAGAGATTAATTTTCCCTTGTCCTGACAGGAAAGGGGAAGGGGGGGGGGAGAAACATCAAACCTTCCCCTGGCCTAAGAGGCTGGTAATCGATCCTTGGAAGACTGCTCACCTCTACTCTGTAATTGCCTTTGTGGGTACCTCTCAGCTCACAGTTGGCACCAGATTGGCATTTGATGCATCAGGAACAAATGGCCTTATGTTGCAGGAGAACCCCCTTGGATATGTCATAGCACTATTTTTATCAATGCCTTACTTTGGAAAATGAATTGATATTGTCCCAAATGCAGACAAATTTTCTTTCAAAGTTATAATTCAGGAAATGGGATAAGTCAGAGGCGAATCTGATCTTTCAGACTTACATGTATTTCAATAAAGAATTCTACAACATTTATCTTGAGCACTTCATTTACATTATCAAAGTTAATAATCCTGGTTAGTGTTTAATCAGTCTTTATATGTTGTATGGTTCTCGATAATTATCAACATGTGCTCTTACATCAGTAGAATATACATCATAATTCCGGGCAAGACTACGGCTGGGAGACTAGTTTACTTTTACTCTACATTTCACTAAAAACAGTACAAGTCTAAATTAAGGCTTAGCTTGGGTGCCCTCGGGCATAACGGAGGTACGTTAACCCTTGATCGTGGCTCTCTTCTAACTGGCTATAGGCGTGGCAGACTATCAAGACATGGTCCTTTGGGGCGTCATGGGGTAGGTGCCATCTTGCCTAGGGGGTTCTAGGTATAGGTCCACTCTTTCCTAGCAGTTTTTACCGGTCTCCTGGCTGTAGTCTTCCCACCATCCTGTAAGAACAAAGAGGAGACAGGAAAAGGTCCTAGTCATCAGATATAAGATGGCAACAGCATTCTCTCACCACTGAGAGCTGTGTCTATGTCTATTCTCAAGCAACGGCAGCAGAAGAGGTCATTCGCATGACCCGAAAAGGCTTCAACTCTTTGTGACAATATAGACTATTGGGCTTTTGATTCTGGAGATAAGGATAATAGCTAAGAAGTACAGTTGTAGACAGAATGGACCAGATAGAAAAGTTATGATAATTCTGAATGTTAAGGGTTAAGTAAGATTTGTCTACCTTTTTTTATTATAGATTGTTAATAGGTATCTGAAATTTAACCTAATTCATTTCATTGATCCTCTGAAGGACAATATAAGTGAACCCAAGTTTTTGAAATAGCTTGTACTTTTGTAGTTGAGTATACCACACAGGGTAAGTAGATTTCAAAATTCCTTTATTTCATATTGTTAAATGCCATTTTTAATAGATTTTTGTGGTTGATGTGCTGAGTGATTTCCAAGAATGATAGAATATGGAATCCAATATGACAAAAAATACCAAAGAAATATCGTCTCCCCTGCTCCAAAGACAATGTATCAATGTGCAAATTGCAGACTCAAGTATTATAAGGAACACACGATTCAGGTTCAATGTAGGCTATCTGTAAAGCTGAAATAGGCCATGTCAGACAACAGATGACACGTCATCACCGTATTCCAATACTAATACTGTACTGTTGACAATATTATTTGGGCTCTTTTTTCCACCCAACTATCATATTTTTGATTCATTGGACAAAGTAGTTGGATGTACTTTTCTGCATGTTCATATTATGAGACCCATCTGTTCATCAGAACCGTTTTGGCTCCTACAACTTTTAAGTTGAGTTCAGTTAATTAACTTCCGAATTTACAATCCGTTATTCCTAGCAATAGTTTTATCCTAATGAATGTACTAAATTATTCTTTTTTAGGTTGATTGTACTTTAAGTTTGTTATTCGTCATATAATGCCATTTAGTTTTGTTTTCATAACAGTATGGAAAGTGTTTAGCTTCAAAAGTTTGTCTTCTCTATACATATTTTTAGTATTAACACTTATTTCGTATATTGGTTCAAGTCCATAACAAAGGTATGGTTCCAGTCAGTTAGGTCATCAAAAACTGTGATTACTTCATCTCATATTCATAGCTGTTTAATTGCTTGTTTAAAGCTGTTTGTTGTTTGCTGATTCCTGTGAGCTATTTATTCTTGAATAAAGATGAAGGATAATTTGACTTACAAAATTGGCCAATTTTGAATTTTCAAACAAAGCACTTGTTAAAGACCAAGGACTTGTTTGGCTACTGTGATATGATGACTACCATTGACGAACGTTCATCTTCAACTCCACAAGTGAAATTCATGAAATAATATATATATATATATATATGATAAATTTTTCACATTTTTACGTGTTTTTCATATTCAAATAAGCCATATATATTTTGATATATTAATGTCTGGATTCTCTTAACGACCTCGGGATCAGAGCCCCAGGCGAAATCTCACAAAGACAAGAGCTTGGCTCCGGCCGGGAATCGAACCCTGGTCGGCAAGCTTATATAGACAGTGACTAACCCATTCGGCCGAATGGGTTAGTCACTGTCTATATAAGCTTGCCGACCAGGGTTCGATTCCCGGCCGGAGCCAAGCTCTTGTCTTTGTGAGATTTCGCCTGGGGCTCTGATCCCGAGGTCGTTAAGAGAATCCAGACATTAATATATCAAAATATATATGGCTTATTTGAATATATATATATATATATATATATATATATATATATATATATATATATGTGTGTGTGTGTGTGTGTGTGTATATATATATATATATATATATATATATATATATATATATATATATATATGTATATATCTTGTGATGACTATTCATAATCCCTTCATTTACCTAGTAAAGTTGTGCAATATCCCCCCCCCCCAAGAAAAAAAGAAAAACTTGGATACCCTAAAGAACCCTTTTGAACGAGATAATCTGGGAACCTTTCTGTTCCTTGAAAAAGACATATTTCGGAGTGGAGATGAGTGAGTGAGTGTCCACCCAAGTACATAAGGGGGTTGACAGATTAACCTTTTGCAATTAATGCCCCCATCAAAGAAGAGGACCAAGTTGTTAAGTTTATATGGAACCTTCCTACTAGCTGTTCTACCTTAATCATAGCGTTGAAGACAAGAATGAATGGTGGGTTGCTCTGGGTTATTAATTCATGGTAAGGTTAATAATTGATAAGTTATATCCAGCATATATTCATAAGTCTATTTTTTTCTGCAATTCCATTTTATATACACTTCAGTACAGTACCAACTATACAGTACAATACTTACACATTATGTTGCATAGGTAGTATAGATGCTGTATCACAGGATTTCTCTGTTGCATTTTTAGCATTGCCACTGGTTAATATAATCGGTCAGAAATATTTGCATATGCTATCTGCACAAAAAACTTCAATGATAATTTTGGGACATGGATTTGCACCAAGACACCTCTCTCAGTAGGATTTGAGTTTATGATAAGAAGTTTGCTTTCTATCTATGTCATGCATTCGTCTATGGAATCCAGTATGGAATTAAGATTATCCTAGCATTAGTTTGGAAGGTTCGAAATACGAACTGAAGCCCTAAATTCGGTTGAGTTCTAGTAAATTTTGTATTGCAAGATGCTAGTCTTTTGTTAGAAAAAGGTATTTTTAAGCTCTAAAATTCTAACTGGAAATGAGGGATATTGAGCATCAATATTTTGCATTTTAGATATAATAATTCATAATAGTGATTGGAGTTTTCACACTCTTTATGATGCCTTAGTATTGGAATGAATAGGAATATGTTTTGAGTTTCAGTACTTCATTAGAATATTGATAAACTTGTGTATTTGCAGATGTACATTTGGGTGCCTGGTATCTCACAGATGATGCTGTTATTACAAAATGGACATCAGTATATGAAGGGATGTCTGCATCAATTAGGATATGGTCTGATCCTGATCATAATAAGTATTCATCTGATGTCATCTGTGATTCTGCTACTCCATGTGAATACTTTTTCATCCTCCCTGAAAATTCAGATTATGTTGCCGTCATAAGCAGTGGTACAAATTCAGTTGCAAAAACTATTACCAAAGGTAAGTTTTCTGGATGGAAATAATTTAATTACAATATATGAATGAATATTGAAACACTTTCCTTTTCCATCAGCTCTCTCTCTCTCTCTCTCTCTCTCTCTCTCTCTCTCTCTCTCTCTCTCTCTCTCTCTCTCTCTCTCTCTGTTTTAAGAAGGTAATTTAAATAAAAAATGTAGAATACCATGTTTTCGTTTTATCTGTGTGTCATTTTATTACTAATATGATTTGATATTCACAGTTTTAAACCACTGAGAAACATGTAAGAAATATATATCCAGTTAGGGTCACATATTAATTTCACTATATTTTTGTGGAGTATCAAAACTATCCATCTTTGGAAGCTTTATTGTATAAGCAATCGGAAAAAGACTGTTTCTGTTTGCCCTGATACATATATGGTCTCCATCTTGGATTTTACAATATGGCTGCCTTAAAAGGCGTATTTTTTGTGGAGGTGTTGTGCGTGGTCTCCGAGAACTTTTCTGTGGAAGGCTAGAACAGAAACTCCAATCGACAAGAAAATACCAAAGAAATTTCCCACGTGTTCCAGGAACAATGTATCTGCATGTGTAGCACGGCCTTAGTAAGTACAAAAAAAAAAGACCTACGGACTCAGGCTCTGTTGAATCTGTCAAAGTCCCTCATCCTGAAATATGTTGGACAAAAGATGACAAATGTGAGAACCATTTGCTGTACTAGAGATAACAAAACCTGTTCACTAGTATTCACTTCTCTACCATCTTTTACATTCAGAGTTAGGGAATCATATGCCTTCCTTCCTTGACGAGACCAGGAAGGAGTGTTGTTGTTGTTTTGAGAACACAGCACGTCCTCAAAAATAAATGTGACCAGATTTTCTTCTATAAAAGTGGGACATTTCACACACACATTATGTGTGTGTGTGTGTGTATATATATATATATATATATATATATATATATATATATATATATATATATATATTAGTGGAACCTCTACATACAATCTTAATTCGTTCTGGGAACTGCTTCGTATGTTAAAACAATCGTATGTTGGAGCAAATATTCTCTTAAGAATACACTACAATTTGTATAATTCGTTCCACACCCCAAAAACCTATAATAACTCCTTAATGAATTACTACACATAATTACACATAACAATAATACAATTGCATTATATAAGATAGATGTAGAATAGAATAATTGTAAAGGAATAGAAAATAAAAAAGGGGTTTTTATTGTCACTTTACGTTAGAGACAGGCCAACACAGGTGTAGGAATTGCTACGCAGGATGAGATGGACAGTCGGCGAGGAGGTAGAGATGGTGACTGCGATAATGTACAATAACTTACTCTCTTTAACCTAAATTAGGTTATTTATTTTTTTAATTTTTATATTTTATATTTTTTTTTACATTTATTTTTCTTTTTGATTTTTTATTTTAATCACTTTCACTTAATTCAATCTTAGTTTTCTTTGCTTCACTTTCTTTCTCTTCATCATGATCACTAGACCGCTTTGTGGGGTTTTTAAAGAAACTATTGAGAGAAAGTTGCTTGGTACAGCTTTTCAGAATTTTTCTGAAATGGGTTAAGCAGACATCATCGAAATTGCAAAACTACACAGCAAACCTGAAGTTTCTGTGGGTGTTATTTATCAATGAAATCAACCATGTGTTGATGTGCTAACATCTCTTTTATTTCAGCCAAACTTAAGATGTGCTCTACCTCCTCGATGTCCTCCGACTTACTCAACTGCGCTTGGAACTCATCATGCTGCATGGCATGCAGCTCCTGGAGTTCCTCGGTGGTGAGCTCTTCGTGATGCCCCTCTACAAGTTCAGTGAT
Organism: Palaemon carinicauda; assembly: GCF_036898095.1. Classification (NCBI taxonomy): domain Eukaryota; kingdom Metazoa; phylum Arthropoda; class Malacostraca; order Decapoda; family Palaemonidae; genus Palaemon; species Palaemon carinicauda. Next base: position 131,961,046 of record NC_090726.1, on the reverse strand, counting down.
GTCATCTTCATCGACCTCCAGACCCATGAACTTGCCAAGGGATACCATCTCTTCTACATCTCCCTCTACGGCAAGCACAGGTTCAGGCTCAGGGCCAAAACCTTCAAATATCTCTGGGAGAAACAGCATCAGGCCAAAGCCTGATTTATGATCTTCAAGCAGTGCACGATATTGAAATGGCTCCTCCAAAATTCACGCAAAGTTAAGTTGGTGCTTTGTGTGACATTAAAGCACTGCTTAAATAAGTGCTTGGTGTAGAGCTTCTTGAAATTCGAGATTACTTGCTGGTCCATGGGCTGGAGGATAGGGGTGGTGTTGGGTGGAGGATACAGCACTCTGATAAATTTGAACTGGTCGATGATATCATCTTCGAGTCCTGGGGGATGAGCGGGAGCATTATCCAAGCAAAGCAAGCACTTTAATTGCAAATTCCTCTCCTGAAGGTTCTTCTTGACAGCAGGGCCAAAAAGTTGGTTTGCTTATTCAACAAAGAAATGCCTAGTAACCCACACCTTAGAATTAGCACTGAAGAAAACATGCAGCATGTACTTATTGACTCCATGGGCCTTAAATTCCCTAGGGTTTTCAGAATGATAAACCAATAACAGCTTTATTTTGCAGTCCCCGCTGGCGTTGGCACATAGGCCAAGAGTCAACCGATCCTTCATAGGCTTGTGTCTTGGCATTTTCTTCTCTTCGGCGCTGATGTATGTTCGACTAGGCATCTTTTTCCAAAACAGACCGATTTCATCATATTTTTGTAAGATGTCTTTGGGAGGCATAATATGGCTTTTTACATGTTCCTGAACTAGCTTGCCCTCTGGAACATACTTTCTAGAACTAATCTCGATATTTTGATGTTGACCAGAAAGCCTAAGTCCTGGAAAACTTGTAGGACCCAATTTGTATAAGTGAGGCATAGGATTCTTGTGTCTGCTCAGACTAGCCAGTCATCCAAGTAGGCAATGACCTAAACTCCTTGTAAGCGAAGAAGTTTGAAGATTCTTGGAGCTATATTGAATCTTTGAAACTGTTAAACTCCTCCCGAAGAAGAACCCAAAGTAATGCCGGAAGTGAGGTGCCATAGGAACGCGCTAATGAGCTCCTTTAAGATCTATCGTACAGGTTCAAACACCTAGGTGTAGTAATTAGCAGACATGGGTAATAGGTGTTAACTTGAGTGACACCTATTATTATTATTATTATTATTATTATTATTATTATTATTATTATTATTATTATTATTATTATTATTATTATTATAACTATCTGATATGCTTTTTGAGGGGAGACTAGTTGGGGATCACCCTTCTCTGATAAAATGCCAAAGCAACTGGGGATTGGGGTTTAGTCTAAGGAGGTTGAAATTCTTGCCTTCTATCCTCTGGATGGAATTTGTTTGCCAACCGGGGTAGTTTGGTTTGAGGATGTGATGTTGGTCTCTCTTTGGATTGCCTTATGAAATGTTGCTGATCATGATGATTTCCTTTGATAGAAATATAAAACTCCAGAAACTGCGTCCTCTGTTTTATTCCTATTCCTTTAGAATCTCTATATACACTGACTAACTTATTTACAGTTTTATAGTTATAGTAAACTAAACATAAATATCATATGAGTAATGTTATAATAGATTGGATATTTACAGTAGAGTAGTTAAGCTGTTTTCAGATAACAGTATGTACACAAACAACTAAACAAGTAGTTAACATGAACATGCCCCTTTCTTTGGGTTTTGACAAAAATAAGAAAACTAAACAAATTGATACAACATAAAATAAGGAACAAGTAAGATACATTGTAAACAATAAAATATAAAACCAATAGATTATTCACCCTTCATCTTTTCTTGTAGACGAGCTGATATTCTTGGCAATTTTGGCATGTCACAAATAGGAGAATAGCTTGTTTGTTCATCATTAACGTTGGTTTCCCTCGATTTACTAGTTTCTTAAATTTCTGGTATTGCCGATGAATCCTGTATAGTTGGACGGATATGAATTTTATTTCTTCTATAAATTCCTCCTTCCTTTCCTTCAATTATATAGGATTGGTTTCCTTGTGCATGGCTAATGAGCCCTTTTTCCCAACGCTTCTTGTCTTGATTTTGGTAATATACAGGTTGCCTCTCGTTTAATGGTGTCATATCTCTTACAGTTTTATCAAAATATTTCTTTATAGATTCTTTCCGGGTTTCCCTTTTTCGAGAAACTGGATTGTCACTGTTCATAATTCCAGGAATTATCGACCGTAATTTGCATCCGAACATCATCTGACCTGGACGTAGGTTAGAGTCTTGACGTGATGTATTTCTCAGCTCTAGTAACGCCAAATATTGATCTTTTCCATCTGCATGCATCTTCTTCATCATATTTTTTACTATTTTAACTGCCACTTCAGCCTTCCCCTTTCCTTGAGGATGCCCCGAAGATGACATCCTGTGCTCTATACCCCACTCTTCAACAAAAACTTTAAGCTGAAATGAGCTGAATTGTTGTCCTCCATCGGACACTAATTGGGTAGGAATACCGTATCTAGCAAATATCTTGATTATCGATATCACATGTTTTGAATTGAAAAAGGAATAATAATCAACAATGACTGAATAATTTCTTCCAACAATCTCAAACAAATCTAATCCAATTTTATTCCAGGGTCTGCCTCCGTCATCGACACCCATCAACGATTCCTTCTGGTTTCAAGGTTTATACTGCTGGCAAATGTCACATAAATTGACCATTTACTTTATTTCTTTCGACATCCCTGGCCAGAATATTGCATCTCTTGCTCGTCGCATCAGGCTATCGTAACCAAGATGAGCGGCATGAAGTTTCGTTTTGATTGAATTTCGCAGTTTACTAGGAATGATGCTGTCTTGGTAACTCGTGTAAGCTCTAAAATCAAAATAAGGCTTTAATACTTCCGGAATTTTGTCTTTGCGATCAGGCCATCCTTCCTTGATTACAGATAATAATTCTTGCAGCTATTCGTCGTTTGTGGTGATGTCTCTTACTTCCTTTAGAATTGAATCGGGGTAATTTTTCAATGAATCTATTATCCTTACCAGTGTGTGTCTATTTTCCTCTTTGGGGCAGGCCCTGCTAAGGGTATTGGCTAACAATAGGCTTTTTACGCTTTTGTACTGATATTCGACGTAGTACCGGTTCAACCTCGTCATTAAAACTTGTAAACGCATTGGACCTTGACTTATGGCTTTTCGAGAATTAAGGCAAAAGGCTTATTTTCATTATGGACAGTAACATGTCACCCAAAAGTATAATGGTCTGATCACCCTAAACCAAAAACCACAGTAGGAACCTTTTCAATCTGAGCCTAGTTACGTTCATTTCTAGCTAAGGTCCTTGATGCGTATTCTATTGCTGCTGTCAACCTGTAATACAAGCTCCTTACTTTGATCAAAATAAGCTAGAACTGGTGTACAGGTGACCTTTTCTTTGATCACTGAGAAAGCGCGAGTGCACGTATCATATCATTCAAACTTTGAGTTCTTTCTTGTCAGCTCTTGGATAGGTTCTAAATCATCAGCCAGATTGGGTGAAAACTTTGATAGATATTGTACCATTCCACAAAACCTCCGAATTCCTGAAATATCGGTAGGGGAAGGCATTTCTTTAATGGTGTTTACCTTATTATCATCAACCGTCACACCGGATGATGTTAAACGATGCCCCATGAACGCAATTTCCTTTTTTCTATAAACAGATTTCTCTTCATTTAGTTTGATCTTTTTTTCTTGACAACGCTTCTCTAGTGACTGAAGATTTTTTTCATGTTCACGCATTGCATCGTGTTCCTCATTTCCAAAACCAACGACCACAATATCATCAGCTACACAGTATACACCCCGAAGCCCCTCCAATGCCTCATTTAATTTTCACTGAAATATTTCACTGCTCACCTTCAGCCCGAAAGGTAGACAAGCCCATCGACATCTACCAAAGAGGGTAATCATTCCTGTTAACTTGCTGGATTCTTCATCCAGTTGTATATGCCAAAATTCCTCTTGAACATCCAGTTTGCAAAATATATTGGCATGTTTTAGACTTGGCAGTATATCCTCCAAAATTGGTAATTTGTAATATTCCCTTTTAAGAGCTTTGTTGAGTGGCTGAGGATCGATTCATATTCTTAACTTTCCATTTGTTTTTTGAACGACTGCCATTTGAATAACCCACTCAGTTGGTTCAGTCTCCGGAATCAAAACTCCTCTTTTCACGAGAGTGTAACTCTTTTTTTTTTCAACCTTTGATTTTAATGCAATGGGTAAATGTCGGCTTGGTAATATTCTTGCTGGTAATGTAGAATCTACATTAAGTTTAACCACTCCAAGGTCACCAAGGTCCCTCATCTCATAGTCTATGTCAAGTTTTCATGCAAATGCTTTACCATTGACAAACACGAATCCCATCTCTTGACATGTCTTTGACCCAAGTAATCACATTAGGTCATTTGAAACCACAATGAAGGTTGCACTTCTAATTTCATCATTTTTGGGGTTCTTCACATTCAATGTTGTCTCGCCAATGGGCGAAAGCTTGGATTTATTCCACATGGCGAGTTTCACAGACGTTGGTTGCACTTGATCCCTTTTGACATAACTTTGACATATTTCATTCACGTCAGCACCCATATCCAAATGAAATCTAACCTCGGTATTGTTTACAATTAGTAATGCAGTTAATCTATATGAATTTTTCATTGCAAATGGTGCCATCCACATGTAATGATCGTAGCCTTCATCTGCCTCTTCGTTTTTTCTTTAACAATTTTAACTGTTTTCTTACACACAGCCTTCAAATGGTTTCTTCCTTTACATGCTTCACAGACTTTTCCCCATGCTGGGCATTTTGATTTTTCAAATTCATGCTTATACCCACAAAATCGACACTTCACAGCATACCTGTCCATATTTTTTGAATCCGTAAAATCTTTATTAAAGGAACCATCTGTAGTTTTGGTTCTCTAATTGTTCACCTTATTAACATTCCCAGAACCAACTTTGCACATCTCTTTAGCACAATTATAATTGGAGGTCATTTCCTTTCTTAGGAGGAATTGAAAATTTTTTCTCCACCTTTGTGAAAGTGAAGTACAGTGAGCCCTCGCTACTTCGCGGTTTGACCATCGCGAATTCACCACTTCGCGGATTTTTTTTTTAACGCATGTATATACACATATCGCGGATTTTCCGGAAATTTTGAAAATACCGCGATATATGAAGACCCCAAATACGTATTTCTTTAATTCCATTAATACTGTAATTAGTAATATCTGCTCTTACTGATGGTTCATTGCATTACATATGACATATAATTCAGTATACAGTACGTAGTAAAATTAAATCGAACATGAAACGCAAATCAGATGCAGTCATACCGTATTTGAATGGTGTAAGGCTGCTGATGGCTACTACTACAAATGTAATGGATGTGCATCTTTTCCATGAATCTTTTGTATGTATACGTACGTAGTACTGCATCCAATAATATTCTTTGTTGCAAAAATCACATCTCGAATAAGCGTACATATCCTACAACAAAACAAGCGTAAAATAGCGTACGTAAAGCTGTATACATAGTACCTTGTATTTGAATTGGTAACTACTACGTAGCATGTAAGACGGATTGTGATTGGTTCAAGTGCTGATAGATGACGAATCAGAACCCAAGTTTTGAAATCTAGCCTGTGATTGGTGTTTTGACCGCTTCTCCAACCTACAGCATCTTTTCTCGGCCACTTCGTTCGCCGCTTTCTCGCCGAGTAGATGCTGCTACGTTATTGTGAACTTTAATCTGTGCTGTGCGTGACTGTTTTAAGTTGAACTTTTTGTAGAACTTTGTTTAACCCCTACTGTACAATGGCTCCCAAGCGTTCTGCTTCTGCTAAGGCTGGTAGTGAGCCTAAACGCCACCGAAAGATGATGACGATTGCTGAGAAGGTGACGCTTCTCGATATGTTAAAAGAAGGCAGAAGTTACGCGGCCACAGCCCGCCATTTTGGAGTGAACGAATCCACCGTTCGCTACATCAAGAAGGACGAGGCGAACATTAGAAAGACGGCTACCATCACCTTTAGCAGATCAGCGAAGCGAGTCGTTACCACGCGTAATAAAACGATCGTACGCATGGAAGGTGCTTTAGCAGTCTGGATTACCGACTGCCGGAAGAAGAACATAGCCTTGGATACGAACACCATCCGAACCAAGGCTTTGGGCTTGTATGAGAATTTTGCGGCAAAGGAACCTCAAGACGATGATGGCGACCATGCTGAAGAAGAAGATGATGTAGATGAACCTCAACCAGGGACATCCACTGATTCCCAGCCTCAGAAACAACGTTTTTCCGCCAGCAAAGGATGGTTCACAAAGTTTCAGAAACGCTTCGGCCTGAAAAGCGTTTCCCTGCATGGCGAGGCTGCTTCCGCTGACACTACCGCTGCTGAAACTTACGCGAACGAGACGTTCAAGAACATTATCGCTGAAGGTGGATACAAGCCGGAACAAGTGTTTAACATGGATGAGACCGGCTTGTTTTGGAAGAGAATGCCGTCGCGAACTTTCCTCTTCAAAGAAGAAGCCAAAGCCTCTGGCTTTAAAGCGTTCAAAGATCGCGTAACCCTCGTGATGTGTGGCAATGCTGCTGGATTTTTGCTAAAGCCGGGGCTTATTTACAAGTCGAAAAATCCTCGTGCTTTGAAAAGTAAAAATAAGAATCTCCTTCCCGTGTACTGGATGCATAATAAAAAGGCATGGATTACGAAGATGCTGACCTCCAACTGGTTCCACCAGTGTTTTATCCCGCAAGTCAGCAAATATCTCGTAGAGAAGGGCTTGCCATTTAAGATCCTTCTCCTTATGGATAACGCTGGTGGACACGCAACTGATCTGTCGCATGAGGGCATTCAGGTTGAGTTCTTGCCACCCAACACCACGTCATTAATTCAACCGATGGACCAGGGGGTTATCAGGGCGTTCAAGGCCCTCTACACGAAGAATACCTTGGCGGACCTCGTTGCGTGTGTGGATGCTGCCCAAGAAGATGAAGATGAAACTTTCAATTTGAAGGCATACTGGCGGAAGTACACAATAGCCACGTGCCTGCAGAACATCCAGAAGGCACTGCAAGAAATGAAACCTGCTACTGTCAATGCGAGCTGGAAGAAGTTGTGGCCCCAGATTGTTTACGATGACGAGGGATTTACACCGTCTGAGATTCAACACTGCAATACGCAAATCTGTGCAGTTGGCTGCGATAATTGGAGGTGACGGGTTTGGCGACATGACGACTGAAGACGTCGACGAGTTGTTGGGGTGCCATTCCCAGCCGCTAACTGATGCAGACCTAGAAGACCTGACGAAATCGGCTAGTGAAGAAGACAGTGAAACACAGGAAGAGACCCAAGAAAATGTCGAAGAAACGGGCTTAGCATTAGAACGGCTTGCCAAGTTCTGCAACCATGTGAAGGAGGTGAAAGAAATGTCGCAAGAGTGGGACGAGGATATGGTTCGGTCTATGCAATTCTGCAACAAGATCGATGACATCATGACTCCCTACAGGATGCTCTTCGAGCGAAAAAAGAAGCGCGGCAGCAACTTCCGATCACAATGTTCTTCCAGCCTCGCAAAAAAGAGCCAGTTTCTCCTGCTACTACGCCTTTGGAAGAAATTGAAGAAGTGTCCCAGGAAGAAGTTGAAGAGGTGTCCCAGGAAAAGACACCTCCGTCTGAAGAGACGTAAAATACTATCATTGGCTGCACAGTAGAAGTCATCATCAGCTTCATCATCATCATGATTTCTACTGTGCAGCAAATTCATCGCCATCATCATTCAAGTGTTTCTTCAACTTCTTTCGTGGTGAGTACAGTAACAATCTTTATTTTTTTTATACATGTTTTACTTTAATATTCTAACATTTTAATATTTGTGCCTGTTTTAGTTTAGTATGCATTAAGTTAAAGAGAAGGTTTTAAAAGTCTGAATATACATGTTATAACCTATCATATTTTTTTGTTTAAAATTTACATTTACGTACGTAAAACAACTCTCTCTCTCTCTCTCTCTCTCTCTCTCTCTCTCTCTCTCTCTCTCTCTCTCTCTCTCTCTCTCGTAAATTGTTTTCCTGCTTTGCTACGTATGTACTGTATGATTTTATATAGATACGGTAAATAATATTTGTAATAACATATTTTCTAAAAGCTTTTACTGTAATATCATTATTTATCACTTTCATCACGCGCGTTAAATGCCTTCGTTTGTTTATTACGATCGAAGATGGAGCGTACTTTATGACACTGCCGTTTCAGGCGGCGTCATAAAGAAAAACATTTCATCTGGAAGTCCTAAGAAAAATTAAGTAAAACATTGGTAATAACAAAATCAACATACTGTATAATCAATATAATCGATGCAAAAACTAACCTATACACAGATGTGTAAATGCGTTTGTTTCTTCATTATGATCAGAGATAAACGTAAACAAAACATTGGTTGCCATTTTTTATCGTGCTTTTTGGCGTGTTTAGGAAACGCATGATATAAAATCGCCTTTAATATTTGTGCATTAAGTGTTCTGTACATTAAAGGGTAGTTTGGTAACAGTACTACGTACAAGGGAAGGTGTCTGAATATACATGTTAAATAAAAACGTAAATATGGTGTCACTACTTCGCGGATTTTCACCTATCGCGGTCGGGTCTGGAACCTATCTACCGCGATAAACGAGGGCTCACTGTATTCGTTTTATGGGGTTTAGCCTTAGCTTTATCCACTAAGGATTGAGGAAAAAGGGATACACATAAAAAGTAGCTGTGGTGTAGTGGTTCAAAAACGTAAAATAAAACACACTATATTGAAAAATTAAATCATTTTAAACAGATACTTTTTACTCAAAATAATAAGTTTTATATTATATCCTTAAACATCCCTTATCAAAAAAGGAATTAACTAAATGTACTTTTTACTTCAAATAGTAAGTTGCCTTTAAAGAATAACTAATTGGAAGAATGTATCTGTTTCTCTGACATCATTATCTTCTGAAAATTTGGTTTAATGCTGAGTAATTTAATTTTCATATCCAGTGTGGCATCCAGTTTGCTTTGATATTAAGTTTTCGTGATAGCATGTCTTCAAATCCTGATGTGCAGAAATATGTTGTCGCAAATGTTAAGAGAACTCTTACTGCTCGTTTGGATATTTCCAGATATTTGTCGCTTAGACCCCCCCCCCACGAAAACATCCAAACTTAGCCTTTAACTGAGTATCTGAAGTCATTTCTACCAAGTTTTCACAATCCACTGCCAGAGATCCATTTGGTTTTTCTGTTACCATGAATGGATTTTGTACCCAATAATGGTCTCTGTTCTTCAAGTTAGGAAATACTTAATAAGAGATTCTCATAAGTTGTTGAGCTATCCCCTAATGTCACTGAAGGTTTCAGTACTAAATCCACTTTGAATTCTTGTAGACATGCAGTTAATTTTGAAAATATATCTGCGAAATCTGCAACTTTTGGTAACCATATAATATATTTTTGATTGATTTATTTGGAGCTTTCTGGTATCCTGACATATATTTCTATTCTGTCTGTCAATCTAAATTTATGATAAAATTAGACAACAATTATTCTTTTTTCAACCCCACAACATTCACAAGAACGTTTCTTATCGAAAGCCACCTAACTTCGGTATATAAAAGAAGAGTTGTACGATGACTTCCAATATCTTAATTAAACATAAAGCCTTAAATATTCTTGATTGTAATGGCCGATTTTTAATATCTGTCCTCATCGAAGCTGAAAATCTTTTTTTACTAATGTAGATCTGTGAAGAATGCAGTGACTACTGCTGCTGTTCTTTGTAACATTTCTTTATTTTAGTTATGACACCTGATAATTTTCCTCTCATTGTTTTTGCTCCATCGATGCATACTGCAAAGAATTTTTCCCTGCCAAACTATGAAATTTTATGAAATCATCAATGTAGTTAAAAATATCTTTACCGGTTGGTTGCAGCACTAAATTTTTACAAAGGAGGATATTATCCTCAATTTCATCAATGTAGTAAAAAATATCTTTACCAGTTGGTTGTAGCACTAAATTTTTACAAAGGAGGATATTATCCTTGATTTCTTTTTCAAAGTTGTATCTGATAAACACAATAAAAACTGCTAACCCAGCCACAACTGAAGACTTATCCATTTGCAGTGCATGAGCATGATATGCATAATCATGAAATAAATTCATTTTCATGTCATCAGCAATATTTTTTATGTGTCTTAACATCGTATTGTTACAGATAAAACTTTAGCTTCAATCTTTTGAGCAGACTCTTCATTAAATACACAGGACACTACATCGTTCAATATATAGGTTTTACTGTATAAACAATTTTCCAATAGTGTGTTTCACCATGAAGAAAAATGTGGTAACTTGCTTTATATAACACTGCAGTTGCATTTTCATTTTTTTTTTTGCATTAAAAAAAGCATTTTGTTAAATCTATTATAACTTTCTAGATTTCTACATTATATGTCTTTTTAACTTGGCTGTTATGCGCAAACTGTTAGCTAATATTGAGTCACAAAGTATGCAAATGGCGTCTGTGGCTTTTTCATCCCCGATTCTATTAAAGCCATATGAAAAATACCAAAATTTCCTTTGCTGGCTGCTGTCCAGAACAAGAGGAAGAAGATTTTTTTATTTTACACGGTTGTGCTGCAGGTTCAGAAACCTCTATATCTTCCACAGATGATTTTGCCTTACTTCCTTCATTTCTTGTAATTCCAGCTTGTTTCCGAATTCCAGATTTTTTTAACCACTTATCTATTGAAGAACTTGGGAAATAGTAACTAGAATATAAAAATGATCTCGTTAACAAAGAGCAAACGTTTATCATTACAGAATAAAACAGACCAGCCCGTATTCACCTTATGAGAGTCTGAAACTAGCAAATGGACCAAATGCATAAGAATTAATTGGAAATAATGTCTTCCAAAATTGCACGTAAAACCAAATTACATTGAACTTAAATTTGGTAACAAAATTGTATTTCCCAATGCCAAACTAATACCTAACTTGGTATTTAAAAATACACAATGGCAATCTGCAGTTAGGTGTATGGCCGTGCTCTCAGTTTTGAGGAATTTTTTTTTATGGATATCCATTCTCTTTCAACTCTCAATTTTAATGAATTTACTCTAATTGAAGAAGTCTACTGCCTTTTAATCATAGATTTTTATAAAAAAATTTCGAGTTAAGTAGAGATATTTCAATGGAAAACAAAAATTTACTTTATCATATTCCCAAAGTTAAAGCCCTGATGTACACTCAGCAGTGCAATGCTCTTTGCATGTCTGGTAAACGTTAGCTTACGGCCTATAGAACCCCTGACCTTTCTTCACGGAACACACTGGGAACCCTTGCTGTAGAGGGACACCTCACCTACTACCTTTGCAATATCAAAATCAGCCAAAATTGTTGATAAGAGGTGGCGCCACACCAGCCTTTATCACAAATTTTGCCTCATTATTAGGGTAGCACAATGACTTAGCCAGAGCTGCACTGGTAACCCAAGATCCTCCTACTTAGTGAGGGCTGTATGACCCATTCTTGATGAAATGAGACCAGAGTGGACAAAAGTACCATATTTTTTTGTGATCTATATACTTTTTTCTTGCAGATTTTGATTTGTTCCAAGGTAGAACAGCAATAGGTTCCAAGAAAGAGACAATTTAAAATCACAAAGCGTGGTGACAGTGGACTATTTATTGGTTGGGATCGTGTGATTGACAACTGATTTTAATCAAATGAAGAAAAGGGTCTTCGAAGAGATTTATTATTTGAAAAAGTCATTCGAGAAGCCACTGTATTAAGATAAACTAAGAATTATAATTTTTCATTTGTAATTTGGTATTTCTATCTTTTAATTGTTTATGAAAAGTAGTTTTTATAGTTCGCTCTGTTTCAAGGCTAATCTATGGATGGACTGGGAAGCTTGCTTGATTTTCCAATAAAAAAAACTAGTGAGAAGTTAAACTGCCCCTTGAATCCCCTCAGCCATAACAGAATGTAATGAATATCGTCAGTGAATGCTACATCTAAGTATTCTCTTTAAAGAAAGCATCACAGCAGACGACATGGTCAATAACCAGGCTCAGTGGCATAGAACTTATGGCAAGTTAAGCCAATGTAAATTAAATGAGCAAAAAGAATTAGAAGGTTTGAAGAAACACAACCATCTGTTGAAGGTATGCAAGAAAAGCGATAGAAGGTTCGTCATTCTCTGACAAAGAGCAATAGCATGTTTTGTTCAAAGTATGACAGCCAGCTCCATGAATTTATGCACTGGTGCTGTCTAGAACGTGAGCCAAATGACAACTGATCTACAGGATACAGCAGTAATATCAAGAATTGGTTGTAGACGGCATATACTATTTGACCTGTTTCACTGGGTTACAGACCACCATCGCACTTTCTTGAGGTTCAATGAAAACAATATTATGATATGAGTCAAATGGAAAAAAGAAAGATGCTCGGGCTTTTATTGAGCATATAGACTTTGGTAGAAGATGGTTGTGTCTGCTTCAAGTTTACTGAACTCCTTGTTTTTGTTTGTTTGTCAGAGAACCTCTTATATTATTTTTGGCGTATTGGTTTAATTACAAGGCAAGTTAAACTCAAAATTTCACAATTGTTATGGTCAAATATATCGTGCATTTTTTCTTAATTGCAGATTTACTTGAGTTTACCTATAAAAAGAAACAAATTTAACATTAACCTTATTTAAAAAGAAACAAATTTAACGTTACCTGCTGTCAGAGACACATTTTAAAGAAAACAAAATGTATGTTTAAGTCAACCTTACTCTGCTTAGATAAAGTGTAATTTTCATTGCATTCTATATGTTCTTCATTTTCTTTTTTTCATAAAAAAGAAATTGATTCCGTGAAACGTATAAAAAATGTTGCTACAGGACCAAGCAAACATCACAGAGTTGGTGCTTTTTTCATTCTGTCCTAATAATTTGGTCACATCCCTCAAAATCAGCACCCACCTCCAAAGATGACCAAACCAACACCAGACTAATGAGCATTTGAAGAGTACCATAATCAAGTGAATAGGTGGGATATGCCGACATGAGCCTTCCATTTCTCCAGGAATAGGACATCTCGAAACCCTCTAAGTTTTGCGATTCCATCAAATTCTTTCAGATGGACCCCTAAGAAGGGGATGAATTCTCTGGTAAGGAAGAACACCCTTTTATTTACATATCCCTCATAGACTGCAAACCCATCTTTACCATTTTGGCCAAGAAAAGAGTCTTCTGACTTGGCACTGTCATCTCAGCCACAGATAAAACTACAAGACTGTGATCGAGCAGACTTTTGTGTCAACAGTAAAACCTCTTTGGGGTAAGCTGGTGGTAAATTCCTGTGGAAAGCTCCTGGATACACCAACTTGATTGTAAAATTGTACCAACCCCAAGGTGGGCAGCCAAAGGATATCCCCTTGGGGAGATCAAGGTGTCCTCCCTGAGCCTGTGGGGGTAAACCAGACTCCTCATTAGGGACTAGATCAACCTCGGACTCATAATGTACTACCTGGTAGGGGGTCTGGTTCACCATGACCCTTCTACCAAAATTCCTAGCTGTTGAATCCAGTGCTGATAGGCAGATGAAATATTGGTGTTCCTTACTAGACAAATACTCCGATGACCCGGAGAATTTAGCGAAACATTCACCCACAATGAATGAAGAAGAATAAAAACTCTCAAGCCTGCTACTAATGGATTCCTATTCTTTTCAGCTTGGACCCATTGTAGGTTGGTAAGAGAATTTATAGGGTCCCAAGTCACGCCCCAAGAGATACAACACATGATGATAACATATATGTGCATGACACTATCTTGTTTTGGTAAGATTACAGCATCCAACTTGGTTACACTTAAATTTCATTTCACTCACTTGTAATAGAAAATTCCTGTGTGAAAATAATCATTTGTGATCCGCATAAGGAGAGGAGCTTACCCTCCTCCATCTCCAAGGTATCATACAACTACTTGGCATTACATGGGAGTGCGAAAGGGATTAAAGCTAGGCAAAGATCATTTTGCCCAGAACAACCATAGAAGGCTAATTCCCATTCCTTTAACCATAATCAGATAGTCTAACACTCCAGTATGTTGAAGAGTAAGGAAGGAAGCTGAAACTAGTAGTCGAACTTCACAGTTCAATAAAGTCGATGTATAGGATAGGATAGTAGTGTGGCTATGTCACTATTGAATAAGTTGCCATTCCATCCAATGGCATCTAACCAAGAACAATTATGGGGAGACAAGGCTTTTATTGCCTTTTCAAATTGTATACGAAATTAAAATAAAAAAAAAATTAAGTGGGGGATATTCATTTACCAATCATATTCTTCTCGAGGATTAATTCCCACAAATTATAGGTTCAATGCATAACATTATTCCAAACCATGTTTAAACTAACTTAGGTTGGCGTTTAAATGTTTGTATAATTAAATATTGGCCTACTAGGTAAATTGCAAAGTCCAGTTACCATAGTTAATTCACAATGGAATTAATGAAAGACAAGGTGTCTTATCAATCATGCCACCACATACTCTTATACAAAAACTTAAAATAGAAAAGTAGACATGTAACAAAATGCTTTTAACATAAACACTCCCATGTGGTCACAGCAGCATAGGCAGAATTTATATACACCACATTTATAACTTTTGTAAGAATTTAGAAGTTGATATACTAAACATAAGTACTTATAAAACTGACGGGAAAAGAGCCAGTATGTACTGGTGCCGCACACCAAAAAAATTAATCAATTTCCTACAATGCAAATCTAAAACTCAACGAAATGAGCAACCTTTTTAATACTCGAAAGAAGAGAAAAAAATAACAATCTTTTAAAAGGTAAATTGCTCTCATACTGTCATGGAACCACCACTAAGAGACCTCACACAGTGAGTGACAAAAACCCAAAGTGAAAAACGCCCAGAGATAAAAAATTTGTTTCATTTATTACATATACTTTAACACTAAGAATAACGAATAACAAAATAGAAAGTTAACGAACTGTATTAAACTTGAAAATTGACTTTTTAACTTACAGTTGAAGATGATGCCTGACAAGTCTGCTAATGAGAGCTTGCAGAAAAGAATATTCTCACGCATTCACCATCAAATTCAGAAGATGGTAGTTGAGTGAATACTAGCAACCAGGTAGCCTTGACTCCAGTACCAGTATTTGTTCTGGGTGACAGGTCACGGTGGGTCAGACGTTTTTCAGCATAAGAAATATATAAAGCCTGAATACGTAAGTCTTCCATAAACTCACTATATCTGTGCTAAGCAGGTTGATACACTGACCCTGGAGCATGGGGGACAATATTTCTTTGGTACTTTCTTCTATTGGACTCCCTGCTCTAGGCTTTTACAAGAAGGTTCTTGCAGACCACACAGCACATTAACCACATACTTGTTCCATGTGTCCTCATCATTCTGACACTCTGCAGAACTGGCAAAAATCGGTGCAGGGTAAGTTTTTTTGTTCTGTAAGAACACTTGTCAGACGAATAGTCTGTTTTGCATTGCCAGTTAACCATCTCAATGATATTTTAGAGCTGCGAGGGCATCTGTAAGATTTATTTAAAGGTGTTCAATTTCAGTTCCAGTACCATCCGAACTGATTTACACTAGCAGTATCCTGCAAAATACATAGCTTAAACTCATGGTGCTGGGCTTGGATCAATCTGCTGCCATGCAGATGCTAGGTGAAAGTGTTTCCACTGTGCTGTACTAGCTAGTCTTCAGGGGATCCAGCTAAGAATCATGCAAAGCTGTGTTGGTCTATCCCCACCCATTTGGCTTTGATATGGACTCTCAGGACATGTCTCAGAGTTCCAAAGTCTGGAGGTAGCTAGTCACTTTCTGCCATATGTTTCTAGAAGAGATGTGTAACAATTTGGTGATGGTATTGATGTAGATGCCTTTGGGAGAGTAGGCTTCACACACTAAGCTAGCTAGAGTGGCCAACATAGTTTTGTTGTCAGTGCTAGTGCTGGCAAATCCTTTGCTCTTGTAGCCCCTGTGGACCTCCATATTAGCTTTCCCAATAATGCCAGAGGCCATTGTAATTAAGGTGTTCTTTAGCATGAGGTCATAGATTGCAATGACTAACACTAGGACCCTGTGTCATTTGTGTGAAGTGTTATGATTGGTCCTTTTGTGGTAAAATCCTGTGAATTAACAGGATCACAACGTGAACGTTCAATGGTTGGCTGTTTAGAGTGATAAGCTATGATAATCTGTTTCTAGGGAGAAGAAAATCATCTGTGCATCTCATAGGTTATGCTGTGATGCAAGGTGAGCCTGTTAGATCAACAGTGTGTCAGTGTCTTCATGATTTTTGTCCTGGAATAGCTAGTGTTCGTTAATGCTGGTATGTCCTGAAGAAGAGGTAGTGACCATTTTGCGTGATGAACTGTTGTACTCTATAGACTTTGCAACAGGATAGTTGGTCAGGTCAGCCTGTGTCTTATTAGGTGAAAGGAACTTGGTCATTGGGATGTGTTTTATGTGTGTGTCATCTCTGACCTGATACTGGAATGGTGCTGTTCCTTGCTTCTTTTTATTCCTGGTAAGTACTTTTCGGAGAATCGTCCCTGTATGTGTCAAACAAAAGGCAGGATTTTACCATCTGGAGCAAAAAGAGCTCTTGGAGTCTGAATTCATGGTTCCCAATGGACTCTTTGTGGTTGATTTATCTGTTGGACCTGGTCAGGACCATCACTCTGCCATACAAGTCCTTGGTCTCATTTAGATCCACAGTCTTGGCTCCGAGTATTTTGTGTTTTTCTTGTTTGTAGATATCAATAGGTTGTTCTTTACCGGTGACCATAGGCTTATATCTCTATTGATTCTCTCTGACACATAATCTTCATACAGCGTTAGACCAGAGATATCTACTTTCAAGATTGTTGGTATATACTTATCAGGGATGTATGCAGGAGGTATCACATTGTTCAGCTTGTCACCTTCAGCAGCAGATAGGTTTCTATATCTCAGTATGGTTTCTTTCATATTTTTTATATGCTCATTCTTGATATCACTTGATTCAAAGTCCTAATGCTGACTGGTTTTGCTAGGTTTCAAGTCAAACTGACTCTTGAACTCTTTTGCAGCATTGGAGAGTTATTGTTTAACCATAAAAAACTTCTTGTCAAGCATTGGCTTTTTTCGAAATTACGACAAGTCTAAGGTAAATTTTCATTAGCTTGTTCAGATTATTACATACAAAGTGAGTACACGACCGTTAAAATTTATAATAAGGTGCAAACAACCTGACTGGTAGTTACCTGTCGGCAGCATTGAAGCACTGTCCCTCCTGCTGGCTAAGTACAAACCACTTTGATTACAGGTGGGACTTAGGGTTTGGTGATGATGGGCAAATTTGTGTAAAGGACTCAGTTTTTTTAGTTACGAAAAATACAAATTTCTTTCAAATTTACCTTATGCTCCGGCACATATGCAAAACCTCATCCTTTAATATAAGAGACTCATCAGCTCTTCCAAGGTTTCAGGGTGATATTTCTTCAGATCATGCACATCTGTGATGTATCTGAGCCAGTCTCTCTTATATTTGATACAAGCAAAGGAGAAAAATAACTTTCACTGCTGTTCTCTAGCTTTGAGATAAAGTTCCAGGTCAGCATTCTAGGTTTAGATGCTGTCTGAGCAAAGACATGGCAGTAATTTTGCTGTGACAAAAAATAGGATTGTTTCCACTTGATGCAGTTAGTGCTTCATTGACTTGAAAATTACATTCTTCAATTTCTGTTTCTCCCATTCTTGGAAAATATAATCACATCAAGAGTGGTCAAAGTCTCTGGTGTTTGTTTGTTTCACATAGTCAGATTTCATATGCTTGCTCCTCTCCATACAAGCAATTTCAACTCCCTCTGTTGCCTTCAGCAGACCTCTTTCAGTTGTTGTTTGTCCTTAAAGAAGTCTGCCAATGCCGTTTTATAGAAACACACATGAATAAGTGTGGGGAAAGAAGACCACGCTTGTTAAGGGTACCATATACATCTGCATCTATAGCATCATCAATATTCTAGTTCTCCATGGACGACCAAGAGCAGTGATGGCAGTCATGACATGTAGCTCTCCTGGTCATTGGACAACTGTGAATTTCAGGTCAGGTCTGGTACTTAGCAGTTGGATCTCCTTCTTATAAAGAGCCATGTCAAATGAAATAACAGTGGGGTGATCTTCACCGACACCCATCTTTCTCCGTTTACTAGCTTGAATGATCACAGTCAGGAAGGTTAACCGCTTATGTGCCACATCTTGGATTAGCGATATAGGTCTGACCTTGGTCAGTGGCTAGCTTTCATACAACAGTAAGTTGTATCCTGCTCAGCCTGGAATATTGCTTGAGGCTTTCCCCGCTTCCATTCTGGATAAAGCAGTAGCAACAATCCATTATGATAGTAATGAGATATGCAAGAACCCTGAGATTCCCTTACTGGAGGCGAAGTGGGTTATTTTCTTGACTACTTGCCAAAAATGTATAGTTTTCATTCTTTCCACAAAAATATCTTGAAATCAAAATTTAGTTAACCTGACAAATTGTTATTTTATCAAATTACTTGGTGATCTTCACATGATTTTTCTTCTTTGACTAAAGCTATTCCAGCTATGAAGGGTCGCATTTCTTGAAAGCTGTTTCCAATTTCTTCTGTCTCCGATGTCCTCAACTATGAGATCTTTCTCA
This sequence comes from Palaemon carinicauda, assembly GCF_036898095.1. Taxonomy (NCBI): domain Eukaryota; kingdom Metazoa; phylum Arthropoda; class Malacostraca; order Decapoda; family Palaemonidae; genus Palaemon; species Palaemon carinicauda. Next base: position 131,942,235 of record NC_090726.1, on the reverse strand, counting down.
TCCATATCTGCTGTTACACACTCCATTCACGTTCTCATTGGTTTCCCCCTCCTCTTAAATGGAATATCAATCGCCAACAATCTCCTCCCAACATACTCCTGGTCTCTCCTCATTATGTGTCCAAACCAATTGAGTCTCTTTTCTTGGATTTCCTCTGACAGCTCTGGAACCTTTGTTGTTCCTCTCACCAAGTCATTCCTAACCTTATCCAGTCTCGTGATTCCAGTCATCCATATTAGCATTCTCATGCCTGCAATGCCCAGTTTCTTCTCACTACAGTTTTATGTACCTTTCCCTTTAAGTTTATCCTTTGATCACACAACACTCCCGACACTCTTTGCCAATTATTCCAGCCAGCTTGAATTCTACTGTTCACTTCCATTCGGAGCTCTGTTGTAAACTCCACATATGACCCTAGGTACTTGAATTTTTTTTTCCTCCTTACTATTTCATCCAGCAAATATGTGTCATTCAATTGGTTCTGTGGGTTGCAACACATATACTCTGGTTTTGTTCTACTGATCTTTAGCCCTCTGCTCTCCAATTCTTCTCTCCATCTCTCCAGCTTCCCCTCCAATACTTCTTTGGTTTCATCACACAGAACTATATCATCTGCACACAGCATAGTCCATGGTGACTGTTCCCTCACTCTTTCAGTAATTACATCCATTGAACAAGTAAGGGCTTAATGACGACCCCTGTTTTTTACCCAACCCCTACGTCAAACGTCTCAGTCAAACCAACACTCGTATCTGCTTAATGTGGGTAATATCTTTGGTCGCTTCATTTCTTCCTTTAGCAATTTTGTAAATCTTCATTTGACCCTCCTTTGTTTCCAAATCTTCATACACATTATCCAATGCTTGTTGTTTTGACTCTGCCACCGCCACTTTTGCATCTTTCTTTGCTAATCTACTTTTCTCCTTATCTTCTTCAGTGCCTGTTTCATCATACCTTTTCTTTGCATTTCTCTTCATCTTGATTGTCCCTTGTGCATAATTATTCCACCACCAAGTTTCTTTGTCTCTTGGCCCTTTTCCTTTTGACATACCTAAAACTTCTTTGCCAACTCTTTTCAGAATACTGCTGTTCTGTTCCCACCACTCATCCACATCCTCATAAATCCAGGTGCCAAGCTCAACTAAAACCCCCTCTATGAATCCATCCCTATATTCTGATTCTTTCACCCTCTTAATGAGAGAATGCCTTGATGAAGTCATTGAGCTTCAGCACGGCATTTCATTCCCATGCTGAAACTTGGTGACGGGTAAGAGGGGTCTCGAACTTGGGGAAATTGCTCCCCCAGTTCGAATCTAAATTTCTCTCTTTCACCTTTTTCTTTTTCTCAATATTACTTCGACCTTATCCTAATTTCATAATCTTTCTTTCGTCTTGCTTTCCAAACTCTATGAGAAAAATTTCCCTCATTATATATGTGTATATATTATGTACATATATATCTATTATTTTTTTTTTCCTATGACTTGGATGTTTCTACATCCATTGTAGCCCCAGCGGGGATGTTCATACATCCTTTATTGCTGCCTGCTTTGATGAGTGGGAGGAGGTATCACGATTGGGAGGTGTTTGCATTCAAAGCTATATGTGAGAGTATTGGATGATTTCAGCCATCCCGAAGATGGTTTGGACCTTTTTGGCGGAACTATTCTCAAGTGTTGTGTCTTCGGAATCCAGGGGGATCCAATGCTTGGGGTAGGACTCTCGGCTTTTGGCCGGAAGCCCGTCATTACAGATATGGGGAGGATGATTCCATAATTTCTTGGTCTCAGTCCTAACAGGCGGGTTCAGCTTACACCTGTGCCTCTATATCTGTTTTGATGCTATCCTTCGGGTAGGGTATGGAGTGGACCATCTGGGAAGTATACTCTCATTGTGCCGATAGTGGAGAGTGCAAATTTCCTTTCTGACGTGTGATGGCCTAACATTCTCGAGCAGGTACATCAAACTAACCCTTTTCTCTCTCTCTCATCTATTGGATTCTTTAAGTAACGAACCCCCATCCCCTGGATACGCTGACTCTCCCCCGGCACTGTTGACGACCTTTGCTAATGTGATAACCTCGGAACGGGAAAGGACCATTCTACTGATATTTCAAAATCGAGTAATTTGGGTAACACGAGGAAACTTCGAATCCTTCGTGTTACACAAATTTCAATAGAGACAAATTATGATGATCTATGTAAAGCATTTGTATGCTATGGATGCATAAAATAAATAAGGATGAAACTTGAAGCTGAAACTTGGGATTCATGGATATCTTATAGTAGTTATGACGAAGCATTTAGTGCAATAAGTAACTTGAATAATATTAAAATTAATAACTTGAATGTTGCGGCTGCTCTCTGCGATAAGGTACCAAAAGATTTGGATGTGTATAGGCCTGCCGATTGGTTGGAAAAAGACGCAAATTTTGTTATGCCCTCCCAGAGAAATCCAAAACCACCGATGTGGCCTATAGATGAATCAAAGGGGGTTACAGGGAATTATTTTAAAATATGCAAATTGATTCAGAAAAAAGTAGGAACTATTGCACCATGCGATATATCTCGTTTCCTTATCCATGCCAAATCCAGAACACAGTCGGTAATATTGTCCAATATGAAAATAAGTAATGATGACATTAAGTTAGATGTCAAACCCCACCTAAATTTTAGCTACAGAAGGGGCGTAGTTTTTAACAGAGATCTATATGATTTTACAGAGGAGGAGATACTGGCCATGTGTCCATTAAATGTATGGAAAGTTCACAAAGTCCCAGGTACTTCAATGATAATCCTTACGTTCCAGGATGCTGATGTACCTTTTAATATTATTATCGAGAATGAAAGGATTAAAGTAAGACCCTTCAAGCAGAAGCCATTGCAAGCTTTAATTGTTTTAAATTTGGGCACCCGTCCAAAGTTTGCAAAAATGAGAAGATGTGTGGTATTTGCTCCAAATCTTACCATGGAGAGTGTGCACTTGGAGCCAGGTGTTTAAATTGCAGCTCGAATCACAAATCCACAGACAAGAGCTGCGAGCTATACAAGTTGGAGGAAACTGCCCTCAACAAATCAAACTTAGAACATATAAATGTGACCCATGCCAAAAGACTATTAAATAAATCAAATACATAGGCTAAGGCATTAAAATCAAACCAACCTAGCGCTGCCAATCGCTAAAAAAAAAGTATACTATCTGACAAAATGTTAAATAATGAAGTAACCATATTACCTCCTGAGGGTTTACCACGGTGTATTAACACTAGGTCATTGCCCATTGCTGTACAGCCTTCAGCTGCCATTACAAAAAATAATACAGACCTCTCTCAGGCCATGTCCTTGCCTGATCTGATGGAGGTTCCACTTAAGACTAACTTACCTGATGCACCTGTAGTGGGAAAGGTGCAAAAACCTCGAATCCCACCATCTATTAACCGTAAAAGAGAGAGACCTCCATCTCTCTCTCCACCCTCCATTAGAAACGTTAAGGTTATGACATCAAATAAATTTGATGTTTTGTCTGTTGGTGTTTCTAATGAACCAGAAGATAAACTGAATAAATCAGAAATTCAAGTTGAGGTCCACCATCCACCTTAACAAATAGATCAAAAGGATACAAAAAAAAAAAAAAACCTAAAACCCAACATAACAAGACCACCTCTGAAGAAACCTACAGGTAATAATGTTAGATTAAAAACTGCTAATGGGAAGACCTCATCTAAGATGTCTTCCAGAAATAATCCATAGTTTTCTCCTCCATTTTGCAATGGAACTGTCAGGGTTTGAGGGCGAAATATGAAGAACTTAAGCTCCTAATTCATGAGCATTCCCCCAAAATTGTATGTCTACAGGAAAGTATGCTTGATTCTAACACTCCTGTCCTCGAGAGTATGTTAGCTATAGAACACCATATAATCAACAAGCAGGGAGCCATGGCGGAAGTCTCATGTACATTCGTCGAGATGTTCCCCAAATACCTATGTCTATACGTACAACCCTGCAGGCAGTTGTTGTACAAATTGATATAGGGAGAAAATATACAATATGGTCTCTGTACTTACCTCCAAATGATAATATTTTATATGATGATTTAGCAGAGGTCATTCAACAACTCCCTCAACCTTTTCTCTTACTGGGAGATTTGAATGGTAGACATCCTTTATGGGGTGATGTTTTGGCCAACACAAGGGGCAATATTATCTCATCAATTGTGGAGAATGAGGAAGTGGGACTCCTTAATACAGGAGAGCCCACGCACTTCCATGTTCAGACAGGTATTTTGTCATGCATTGATCTTTTAATTGCAAGCTCTAACTGCCTTCTTGATTTTGATTGGAGGACATTAGATGATTGGCATACTAGTGATCATGCACCAATCATTATAAACATCAACAAGGGTCCGCCTTTGCAAAGATCGCCACGTTGGAATCTAGACAAGGCAGACTGGGTTAAATTTTCTGAGCTAAGTGAAATCGAAGGGAGAGCAGAACAGTTTGAAAAAGTATTGATGATGCCATAGACCTACTGAATGGAACTATTCATACAGCAGGAATCAATTCGATTCCCAAAACCACAGGACTATTCAAAAGACGACCAGTCCCGTGGTGGTCCTCAGAATTAACAGCCTTGCACAGAGCCACCAGAAAATCCCTGACTAGATTGCGTAGACGCCGTACTGATGAAAATTTGATATCATACAAAAAGTGTAGAGCACAGTTCCATTGTGCCATGAAAGAAGCTAGACGCCAATCTTGGGTGGCTTTTGTTTCCTCCATTAATAGTAGAACACCACCATCTTCTGTATGCAGGAAAATAGAAAAAAATGTAGGCAAATTTACCCCGAACCCACCACCAGTGTTGAAAGTGAATGGTCAGTTTGTGACTGAAGGAAATGAAGTTAGCAATGCCCTGGCTGACCATTTTTCAAATGTATCGTGCAAGAGTGTAGCAGCTCCTGGTCACCAGTACAGGAGCATTGAAGAAAAGAAAATTTTAAATTTTGCAACAGGAAGGGAAGAATCGTATAATTCTCCTTTTACTGAAAGAGAACTTGATTCTGCACTCGCTACTTGCAACAATGCAGCCCCTGTACCCGATGGAATTCCATATGCAATGGTTAAACATGTACATTTTAATACAAAGTTATTTATTTTAAGTATTATTAATAGAATATGGCATGATCATAGTTACCCAAGTATTTGGGAACTAGCCATTATTTTAGCCTTTTTAAAACCCGGTAAGGACAAGTTTTTAGCAGCAAGCTATCGACCTATTGCATTGACTTCGTGTTTATGTAAAATCATGAAGAAGATGGTCAATGTAAGGTTGATGTGGTACCTTGAGAAGAAGGGTATTTTATCACCGATTCAATGTGGATTCAGAAAAATTCACTCAACAACTGATGTGTTAATAAGACTTGAGTCCTCTATTTGTGAAGCCTTTGCTTCCAAACAGCACCATGTGACAGTTTTTTCGACCTTGAAAAGGCATATGATACCACATGGAGACATGGTATACTTAAAACAATTCATGAACTAGGATTAAAAGGAGAACTACCACTATTTATCCAGTCATTTCTTTCTCATAGAGTTTTTCAAGTGAGAGTGGGGGAAACTCTATCAGAGAGTAAGTGTCAGGAAGAAGGAGTTCCTCAGGGGAGTGTGCTGAGCGTAACCCTTTTTGCACTAGCAATTAATGGGATATCCTCTGTCATTCCCCGGGATGTTCTCTCAACATTATTTGTGGATGATCTCTCAATATCATTTGCTGGCACTAGAATGGCAATGGTTGAGATAAAAATCCAACTCTCTACTGATAAAATTATCCAGTGGGCTGACATGAATGGATTTAAGTTCTCGACAAGTAAAACTACCATTGTCCATTTTTGTCGTATCCGGGGAGTACATCCAGACCCGGATATATACATTAAAGGTCAACGGATACCATGTGCAAGTGAAGCTAAATTTTTAGGTTTGATATTTGATTGTAGGCTTACATGGGTTTCTCACTTGAAAGCGTTAAAAGCTAAATGTCTCGAGGCTCTGAATATCTTAAAAGTATTGTCCCATACACCATGGGGGGCAGACCGCAATACTATTTTAAAATTATACAAGGCCTTGATTTTTTCCAAAATTAGTTATGGATGTGAAATATACTCTTCAGCCACCCCAAGCCGGTTAAAAATATTAGATTCGATACATCATGCAGGTATTAGATTGTCTACAGGAGCTTTTAAAACCTCGCCTATTCCAAGTCTCCTTGTTGATGCTGGAGAGTTACCTCCAGACCTTTACCGAATGTCTTCCATTATTCGGTATTGGTTTAGATTGCAAAGACTCCCTAACTCTCTAGCCTTTCAGACTGCAAGCCTTGTAAGACACGCATCATACTTTGAGTTGCACCCAAAATCTCCTCAACCTTATGGCTTTCGGGTGAAACAATTATAATTAGAAGTAAGGTACTTCCATTCAAGGTATCATCAACGCCTCCATGGAAATTACCAGAGATATCTTTTTGTAAATATTTTATTGGAGATAAGAAGAATATGTCAGACCTAGAAGCCAAGTCTCATTTTAATGAACATGTTAAAGAACATAGAGGATCAACTTTTATCTATACTGATGGCTCCAAATCTGATGCTGGCGTTGGATTTGGAGTTCATAATAATGGTTTTAATTGTAGAGGTGCACTTCCTCTGACCGCTTCCATATTTACTGCCGAACTGTATGGCATATTAACCTTTATTGAGAAAATAGCGTTGGAGAAAGAGGGTAATTTTACAATTTTTAGTGATGCAAGGAGTGTCCTTCAAGCTATAGAAGTTTTTAATTCTAATAACCCTCTAGTTTTAAAGATTTTAGAATGGCTTTTTATTATTGGACGGAGAGGTATAACAATTCGATTTTGTTGGGTTCCAGCACATGTAGGTGTGTCTGGGAATGAGAAGGCAGATTCACTGGCTAGGGAGGCTGCATCCGAGTTACTGCCAAGAAGGTATCCCATTCCCTGTAATGATTTCTTACCTGACATCAAGAAATTGGTTTGCAATAAATGGCAACAGCAATGGGATAGCCTAGATGGGAATAAAATGTGAGAGGTAACAAATATCATATCTCCTTCGAGGTATAATATGATGCCCCGAAAATGGTAGACGTCTCTTTGTCATCTCCGTATTGGTCACACTCGGTTGACACAAGAGTTGCTGCTGAAGGGCCAACACCAACCCAACCGTATTGTGACGAATGTTTAGTACCTCTAACAGTGAGGCATTTGTTGACCGAATGCCCCAATTATAACAACTTAGGGAATAGATATTTGTTTGAGGCTTGAGGTAAGGGTGGCAGGTTCATCCTTGCCAAGATTCTTGGACATGATGTGTCCTACTATGCAAATGGCATTTTTAGATTTATTTCAGAAGCAGGTCTTCTGAAAACTATTTACCTTTTATGACATTCAACTTTTATGATTTTAATTGAATACTCTTTTATTTTTTATTTTATTTTATTTTTTATTTTTGTATACATAAATTAAATGTTACCGGCGTCAATGACCTTAGATGTCAGGATGCCTGAAAACTTTAAATCAATCAATCAATCAATCAACAACTCCCTCAACCTTTTCTTTTACTTGGAGATTTGAATGGTAGACATCCTTTGTGGGGTGATGTTGTAGCAAACACGAGGGGAAATATAATATCATCAATTGTGGAAAATGAAGATGTGGGACTCCTTAATACAGGAGAGCCCACACACTTTCATGTCCAGACAGGTACCTTGTCATGTATTGACCTATCAATCGTAAGCTCTAATTGCCTTCTCGACTTCGATTGGAGGACATTAGATGATTGGCATACTAGTGATCATGCACCAATCATTATAAACACCAACAATGGTCCACCTTTACAGAGATTGCCACGATGGAATCTAGACAAGGCGGACTGGGAAATATTTTGTGAGCTAAGCGAAATTGAGAGGGATGCTGAACAGGTTGAAAATATCGATGATGCCATAGACTTACTGAATGGAACTCTCCATACGGCAGGAGTCAATTCAATTCCCAAAACAACAGGGTTATTCAAACGACGACCAGTCCCGTGGTGGTCTTCAGAATTAACTGCCCTCCACAGAGCCACAAGAAGATCTCTAACACGATTGCGTAGACTCCGAACTGATGAGAATTTAATTATGTACAAGAAATGTAGAGCACAGTTCCGTCGTGCCATGAAAGAAGCAAGGCACCAGTCATGGGTGTCTTTTGTTTCCTCCATTAACAGTAGAACACCACCATCTGCTGTGTGGAGGAAAGTAAAAAAGATAGCTGGCAAATTCACCCCCAACCCACCACCAGTGTTGAAGGTGAATGGTCAGTATGTAACTGAAGCAAATGATGTTAGCAATGCCCTGGCTAATCATTTTTCAAATGTATCCAGCAAATGTGTAGGAGCCCCTGGTCACCTGTATAGGAGCGTTGAAGAAGAGAAAATTTTAAATTTTGCAACAAGAAGGGAAGAGTCGTATAATTCTCCTTTCACTGAAAGAGAATTTGATTCTGCACTTGCTCATTGCAATGATACAGCCCCTGGACCTGGTGGAATTCCATATGCAATGATTAACATGTACATTTTAATACAAAGCTATTTATTTTAAGCATTATTAATAGAATATGGCATGATCATAGTTACCCAAGTGTTTGGGAACTAGCCATTATTTTAGCCTTTTTAAAACCCGGTAAAGACAAGTTTTTAGCAGCAAACTATCGTCCTATTGCATTGACATCTTGTTTATGTAAAATCATGGAGAAGATGGTCAATGCAAGGCTGATATGGTACCTTGAAAAGAAAGGTATTTTATCACCAATTCAATGTGGATTCAGAAAAATGCACTCAACGACTGATGTGTTGATACGACTTGAGTCTTCTATTTGTGAAGCCTTTACTTCCAAACAGCACCATGTTACAGTATTTTTTGACCTTGAAAAGGCATATGATACCACATGGAGATATGGTATACTTAAAACCATTCATGAAATCCGATTGAGAAGAGAGCTGCCACTATTTATTCAGGCATTTCTTTCACATAGAGTTTTTCAAGTGAGAGTTGGGGAAGCTCTATCAGAGAGTAAGTTCCAGGAAGAAGGAGTTCCTCAGGGTAGTGTGCTGAGTGTAACCCTTTTTGCACTAGCAGTTAATGGGATATCCTCACCAATTCCCCAGGATGTTCTCTCAACATTATTTGTGGATGATCTCTCCATTTCATTTGCTGGAGCCAAAATGGCAATGGTTGAGAGAAAACTACAGCTCTCAATTGACAAAATTATCCAGTGGGACGATATGAATGGATTTAAGTTCTCGACAAGTAAAACTACTATTGTACATTTCTGTCGTATCCGGGGAGCACATCCAGACCCGGATATATACATTAAAGGTCAACGGATCCCTTGTGTATCGGAAACCAAATTTTCAGGTTTGATATTTGATTGTAGACTTACATGGGTTTCTCACCTAAAAGCACTAAAAGCTAAATGTGTTGAAGCTCTGAATATTTTAAAAGTATTGTCACATACATCATGGGGGGCAGACCGCAATACTATTTTAAAATTATACAAGGCCTTGATTTTTTCCAAAATTAGTTATGGATGTGAAATATACTCTTCAGCCACCCCAAGTCGGTTAAAAATATTAGATTCAATACATCAGACAGGTATTAGATTATCCACGGGAGCATTTAGAACCTCGCCTATCCCAAGTCTCCTTATTGATGCTGGAGAGTTACCTCTAGACCTTTACCGGATGTCTTCCATTGTTCGGTATTGGTTTAGATTGCAAAGACTCCCCAACTCTTTAGCCTTTCAGACTGCAAGCCTTGTGAGACACACATCATACTTTGAGTTGCACCCAAAATCTCCTCAACCTTATGGCTTTCGTGTGAAACGATTATTAAACAGTCTGGATATAATTAGAAGTAAGGTACTTCCATTCAAGGTATCATCAAAACCTCCATGGAAATTCCCAGAGATATTTTTTTGTAAATACTTTATTGGAGTTAAGAGGAATATGACTGACCTAGAAGCCAGGTCTCTTTTTATGGAACATGTTGAAGAACATAGAGGATTGACTTTTATATATACTGATGGCTCCAAATCTGATGCTGGTGTTGGATTTGGAGTACTTAGTAAGGATTTTAATTGTAGAGGTGCACTTCCTCTAACAGCTTCCATATTCACTGCCGAACTTTATGACATATTAACCGCTATTGAGAAAATAGCATTGGAAAAAGAGGGTAACTTTACAATTTTTAGTGATGCAAGGAGTGTCCTTCAAGCTTTAGAAGCTTTTAATCCTAGTAACCCTTCGGTTTTAAAGATTTTAGAATGGCTCTTTATTATTGGACGCAGAGGTATAATGGTTCTATTTTGCTGGGTTCCAGCACATGTAGGTGTGTCTGGGAATGAGAAGGCAGATTCACTGGCAAAGAATGCTGCATCCGAGTTGCTGCCAAGAAGGTATCCTATTCCGTGTAATGATTATCTACCTAACATCAAGAAATTGCTTTGCAATAAATGGCAACAGCACTGGGATAGTCTAGATGGCAATAAAATGAGAGAGGTAGCAAATATCATATAACATGATGCCCCGAAAATGGGAGACTTCTCTTTGTCGTCTCCGTATTGGTCACACTCGGTTAACACACGAGTTTCTGATGAAGGGCCAACACCAACCGTATTGTGACGACTGTTTGGTACCTCTAACAGTGAGGCATCTATTGACCGAATGCCCTAATTATAATAACTTGCGGAATAGATATTTGTTAGAGGCTCGAGGTGAGGGTGGCAGGTTCATCCTTGCCAAGATTCTTGGACATGATGTGTCCTACTATGCAAGAGGCCTTTTTAGATTTGTTTCAGAAGCGGGTCTTTTGAAAACTATCTAACATTTATAATGACTTATTAACTTTTATGGTTTTAATTGAATATTCTTTCATTTTTTTATATATATATAAACTAAATGATATCGGCGTCAATGACCCTAGATGTCAGGATGCCTGAAAACCTTAAATCAATCAATCAGTCTGATTCTTTCAGCTTCCACCATATTATTTTTGGAATAATTTCTTGCCTACCTCTTATTATTCTCTTCCTATCCTAGCCTATTGTCAAGAGTCTATGCTGGGGGAGGGCCGGTCACAGCTTCGCCTGGGAATATTTTAGTTTCTTATCTCTTTAAAATGCACCATTCTACGTAATACAAAATCAATTTGGGATTCTTGCCCACCAGTTTTATACGTTGTAAGATACTTTGGTTGTTTTTCGAAGAAATTGTGGATTACTGCCATATCAAAGGCTACAACAAAGTCCATAACCCTTTGACCATCTTGATTACGATCTCCCAAAGCCCATTCTCCATGTATTCTTTCCAGGCCCTGGCTATTTCTCCCTACATGACCATGTAGGTCTCCTCCTATCATTAACAATGCTCCATTTGGTTTGTTTATCATTTCCTGATCCAGCTGTCTCCAAAAATCATCTTATTCCTCTTCTGTGATCTTCACATGATTGTATGTTAAATTTGGCTCTTCATTGTGTCGGGTGATGGCTTGGCCATTGAAAATATTCTGTGATGGTATACCAGCTTTATTCTATATGGGTGAAGCAAAAGGAGAGATGTTTAAAGGTTTAAAGGCCAGTCATGAATGGCAAAGGCAAGTGACAGTGACATTCCCGTATCAAGGAGGACAATGCCCTAGACACTGACCATATATACATATGATCAGCGCCCAAGTCCCCTCTCCACCTAAGGTAGGATATCTGCTAATAGCCTATAAGCTCCTTCAAACGCCCCCCCCCCCCCCATCCTTAGCTCACAAGGATAGTGAGGTTGCAGCTATCAAAGAAACTAATGAGTTTGAGCAGGACTCGTTCACCAGTCAGGGACGTTACCATATCGGCCACCACAACCCTTATGTGCTAGTATTCAGAAGCTGTACAAAATTTTGAAATTTTTTTAGAGCACTGAAATGTTGAATAATATTGGATATTCTATCAAAACTACCTTTAATTATTTCCTAAGTTGCCTATTAATTCTAGTTTGGTAGCTAGATGAAGTTTATTTTACAATTATTGAAAAATTGATTCTGGTAATCCAGTTGTAGATGTAGCTATGGTGCTTGAATTCTTGCTCATTGCTGTCCAGTTTTACTAATTTCCATATTATTTAGTGCTTTTGAACATTGTTTGGCAAAATATCTGAATGCCTGTTTTTAATGTAATTATCTTTTCCCTAGGTGGTAGTTTTGACTTTAAGAACCAGATGTTTATAATATTGTTTCTCCCATGTTTAGTGCTATACATAGATTAAGAGGAAATGTGTTTATTCTGTATTTCTGACCGCTGCGAATTTAATTGTATTGGTCAGGGGACAATTTGTAATTACCAGTTGTAGATAAAAAAAAAATGGCCGATTATCCCTAATAAAATAACTTTTATTCTTTACTGTACTTCTGTTTCATAATTTTCTGTTCCCTAGCTGGATGCAAAATGGCTGATTCTTCCGTATCGAATAATTTATTTTCTTTACTGTACTTCTGTTATATAATGGTTTATGTTCCCTAGCTGCTAGTTTGACTTTTTAAGGACCTGATGCTTACGATATTTTTTCTTCCCATACCTAGTAGGTGTCAGGGGACAATTTGTAAGTACCAGTAGTAGATGCAAAATGGCAGACTCTTCCAAATAGATAACTTTTTTCTTTACTGTGCTTCTGTTAGATAATGGTTTAATCAGTGGTTGAATTAATTGTATCTAAATTGAAATAAAGTTTATTTACACTATCAATAAGATACACAATAGAAGTGGGATAGCCAACCAAGGTCAGTCGACTAGTGACCGGGATTAGAGATAATTTAGAAGGACAAACATGCAATAAAGTTATTGCGAGTTAATGACCTACTACAAAAACATGTTATTTATGACAAGTCCCCATACATATTCCTGTCGAATTCAGGTTTATTTCAAGTCTATGAACAGATTCCTGAATTCGACAGGAATATGTATGAGGACTTGTCATAAACTTTTATCTCTCTTGATAGCTCAGTCGGTAGAGCCGTTGCTGGCATGGTTTCCGGCCTACAGGTGGGGGTTCGAATCTCCACCCGGCCAGAAGCTGTTACCATAAAATGAATTCCAAGTGGATATATATTCCCAAGATAGAATTCAGTATTAAATGTCGTTCGTGGGTGATATTTACATTGATTGAAATCACGTGTGCTTGTGATATATGTTCATTTAAAATAACCACATGTAGAAAACTCACGATTCAGCTATCACAGTGGAGATGAGTTTATTTCAAGTCTATGAACAGATTCCTGAATTCGACAGGAATATGTACGGGGACTTGTCATAAACATTTATCTCTCTTGATAGCTCAGTCGGTAGAGTCGTTGCTGGCATGGTTTCCAGCCCACAGGTGGGGGTTCGAATCTCCACCCGGCCAGAAGCTGTTACCATAAAATGAATTCCAAGTGGATATATATTCCCAAGATAGACTTCGGTATTAAATGCCGTTCGTGGGTGATATTTACATTGATTGAAATCCCGTGTGCTTGTGATATATGTTCATTTAAAATAACCATGTGTAGAAAACTCACGATTCAGCTATCACGGTGGAGATGGGTTTATTTCAAGTCTATGAACAGATTCCTGAATTCGACAGGAATATGTACGGGGACTTGTCATAAACTTTTATCTTTCTTGATAGCTCAGTCGGTAGAGTCGTTGCTGGCATGGTTTCTGGCCCACAGGTGGGGGTTCGAATCTCCACCCGGCCAGAAGCTGTTACCATAAAATGAATTCCAAGTGGATATATATTCCCAAAATAGAATTTGATATTAATTGCCGTTCGTGGGTAATATTTACATTGATTGAAATCACGCGAGCTTGAGATATATATATATATATATATATATATATATATATATATATATAGATACTGTATATATATATATATATATATATATATATATGTATATATATATATATATATATATATATTTATATATATATATATATATATATATATATATATATATATATATATATATATATATATATATATATATATATATTAGAGAGAGAGAGAGTGCGCGCACATTATGCTTTTCTCTATTAGTATTTGTAGTCCTTTTCCATCTGTTTATATACAATATTCCAATCTTACCAAGTTAGTACAAATTTTAATCATCTGATTATGTAAAGATACATATTTCATACTGTACATTCATGTTTCTATAATCAGTTTATGCTAATCATCCCCCCCCCCAAAAAAAAAAAGCCTGAGTAATTTTAATCTTGAGAAGATGATAATCGTTGTTTTTATGGTCTGACATTTATGTAATGCCTTTAAATGTATGTTGATGTAACAAAAATACAGTATAATTTTTGTATAAAGGCAAAAACACTCATATGTTGGTTTATTTCAACATCATTATATTAAAAACCACCGATATCTATGTTTTAATTTTTGTAAAATATATTATCCAGAAGTTGCTTTGATATCGAATTCCCGGAGACAGGTATAACAAATATTTGTACCAGTATTAATGGGTTCCAAGTACCCATACCTTTAGAGAATGGCTTCCATTCATATTTCTAAGGATTTTAGAAAACCATATCCTTACAATCTCATTGGAAGGCATTTAACTTTTCAGATCTAGTTGTGGAGTCAGGAGTTAAGAAGATATCTAAAACTGCTGACCCTGATGTGACCGTTTTCAGTGTTGAGAGAAAAGAGAAAGAGGCATCCTCACAATTTGATGTCAAATTGATTGAAGTTTCTGAGTCTGGGGAAACTGTAACAAATATTTTACATGAAGGTACCATCACTGAGCAATCTAGCACTCTCTACGAATATTCTACATCTGATGACATTATGAAAATAGATGGAGAAAAGAAATTCCTTTTGGTGGAGTACAGTGATAAACAAATTACAGGAGTTGGACCTGTTTATGTAACGTTTGAGGGTAAGTGAACCTTTTTGGTTTGTTTTATAATTACCTTGTACAGGAAAACAAGGAACAAAATTAGTTGAAGTGTATTGCCAAGATTTCATAATAGGGAGTATCTCTTTATCGAGATACCTTCATAACAGCCTACACTCAACTAATTCTACCTTGGCTGTTATGTGGTAATAGCTTTGAACTTTTCAGAGTTTTCCACATTCCTACAATTATATGTGTTTGGCAAATATTTATTTATTTTTTTGTTGTTGAGATATGTAGTGAAGCTGTGGGCATTCATTAGTACCCTTTTTACTGTGTTTAACTACAGAAAAAAAAAATACTAGTGCTTTCAGTCAATACCCGAGATTCTGAAGGAGGATTCATGTATTTCTTTACTGTATTTATAAAACCTAAGGATTCTGTTTTTTCTTAATAACAGCCCCCCCCCCTTTTTTTTGTCTAAAACTCTACTACAGGTGTGATAACTTGCTCATCTCTGGTCAGTGTTGCCACATTTCTTTTTAAAAAAATCTGCATATTTACTGAAAAAAATATCTGAATAAATCAGCATATTGTAAAATTAATCTGTATAGAGAATCTGAGGAATTGGTGGGTTATATTTTAGGGTATAATACGAGAAATAACACGTAATTTAGAGTAAATCAATTGGCTGTAGGAGAAAAAAAAAGGAGATTTCCTGTTTATTAATGTCAAAAGAATTGAAATTTGGATTTTTTTTAGGGGAAATGTATTGTCTCTTAAAAATCTGTATATTTTGCTTATTTTATAAGAAAAAACAGAAAATATCAATCATGCTGAAAAACTTGTATGTTTAAGATTAATCTGCATATGTGGCAACACTGTCTCTGGTGATGATTCTTACATTTTTCCCTACTACAGAATTGACTGAAGAGTTTCGTTCATAGACTAAAGGTTTTGCTCACTTCTGTATTCGTATGTGAAATCAATCGTTACTAACCATGTAGCCTTTTCTTTAACTTATTACCCGGTAGATTTTTTGAATTTTTTGTCTATCGTATATTTTGCTTGTAAAACTGTCAGCTTGCAATATGTTTATTAATAATTCAGTTAAATACATCTCTACCTGTGATAGTGGAAACATGGTCACTCAGTTTCGTACCTTTTTCTTTTGCTCTTTTATTTCACTTTTTAAACATCTTGGCTTTTCCTCATTATGGAATCTTTGAACTCAAAGTTTCCTTCTTCATAGGAATATCTTTATCTGTAATTGGGAAATTTGATGGCCAGAGTGGAATTCTGCCTTGTTATATCAGACACAAGTATGCCACTCTCTGACTGAAATGGTCTCTTTTATTATTATTATTATTATCATTATTATTATTATTATGTTGTAGTTCAGATAAGTTTAGTTTGTCCCTTCACTATCACTATCCTTTTGAAGCCCCTTTTTATATTTCATCATCGTCATCTGCCGTTAGTAGTCTACAGCAGAACAAAGCTCTCAGATATGTCCTTCCACTTGCTTCTGTTTATGGACTTTTGTGCCAGTCTACACCCGCAAGCTTTCTTATTTCGTCAATGCATCTTCTCTTCCTTCCCCTGCTTCTTTTACAATCTCTAGGGACCCAGTCTGTTATTCATAATGCCCATCTATTGTCTGTCATACTTATATGCCCTGCCCATATCCATTTTTTTTACATGTTATATCCTCTACTTTAGTTTGCTCTCGTATCCATGGTGTTCTTTTTCTGTCTCTTATTGTAATTCCCATCATTATTCTTTCCATAGCCCTTTGAGTTGTAACTACATTTTACATTTCATAATCGCATTTTGTTTACCAAATGGTCTCCATCCCATGCTTATTCTTCTTTTAATTTCGGCCTTGTGTCCTGGGGAAACACTTAATGCCTTTCCCAAGTATATATATTCATTAACAATCTCCAGAGGTTCGTCCATAACTTTTATCTGTTGTGTCTCTGTATTTTCATTGAACATTATCATAGTTTTACTCATATTCATTTTTAGTCCTATTTTTGTGCTTTTTTCCTTTCAAATCTCATTTTTTGTCCTATATTTGTGCTTTCTCCATTCAAATCTATCATCGTTTTGTAATGCCTTCATAATTGACTAAACACAATTATGCCATCTGCAACATCTGCAAATCTTGAGTTGTTAATTGTATTTTGATGCATTCCCAAATCTCCTATGTAAATAATATGACTTACCAAAAAAATTAATAGCAAAGTTTTGTAGGTATGCACTAGGAAAACAGCTGTATTGCTGAATCTACCATTGTTTGATTGAAGTTATGGTGCAGGGAATTTGTGTATCCATTTTTCCAAGTTCTGACCAATCACCATGTTGTGTGTCCTCGAAATATGTTCGATGCTTAAGACAAAAATTTTCAAATACGTTTAGAAGATCAATTTGTTGAAACTAAAAACATTACACCTTTGAGGTTCCACTGTATCTCCTTCCAACATTTTGTACTTTAACATTATACTCTTTAATCTCAGATTTTTAGTTGACCAGGACTACGTCATCTGTGCAATAAATGCCCAAGGGGTTCGTATAGGAAGTGTTAAATCATTATGTTAGAAGCATGCCTACTAGAGGACCTAACACTACAACTTTCCTACTTCTATAATCACCCTTGATAGCCTCCATAACAGCTTATCAAATTATAGATATTGAGAAATAATTTCTAATACACAAGGTATCTAAGGCCCTGAAAGATGTATTGTATGACAAATCTTAAGTTTGTTTAACCAGAAACAATTTTAATACAAAACCAGCAATTGGTAATCTCCCAAATCATGGAGGCAAAATCCCAAGACAAGAC
>NC_090726.1:131653173-131923919 GCF_036898095.1 Palaemon carinicauda | reverse complement strand
CATATCTCAGCTTTTCATCAATTTTTCTATCTAGTCTCTTTAGAATAAGCATACTATATATTTTCATGACAACTGACTTAAGTGTAATTCCTCTGTAATTGTTGCAATCAGTAGGTTTTATTTAATTTTTAGCCAGTATCATCTCGGCTGTTATTCCATCGTATTCAGGGGCTTTGCATCTCCTGAGTTTCTTAAAGGTAGCTTTGACTTTAAACACACTAAATTTATTCATGGGAATATCAAGGTCTTCTTTAGCTTCAGGTATATAAATCAAATAATTCCCTTCATATCCTATTCGTGGCCTGACTAAAGTGTTCCATACAACGTAATAAATTGAGTTTAATAGCATATTGGACTATAATGTTCAAAGCCTAAGCTCACATATGAAGTATTAATGCACAGAGGAAAGCTTCCAATTTGGCAGTGGTGGCACATGTGCCCCTACTTTGGTAGGCGCCTTATTTCGATTCATACATTATAGAGGTTACAGGTGGATATGCCAATTTATGGGTTTGTATATGAAATTTTACAAAAATTTAAATTCAAGAAAATAATTTTTAAGCATGGAAGTAATAAATAGCCCCTTTTTTTTATAAAGTGCAAAAATTTGTCATTTTTCACCTTTGTGTTCACTGTATACAATTTTGAATGAGCTTATTAAATTTTTACGTGCTAGTGATATTTGTCCATGTGCTGTTAATTAAAGTTTGAATTTTTGAACAGGGACTACATTGATAGCATCAAGTGGTGTAAGTGTTCAAAACTCTCAACAGCTCATGTCTGCCTTACAAGGTAAGTTTTTATTTTTGTATTGTCTCTTATAGTAATGATCAATTTTTTTTCTTATAAAATATGATAAAAACGAATAGTATAAGTATGGTTTTTTGAAGTTTTTATTCTTCTCATTTTTTATTTTTTCTCCATTTTTACATTGGGAAGCTATTTCTTATCAGCCTGTTTACACACATGGCCTCAGACTTGTAAACATCCTTTTAAGTGTAAGTTTGAAACTTTACATGCAGAAGATATAGCCAAAAACATCCTTTAAAAATGGAATCATGTTTAATCTTGTCTGAGAGAGGGTATCACTGCAAATTTCTCTTGTATAAAGTGAATGTTGAAAACATCATTTGGACAGTTAATAATTGAACCATTAGGAAAAATGCAAAGGGTTGAAACTTTCTATAAAAGAGACATCTTTCTGCCTTACATGTTTCTTACGTTAAGTGGAGAAAACTGCGACTTTTTTTTTAAGTACATGGAGAGAAACAATTTTATATTTGATTGAATAGATATTTTACTTTGAAGTAGGTTTGCTTTATTAATGTGAGTTAGTTTTTGAATAAAATAACTACAAAGAAGCCCAGTAGAAAGATTTAAAAACTGGTATTCAACAACTGACCATATCCATGTAGTTAACCAGCTAATGGAAAAATCAACAGAATACGTCAAACCACTATGTATATTTATAGACTATGAGAAGGTTTTGACTGTCAAAACTTCATCAGTAATGAGAGCTTTTAGAGACAAGAAATAGATGAATCTTCTGTTAGAACTCTTAAAGATATCTGTACAGGAAGCTTAGCAATCATAAAACTACATACAGATAGTGAGAAAATCCCCATTGAGAAGGGAGTTAGACGGGGGGGGGACCCCATCTCCTAAGTTATTCAGTGTGCCTGGTAGAAGTTTTTGAGAATATAGACAGGGAAACTGTAGCCCTTAATATTAGTGGGGAATTTAGCTAAACAACTTTAGGATTTGTAGATGGCATAGTTCTGTTTAGTGAATCATGGGAAGAATTGCAAAAGATGATGGACTTGTTGAATAGAGAAGGCGGGAATGTGAGACTGAAAATGGATATGAGTAAAACTGAGATAATGTTCAATGAAAATGTAGACACAACAAATAAAGGATATGGATAGACCTTTAGATATTGTTAATGAACATACATATGTAGGACAGACATGAGACCAAATTTCAAAGGATAAGCGTGTAATGGAGATATGAGATTATGAAAGTTAAATTGCCACTTTCTGTAAAAAGAAAAAATATTTAATCAGATGGTCCTATCAGTATTAACTTGTGCATTGGAAAATTGGAGCCTTACCAAAGCCATAAAGCACAAGCTAGTAAAAACTCTACCACAAATGATATGTTCAGTAAATGCCATCATAAATATGCTGAAGCTATGGATGTCTTAGATCTCTAAAGGGGTCTTACAGCACTTCATTTGTTCCCGTTTTGTAACACTGATGTCAGTAACATTGCATCTTAACTTGAATGGCTTTTCAGCCATATCATCTCTGACCTGGAGATTGAAATTATTACAATGCAAAGTAACATAGAACTGAGAAGCAAAGCAAATCGGGGGGGGGGGGGGGGGGGGGAGGGGAGAGGGACATTCTCCACTTTATTTATAAAGGTTGGGGACCACTGCTATATATATATATGCTCAGTATCTCATAGTTACTGTAATTATGGGATAGTATGGATTTCTTAAATATAGTTCCCAATCTAGATCCTTAAAAAAAATTAAAGGTTTTGGGATTGGTACCAGTGGACTCCCAACCAGCTTATTTATACAGTTTGCCTCACTTTACCTACTACTGTTTGCAGAAACACAGACGTTGAGAGCCCAGTGGTTCATCATGTCTTACAAGTTTCTCTCTTAATTAGCAATAGTACAAGGTAGTTCACACTGGTAAGGAACTATGCATTGCAATCTGTAAAAGCCAGAAAGACAACAAATATTTATGATGAAGTACAGCATATCTTAGTTTTTATATTTAAATTATACCATTAGACTTAAAATCTTATACACTTGATTGTTGTCATTAAAGCTGTACTGTACTTATTTGTAAATAGATGAAAGTTTGGTTAATGATTGAATTTATTCCTCAGGGAAGTACTTGATAACTACTGCTGGAGGACCAAGTGGGACAGTATCTGGGAAGCCTGGGGAAGTCAAGCAAATCCAGCTCACTAGTAGTGGTCATGCTCCAGATGGTGCTTCATTCACACAAGGCCAAGTTATTGTTCAAACCTCTGCTGATCCGAGCACCTTTACCCACACTCAGGTTATATTGCCCACTCATCTAACCAAATACGGGTGAGTGTTTACTTTATCTCTTCTGTATTAACTCAGTGTGCTGATAGATTTCATTAGTGTTAAGAATATTTAATTTACAGGATTTTTCTGCTGTCATTTTAAAGTTATGGCTATAGTTCTTAGTTGGTGCTCGGCACTTTATTATTCCAAATACATTATGATATAAGTATTGTATTTAGAAAATTTACTGGAAAATGAATATACCAGGGTTAAAGGGGCGCAGTGGTAATGGATTGCATAGTTTGTCGTTGCGTCTCTGTGTTTATCCAAACCTATATATAAAATGATAATTAGACGAGTGTTAACTGGGATGCCAATTTTAAATATGAAAACTAGAAATTTTCTCTCTTTACCCTCATATCCATCCATTCAATCCTTCCCAGGGGCCAAATCAGTGCAGTACCATACTTTAACTGCTCTGCATAAACGAACCACAGTGGTCAGTGTGAATTGGTGCAAGAATAGTTTTTCAAAAGGTTTAAACCCCCTTGACAATGTAAGCCAAGTTTATGGCTAAGCAGTGTAAACATTGTAGGCTACAGTAAGTAGTTGAGTGTTAGTTCTGCAATTGGTGGCTAAGGAGGATGAGAGATATAAAAAGAATCTTTAAGATTATATTTTACTGGATATTTCAGATCACTGGTTTGTTTCCTTTTGTCCCCTACCCTACCTAAGTCAGTCTGGAGGCAGGCTAGTATTGAGTGGGATTATGAATATTGGGGGGGGGGGGGTGAAATTGCTGGGTTTTATTCAGTTTATACTTGGTGGGTAAACAATGTCATTCTTGAGTCATCCACGTCTTTATGCCTCACACTCCTTTCGACTGAGGACATGGTTTTAAACTGTCTAGACTTATTATATTGACTTAATATTTTGGCAAAGTTTGTTGCTTATCCTTTAAGAATTCACTGAAAATGGTTTATTTACTTGTTGAATTTTAAATATAAAACCTACCCGCTGGTTATATAATGGCTAAAGTCCCTGACGCCTCGGCAGGAAATTCAAAATCTCTTGCGCAGATATGCCAGGTGTACCCCAGCGCCCTCGCGGTACAACAGGTAGAACTATACTCAACCAATTCAGATTTTCTCTGCCGCCTTAGCTGGCTGTACTATTGTTCGTATATTATTTGTAGATGTTCCAATGATGCGAGTGATGATTCATCTTTTATTGGAACCCCTTGATTTAAGGGTTTATTTTAATTTATAAATATTATATCTACTGTATTAAGGTAATATTTGATATTTAATATTTTGTTACATTTATATGGGATTCGGTACTTTTGCATTCCCATTCAAACAATTGTCCAGTGACAGAATTTTAAGTCTCTCCCTACAGAGTTCATTTCATTTGAGAGTGTATACTTTGGTTTTCAGGTAATTATGAAACACACTTTGTGACAAAGAGTAAAGTGCATTTTTTTTAGTGATAAATTGTGTAGTGAATTTTATTCAGTGGAGAGTGCTTCTATTCGGACCTGTCGTTATCCTAGCCTTAGACCTCTGTCGAGCTCCCGGACCCAGGGAAGAAGTTAAGTCGAACGGCGAAAGGAACCGAGAGGGTAACCAGGCGTTACGGTCTTTTAAGACCCGAACTGAAGTCTTCTCGAGCGTTTTCTGTCAATCACCAGAACGCTCACCCTCGCTATAGATAAAGCGAGGTACAGACAGTCCCCAACTAACGAACACAATAGGGACCGAGAGTCTGTTCATAAGTCGTTAGTGTTAAATTTTGGTCTAGGGTAAGCGTACCCTAACTCAGATGTCTACGATTTTCAGCCGTAGAAGTCGGCAAATAGCCCCATTTCATATAAAATAGGTTATTACAAATATTTTACTTTATCATATTACAGTAGTCTGTATAATACTGTAAAGTTCAGTACAGTATGTTGTTGTTAGTCGTGGCGATCAATTTCTCACGAAACAAAAACACGGCATTCGATTACAACAGCTGATTCTCTCTCTCTCTCTCTCTCTCTCTCTCTCTCTCTCGTGTTAGTGTCAATTAAATACGAAATGAAAAAATTATGCCGAGTCTACATCCATTTCGATCGTAGCTAAAAATACGGCATCCGATTTCATCAGCAAACCACTATTTTTTGGGAAACATCATTTTATTCTAGAAAATTGCTACTCTTTAAATAGTTAATTGCACATTAAGAAAGCGTGTACTTTTGTTTTTAAATTTCGGGTGTTTTAAAAATCGAGTATTGTTGACTTCTTTTTGTTTTACTTTTGGCTGTGATCAGATCAGCTGACGTCTAGCTGCCGCTCTTGAGAGCGTACGAATACACTAACAAAGTATCGTTTACACCATTTCTTAACTTATTCAAACCGTCTATACAGTTGATATTACATAAGCACCAATTTGTTATAACCTATCAAATTTTTTCGTTTATTACAGTACCTTTAAAACAACACCTCTCTCTCTCTCTCTCTCTCTCTCTCTCTCTCTCTCTCTCTCTCTCTCTCTCTCTCTCTCTCTCTCTCTCTCTCTCTCTCTCTCTCTCTCAAAATGGTGGGGAAAGTGGATGCTTTACTTCGATTACCTGCTCAACACAAACCAACTGCTCATAGCACCTAGTATCAGTCTATACAGACGCGCCGACGTTCGCCAGGCAGCAGAGCCGGCGAAGCGTCATCGCAACGGTGCGACTACGGAAACGGAACGTTGACGGAATGGAGCGAAGCGCCACGTCAGTGTGGACGCTTCAGCACCAGTGTGGACGCTTCAGCGCCAGTGTGGACGCTTCAGGGCTAGTGTGGACGCTCATTGTGGACGCTTCAGGGTTAGTGTGGACGCTCATTGTGGACGCTTCAGCATCAGTGTGGACGCTTCAGCGTCTGTGTGGACGCTTCAGCGTCAGTGTGGACGCTTCAGCGTCAGTGTGGACGCTTCAGCGTCAGTGTGGACGCTTCAGCGCTAGTGTGGGCGCTTCAGCGTCAGTGTGGACGCTTCAGCTTCGGGGTGGACGCTTCGCCACCTATGACAATAGATTTTGATGTCTACCTGACCATGAACGTCTTGTGTTAAGTTATTGTTGCTCCAGGCGCTATATTAAGAAATAAATCTTAACTAGAAAGATATTATATTCTCGGACCAAGGCCTGCGGGGCTAACTCTTGGTTGCGAGAACTAGAATTAAAACCTCTATGTATTGATGTCTGAATTAAGAATCATAAGGAGTGGATTCCTAAGAATCAAGACTTCTCTTCCTAGGATAGAGATTGTAAAAGGAAGGGAATAACTTTCAGAAACTCATGAGAATTTTTCTAAAGAGTTTCCCTCATATTTTTTACCTGCTGCTCCTCGTTCCGACTTCAGAGTTTTCGCTAGTTGAGTTGATGGTGTCGCTATTTATTTTATTTTAGTTTTATTACTAGCCAGCTACAACCCTAGTTGGGAAAGCAAGATGCTTTAACCCAAAGGGCTCCTTTAGGGAACGATGGCCTAGTAAATTAATGGTAAAATAAATAAATAAACATTAAATCTTTCTCAGAAAAATAACGAACCTTAACTGTAGAGATTGATACAGCGCTTGCAGCTGCAACAACAGAAAGGGCATTAAGGCCTTTATGAAAATAGAACGTAAAAGTATATCTCCCACCACGGGCATATCTTTTATGATTTAATGTATAATGTTTTTAAACCGCTCTTGTTAGTGACTCGTAAACATAGCGCAGTGCTCTGGAGGAGGTGTTTGTTCATGTTCACCTTGCCCCTAGTCCTATATCTCTTCCCTACGTTCCAACCCTTGGGAGAAGGAAGGTCGGTAGGCTGAGGTTCTTCGCTGACCTTGTGCACTACTGTAAACGTCTGTTCCGCCGAACGATATTGTTGACGCAGTCCAAGACGTTCTTTCTGCACTTTGGAATGATGAAGTAATGCTCTTTTCTTCGCCTATGATTGGCGAGCTATGACATCACAACCAAGTGACATAGTATCTTGAAAAGAGCGAAGTTGGAATGTCTTGAAGCGATCAGTTCGTCATCGCTATGGTATCATGGATCTTGTAACTGTTTTCTGCATATTGGAATGCAGTTCCCTGACAAGAATGACATTCTACGTTTTCCCTGTCTACCAGACTAGGAAGTTACTCGTCATGTATGCACGCGAACAGAACTTACCTTCGCAGCAGATGTGTTTTGATGCTTAAACAGGAAGCAATCGAGTGTGTTTTTTCTTCCGCGAGAGAAGCGGAAGTCAGACAAGTCACATACAATCCTAGCTCTTCCTCTGGAATCTGACTCACTCTCAGGGAGGAAAGACTTTGTCCTCATGGAAGGACGCAAAACCTAGACTTGGTAGTCACCAATCAATTTGTCCAAGACCTTTCAGGAGTCGTATGTTTTCTATTAACTTATCCTGCAGTATCTAACGTTCGCCGGAAGTGTTTTCTTTTCGGAAGAAGGCGACGTGTCAGCACCAGAATCGTGTAAGACACATAGTTCTGGGGGGGGAAAAGGTGCTCAGTTTGCTTCTGTTCACACTTCTTCTCCTCCCCCAGTTTGGGGAAAGGTCTATTATTTTCTTCTGAGGTCTAGCGACTACTGTTGACGGTATCTCACAGCATTGGATATGTTCAGTTCGCGCACAAGGCGCGCTTGAAATGTCATAGGGACTCTCCCAGGTCGCTCACAGGACTGCGGTTGATGTTCTCTCCCGGCTTTCGCCCATGCTTGAGTTGGCGCACTCGCTACCCCGCGAGTGTAGATTTGGTCTGAGCTAAAAGAGGTCTATTTCATCTGTGTTTAGCGTTTACAATTCTCGGGGGGGGGGGGAGAAAATTTTCTCCTAAAGAGTCTAAGGACTACCATAGATCAAAGAAATGGTTTTCCGATTAGTGTCAAAGGCATAGTTCTCCTATGCTTAGTAACGCTTCCTCGCAGAGATATGCTCGTGTTACGAGAAGCGTTAGAGCGGGTGCTTGTAGCAGTCTGGTCTCTCTCTTGCGGCAGACACAGACGCAAGTTCTGGTCTCTCTCTTACGGTAGACGTCACGCAGACACAGACGCAAGTTCTGGTCTCTCTCTTACGGCAGACGTCACGCAGACACAGACGCAAGTTCTGGTCTCTCCCTCACGCAATCACAGACGCAGACACCAGTCTGGTCGTATGTTGGACGCTGACAGACAAAGTTGATCCTTTCAACTAGTAGTCCCATTTTTGCGGTCTGCGGGACGCGTAACTATCACTCATGCGGACGCATCCTACACGCGGACAACTCTCGTCAATTAGTTCCATCTTTCCGTCAATGACCGGACGCGATGCTGTTGCCTCCATGCAGCACGCTGTAGATTTACGAGTGGGGCACACACACAGCGCTGTATCCACACGACAAGGTGAACGCATACAGCACGCTGACACCTTATGGCAATGCAAGCACATGCGACATTATTCTCGCATGCTATACGCATACAGTTAAGTCTTTTTTCTTACAGCAGTATAAACAGACTATTGTTTCTCCTTCGCGTCTCTCTGGCCTCGCAGCTAACGCTCCCTCGTGTCAAGCTTTGGCTTTAAGTTTGTTGAACACTCGCTGATTACACACGATCAAGTCTTAACCTCACAGCATGAGGTTCACGTTGTTGATGCTTCTTTTCAACAAGCCTAGCTTTAATATCGGTTTCTTGTGACCAATATGGACGAGTTTTGGGAGGCGGTTCTAGATCCCGATTCTCTCTCACGACATGTTGAGTGTAGGCAGCATGCTAGAACCATACTGGACTCATGCTGGGACTATGCTGGGTGCATGCTGGAAGCATGTCTTTAGTTCTTTTCCTCGTGTCAGGTTCACGAACGTTTTATGTTAAAACATCAAGCTTTAGGTCTAGCTGCCTCCAGTATTTCGGAAATCCCCTAAGATCTAGAGGGTTGTTTGAACGAGACAGCTGAGGCTTTTGCTTGTTCAAAGGACATTTGCCTCAAGGTTTTCAAACCCAATTAGAGTGTTTTATGGAGTGGTCTAGAGCTAGAGCCAGCTCTTCATTAGGTAACTCTAACACAAGTGGCCTAATTTTCTTAGACCTTAGAAGAAAACACATTTTCTTTCCTCCTCGACCATCAAAGGGTACAGGAGTATGCGGGTATCTTTCCTCAGACGCATAAGATTGGATCTATCAAATAGAGACCTTTTAGATCTTCTCAGATCATTTGAGAGGACTTGGAGGCATCAGCAAGATGCGCCAGCCTGAAATTTAGGGTTCGTTTCTGGAGTTTCGCGGTAGTGACAGATCCGACCCTTTACACTAGGTTTCTTTTTAAGGCCTAACTTTGGAGACTTTCTGAGTAAGTCTACCATAGTTGAGAGTCAGTGAAGTTCACTCTTTTAGCAAGAACACGAACTTCACATTGGTTAAGCCATAGGTACCTTGCAACCTGGATTCTTGGTCATTAACAAACATCTTTCTCATACATAGCCTAAATCTTTCGGGATCACTATTCTCTCGAATTTGGTTTGTGATGGGCTGAAAAGAGTTTTTTGCCTGCTTAAAACTATGAAGTTTTATTGGAACAAGAACAAAGAAGTTAAGAGTCTATTCATAACTCTTGGGTGCACGGTCAGGAAGCCTGCACTATCCATGTCTAAAACATTCTATCATCTTGTATAGACTGATTACAAAGCTTCTTCCACACGGTTGGGTGACAGATCACAAGATGTTGAAAGAGTAAAGACTCACGAAGATAGAGCTGTAGAAACTTCTGTAATTTTTAAACTAAACTGTTCTCTGCAAAGCATCGCGTATACAGCCTTGTGAAGGGGTAATCCTGTATTCGCCTTGGATTACTTTTACCGTGTCCAGTCTCTTTATGAAGACGTCTACGTTTTGGGATCACTTGCAACGACGAGTGCAATAGTAGGTGAAACATTCTCCACTACATTTCCCTAAATTCCTAGTACTCCTGTTCTTCTCTTGGAACTGTTATATATATTTTTATGATTGTACGTGAAGATTGGTCGGCAATCTTCCGCAATCTTTGACCTAGTCAGGTGGTCATTTTTTTCCTAGAGAGCGCCCGGAACAAGGGTATTAGTTGAGGTCCTGTCATGTATAGGTGGTTGTACCGTTTGACAGCTCCTAGAGATCATCAGCCCCGAGTGGATCACTGGATCTCCTAAGGATAACAGACAAAATGAGGCAGAGCATTGCTGTCAGCTTCCTTATCAGGTTAGAACCGCTTAAGTTGTTTATGTAACTCTTAAGTGAATTTCCAATTATGCAGCTGTCTCTGACCCGCCACCAATGGGTGTCAATCAGTCATTATATAACCAGCGGGTAAGTTTTATATTTAAAAATATTTTCATAATAAAATAAATTTTTGAATATACTTACCCGCTGGTTATATAAGTTTTAGACCCACCCTCCTCCCCTCTAGAGACCATGGGGCATGGAAAATCTGAATTGGTTGAGTATAGTTCTACCTGTTGTACTGCGAGGGCCCTGGGGTACACCTGGCATATCTGCACTAAGCTGTGCAAGAGATTTTGAATTTCCTACCGAGGCGTCAGGGACTTTAGCCATTATATAACCAGCAGGTAAGTATATTCAAAAATTTATTTTATTATGAAAATATCATTTTACTAAATGTAACAGTAGCTTTCCATTGAATTCCATTAAGCTTTTATATTTGAAGATGAAAATCTCTGGTCCTACAAATATAGATAAAGAGTAGTGGGAAAGTGTTACTTTGTATTGAAATACACATACATCCCTGTCCCCTCTCCTCAACCTAAGATACTAAAATACACAAACGTCCCTGTCTCCTCTCCTGTATTGAAGATACTAAAATCCACAAACATCCATGTCTCCTCTCATGTACCTAAGATACTAAAATACATTAATGTCCCTGTCTCCTCTCCTGTACTTAAGATACTAAAATACATAAATGTCCCTGTCCCCTCTCCTGTACCTAAGTTACGTCTCCTAACCCTTGAGCTACTGACAGTTTGTATGATAGCACACGTAGTATACTGAAAAATGTATATTTGATGGTTTAAAATAACATAACTCGTATGCACCGAAGTTAAATTTTAATGTTTGTTGGAATTTTCCCCTATAAAGTGATTCATACGTTCCCTATACACATATACAAAATAAGTACTGTACAGTAGGACTTGTGAATACCAAAGACTGTCATTACATAGTAAACCAGAGTAGTATTCGGTTGGCAAATGGTTACCTTGAGAAGAAATTCATCGTTTTGAGATATTTATATTAATTTACTGTATATTTATTTAAATACAGGTAGTCGTCGACTTACAACGTATGTGACTTATGACTGTTTGACTTTACGACAATTTTTTCACGGATAACGTTACAAGTATATCAGCCATAGTACACTATAGGTAAAATTTTACTTGTATAAAAATGAACTGATTGTCTTGGTGAGTTAGTATTTTCTTTTATTGATAATATACAGTATCCATTTTTAGTTAAAAATACAGTAAGTTTTAAAATTGTTAAGTTCATATCATATGTCTGGTGATGTCATATGTCCAGCGGAGAGCGAACGGGCAACAGAGTATTTCCTTCCGATAGGCTAACGGTTAGTGTTGGAATTCCCTTTTATCAAAATATCAAGTAATGCTACAAAGTATTTTGTGTCTGTATTGATTGTTATGAATACCACTTGGCATAAATTTGATTCTACGCTAGTTATATTTCATCTCTAATAATAAATAGGTATTCATCTAAAAGGGTTACAAATATTTTGCAAGTCTTTCTTTGTCGTATATAGAAAGATAGATATATACCCAATATATTCATTGGGTATTATACATTAATAATCACCGATAGTGATTACTGATATTTCTAGATTTCCTGTGATTACATTAAAATTTAACATTTACATGATTGATGAAATTTATAGAAATTATTTGGATTCCAACTAAGATACATTTGATACACTACTTGCATTTTTACAATTTTAAAATAGAAAAACATTAATTTAATAGTAGTAAATCTCATTAGAATTCTACACTGCGTGTAAAATTACAGAAGTCACCATAAAACATTAAAATACAGAAATACATAAAATCAATCAACAAATTTATAACTAAAATCTTGTAGAAAACATATGTTTGCTTAAAAGTGTCGAGATTTGACGTTTTCAATGACTCTGGTAGGGTATTCCACATCGTTAGTCCTCGTACCGTAAAGCATCTACTTCCTAGGTCTGTGTTGGTTCTCCTTGTATAAAGGTCATTGCTCTGTCTAGTTTGTCTGTCCCTTTCGCCTCCAACTGTTATGAACGTAAAAAGACAAGTTGGTATTAAACTTCGCATAACTTTAAAAATGACCACACAAATGTCTAATTTAACGCTTCGTTCAAGATTTAACACTTCTAATTTATCTTGAATTGGTGATGCATGATAATATTTTTTGGCCTTGCCATCAACTACTTTTGCCACAAAGTTTTCTATAGTAGTTTTTGAACCTGTTGTAATGCTCGGTGCAAGCGACTGAATTACCATTGCCCTCATGTCAATATCGAATCTGTCTTTAATTCTGTTTAAAAAATATTAAGGTTCCATTTACTTTACATATTTCATATGTGTACATAAAAACCATATATTCGGTCAAAATAAATACCCAGATTTTTTACGTGCATACTTCTTTCAATTTTATGGCCATTTAAGTTTAAAACTGTATATAATGGGGTTTGTGATACATATTGCCGTGTAACAATGCATATGATTTTAGTTTTTGATTCATTTACATTTATACAATTTGATGGAAAGTGTCGCAGTCTTTGCTTCTGATATAGCTTCTGCCTTTGTGATGAGAGAGAGAAAGGTTGAGATTGAACAATTGATTGACTGATTTAGTTGTTATTATTATTATTATTATTATTACTAGCCAAGCTACAACCCTAGTTGGAAAAGCAAGATGCTATAAGCCCAAGGGCTCCAATAGGGAAAAATAGCCCAGTGAGGAAAGGAAATAAATAAATAATGAGAACAAATTACAAATAAATCATTCTAAAAACAGTAACAACGTCAAAACAGATATGTCATATATAAACTATAAAGAGACTTACATCAGCCTGTTCAACATTGAACATTTGCTGCAACTTTGAACTTTTGAAGTTCTATTGATTCAACAACCCGATTAGGAAGATCATTGCACAACTTCATCACAGCTGGAATAAAACTTCTAGAATACTCTATAGTATTGAGCCTCATGCTGGAGAAGGCCTGTCTAATAGAATTAACTACCTCCCTAGTATTACGAACTGGATGGAATTGACCAGGAACATCTGAATGTAAAGGATGGTCAGAATTATGAAAAGTCTTACAACATGCATAATGAAAAAATTGAACGACTATGCCAAAGATTAATATCTAGATAAGAACTTTATTAGACCGCAAGTTTCTGTCCAACAAATTAAGATGAGAATCAGCAGCTGAAGACCAGACAGGAGAATAATACTTAAAACAAGGTAGAATAAAAGAAATAGAACACTTCTTGAGAATAGATTGATCACTGAAAATCTGGAAAGATTTTCTCTAAGTTAATTTTTTGTGCAATT
Source organism: Palaemon carinicauda (assembly GCF_036898095.1). Lineage (NCBI taxonomy): Eukaryota > Metazoa > Arthropoda > Malacostraca > Decapoda > Palaemonidae > Palaemon > Palaemon carinicauda. Next base: position 131,910,275 of record NC_090726.1, on the reverse strand, counting down.
GAAGAAGACACAGACTTAATGTGTTTCTCAAAAGTAAATTTGCTGGGGAGAATCACACCTAAAATTTTAAGTCATACAAATTTAAAGAAACATTATCAATACTGAGATCCGGATGTTGAGGAGCCACTGTCCTTGACCTACTGACAATCATACTTTGAGTTTTGTTAGGATTCAACTTCATACCCCATAATTTTCACCATGCACTAATTTTAGCTAGATCTCTATTAAGGGATTCACCAACTCCAGATCTACATTCAGAGGATGTAGCATCATCTGCATGTGCATCAAGCTCTCTTTCTAGGCCAAACCACTTGTCATGTGTATATAGTATGAAAAGTAATGGGCCAAGAACACTACCCTGTGGAACACCAGATATCACATTCCTATACTCACTATGGTGCCCATCAACAACAACTCTTTGAGATCTATTACTTAGAAAATCAATAATAATGCCAAGAAATGACCCACCCACTCCCAACTGTTTGAGTTTGAAAACAAGCGCCTCATGATTAACACGGTCAACGGCAGCACTAAAATCAATTCCAATCATACGAACTTTTTGACCACAATCATGGGATTTCTGTACAGCATTGGAGATTGTAAGAAGGGCATCACATGCTACAAGGCCATAGCAAAAACCAAATTGCAAACTAGGGAATAGATGATTACTTTCAGCAAACCTATTAAGATGTCAAAAACTAGATAATATGGGAGTTGTGGAAATTGGGCGGTAATCAGTGGGACTTGATCTGCCACAAACACATTTACATAGAGGAGTAACATTACCAATTCTCAGCCAAGTGCTAAAGTTCCACCTATTGCTAACTTGCGCAAAATAACATAACTTTGGAGCTAAGAAGTCTGCAGTCTTTATAAAAAAAAGGAAAAATACCATTTGGGTCTACACCTCCATAAGCATCAAGGTCCATCAACAGAGCTTTAATTTCACGCGATCAAAAAGTTAATATAGTTAGTTTAGCCTCAGGAAAACAGGAATGAGGAAGTTCAAGGTTTTCATTACTCTGTTTACTGTCAAAAACATCAGCCAAAAGGGTTGCCTTTTCCTTTGGACAGTTAGTGACTAAGCTATCTGGTTCAAGTAAAGGAGGAACTGTTGCATCTACACCAAAGAGTGCAGATTTAAGGATAGACCACCATTTATGTTCCTGGGTTGTACCAGAAAAGGTTTCTTTTATGGTTAAATTGTATTCCATTTCAGTTGAAGCATAAACTCTCTGAGCAAAAGCCCTAAGCTGAGTATAGTTATTCCAGTTCAAATCTGGTCTGTTACCCTTTCAAAGATGGTAGGCATCCTGCTTCTCCAAATAAGCACGTCTACAATCATCATTGAACCATGGTTTGGCCTTCACTCGGTACCTTGGGACACGAGAAGGGATACGCTTATCAATTATGTTGACTACATTCTCATTCCAAGGGACAACAGGTTCAATACTACTATATAATTGTGACCAATTCAAGGACAAAAGATCATGTAAAATCCCATTCCAGTCTGAGAGTCATATAAATTTTCAGCTTTTATGCTCGGTTTGATGAACTTCAAATCCTTGCTGATGATATTACCGAGATCTTCCTTGTGGCCCACACTTTTTATTTCATTACCCAGCAGTAAGTAATCTAATTGTACGTTACTATAATCTATATGCATAACTTTACATTTGCTACATGACTTCACATAGCCCAATTTAGTATCGTCAGAAAATTTGGCTATTCTACTAGTTAATCCTAAATTTATGTCATTAATGTAGGTAAAAAAAAATAGCAATGGTCCAAGGACTGAACCTTGAGGTACTCCATTTGTAACAACTGCCTACCCTGAAGCTTCTCCATTGATTAAAACTCTGTTTGTTCCAATGCAGAATACTTACCTCGAACTACTTTCTTAGGAGTATCTGGGATCTCCTCCCAACCGACCAGAGTTTTGTGTAGTTTACCCTAGTCCCGTTTTCTATGAGGGGTAACCTCAGGTGGAGTGGAACACGCCCTGAGGCTATCCCCAGGTCAGAGAGCATGCTTGCTCAGGTCTAGATCTCCAGTAAGTTCTCTTGTCGTGTCGTGATAACATCTTGACGCTCTCTCCTTACCCAGTGCGACCCTTTGTGTCCCCGACCCCCCTTTTGTGTCTTACGCGGTCCCCACGTGGACCCATTGTGTTCATTCTATACCCCTTCCTACCCTTATCCTCTGTGTTCATCGTGTAGGGGCAGCTTATGTTCTCCTACAGCCACGTGTCCGGAGTGCGAGTCCTGGAACGTGGTACAGTGGGTGCGCTTCGGCACCAAGAAGAAGAAGGCGTCCAAGAGGTCACATAGGAAGACGAGCCTCTCCTCGCCGCTTACTTCTCCCCGCTTACTTCTCCCGATGCCTCGTCGAATGGAGCTTCTTTTATACAGCCACCTTTCCCTACCCAGAGTAGGGGACGAGGTAAGTCAGTTGTGGGGAAGTGGCCCATTGCTCTTCCCCAGGAGTCTGAGTGGGTGCGGTATAGCACCAAGAAGAAGTAGGCAATGAAGAGGTCGCCTAAGAAGCCTAGCGTCCCTTCCTCCCTTGCTTCGCCGGGCGTCTCGTCTGACAGAGCTTCCCTACCACCCTCCCCTACCCAGAGTAGGGGACGAGGTAAGTCCATTGCGGGGAAGAGGCCCGTGGCCCTTCCCCAAGAGTCTGATCTTCAGGATAGTGGGGTTGTGGCGTCGTTCCAGACGAGTGAGGGGCTTGCGGGTGTGTGTATGGGAGCCGGAGTCCTGGTGCAAGCAGGCCATGTCTCCTCTGATGACCCCATGTGGGGAAAAATGTCCCTAATTCTTCTCCAGCCTCTTTGGCGTGTTTTTCAGTCGCTTCTGCAGCCGAGGACGTCGCCGAGAAGGAGCCTCCCAAGACGAGGTGCTGAGGAAGCTCAGGAGACGAAGGGAGAAGTCCCGCAAGAAGTTGTCGCGTTCTCGCTCCCCCTCGAGGTCGCGCCACGAGAGTCGGCGCTCAAGATACCTCGAGCAGTGAGTGGGTGGTGGTTCACCTCGACAGGCTGCTGGAGCTAGCTGCGGCACCGGGCCCTTCAAGTTGGCGTCCGAGGACGAGCTCCCTGGATAGATACTCACTCCTCTGGCAGCAGTGGCACCCGACGGAGGGACTCATCGTGGCAGGTTCCAGTCGACAGGTGCAAGTCCGCGAAGGGTCCGGCTCCATCCACCCAGCGGAGAGAGTCGCTCCTTCGGTGTGGCAGTTGAGTCCTGACCTCCAAAGGCCACCTAGCTCGTCACGAGCGCAGCCCTCGGTTTTCCTCGACGGGCAGGCCCGCAGATACGAGAACCTCCGGAAGAGTTGTTGGACCCAGGACGGAGGCCCCCGTTCCAACGGTGATGCCCGTCCTTCGACGTGAACCCCGGCAACCCTACAGCAGGCTCTGGCAGACCGGCATAAGTCCGCGAGGGTTCCGACTCCTTCCCCCCAGCGGAGAGTCGCCCCTTCGGTCTGACAGCCGTGTCCCAGCCTCCAAGACTTCGACAGCCAGGTCTCGGTCGACAGGCATAAGCCCGCGAAGGTTCCGACTTCTCCCGCCCAGCGGAGAGAGTCGCCCCTTCGGACTGGCAGCCTTGTCCCGGCCTCCGGTTCTTCGATGGCCCGCCCTGAACGAAGGAACCAACCAGCCAGCACGGGGAAGCCCGTGGCTCCATGGATATCCGCAGGAGCTCCATCCTTCCAGCGGAGATAGCCGCTGGATCGACCCGGCAGCATGGCATCCATACCCGGTACCACGACTGCTCCATTCAGGCTTCGTGGTCAACCGCTGGTATACCAGGCTACTAACACCCCACGGATTCCCCGGGAGGGGGTAGACCCATGACGGCTACCTCCATCCCAGTGGCTTCATCCGTGATGGAGCCAGCTGCTCCATCGTCCTGGCCAGCCCCATCCAAGCATTGGAGGTGGCCGCTGACACACCCATGATGGCTACCTCCGTCCCGGCTGCTCCATCCGTGATGGAGCCAGCCGTGCCATCGTCCTGGTCGGCCCCATCCAAGCATTGGAGGTGGCCGCTGACACACCTATGACGGCTACCTCCGTCCCGGCGGCTCCATCCGTGATGGAGCCAGCCGTGCCATCGACCCGGCCAGCCCCATCCAAGCATCGGAGGCGGCCGCTGACATGGCAGGGTACTTAAACCCCACGGATCTCCCCGGGAGGGGGTAGACCCATGACGGCTACCTCCGTCCCAGTGGCTTCATCCGTGATGGAGATAGCCGCTCCATCGTCCCGACCAGCCCCATCCAAGCATTGGAGGAGGCCGCTGGCACACCCATGATGGCTACCTCCGTTCCGGCCGTGCCATTGTCACGGCCAGCCCCATCCAAGCATCAGAAGAGGCCGCTGACATGGCAGGGTACTTAAACCCCACGGATTTCCCCGGGAGGGGGTAGGCCCATGACGGCTCCATCCGTGACGAAGGCAGAATGGTTTTCCCCCGAGCGGGTCGAACGGGGCTATTGCCTCTCCAGTGCCTGCCTCAGTGGCCGCTGGAGAGAGAGCCCCGCACTTTTGCCCAGTGCCTCTTCGGCTCCGTCCGCCCGTCGGATGTAGAAGTTGGCACACGTAATCTTTCCCTTGCCTTGCCCCCCCGTAGGGGAGCTTCGACTCCTCAGTTAACCTTCAGACCCTCCTATTCGGACTCCAGTAGAGGGCGTTCAGGCCGCGGCTCTCGAAGGAGTTAGGAGGGGAGGCCCCCTACTCCTGCTGGCGCCTCAGGTGGGGGGATGCCCCAAACGATATTGGCAAGCATGGCGGGACCACGGAACGGATCCGTGGACCGTAGCAGTACTAAAGGAGAGGTACAAGCTGCCCTTCCTAGCGGACCTCCACCTCGGATCCCAGATCAACAGGTGGAGTGGTTGGCACCCAGCGACCCCTGGAGAGTAGCAGTATTGCAGGAAGAAGGCTCGGCAATGCTGGCGAAAGGGGCAGTAGAACCAGTCGAGAGCCGAGTCCAGGGTTCTACAACAGGCTCTTCCTGGTGGAGAAGGCGACAGGGTTCTGGAGACCTTTCAGCCCTCAACAATTCGTGTAGAACACCGACTTCAAGATGGACACTCCGAAGTCGGTCCTAGCGACCTTGAAGTAGGAGGACTTCATGAGGTCCATAGGCCTCAAAGCCGTCTACTTCCAGGTCCCTGTTCATCCCTCCAACAGGAGGTTCCTAAGGGTAAAATGGAGTACCAAAACATGGCAGTTCAAAACCCTATGCTTCGGACTGTCGACAGTCCTCAGGGCTTCACGAAGGTCTTCGCAACAGTTTCAGGCTGGGCGCACGAACAGGACGTCCGCCAGATTTGGTACTTAGGTGACTGGTTGTTGCTTTCTGTCTCAGAGGAAGTACTGAGGGAGCAAGACGAGAAGCTCCTGCAGTTCTACATCATCTTGAGTATCATCATCAACCTGGAGAAGTCCCGGCTGATTTCCTCCACCAGGATGACCTACCTAGGGTTGGTTCTAGACTCCCGTATGGCGAGGGCCTTCCCCTCCGCGGAGAAACTGGACACCCTGAAACAGATATTCTGGCCCTTCCTGTCGGGCCAGCCCAGGAGAGCCAAGGTCTGGCAAAGACTGATAGGACTCCCCGCACTAGATAGTCCTGGGGTCCCCGGAGACGAAGGAAGTCCTGGGGTGGTAGCAATCGGAACGAACACCCTCAAGGGAATGCCCTTTTCTGCCGACCCTACGGAGATGCTCTGTTCACGGACGTATCCAAGGAGAGCTGGGGTGCCCATCTTCTCGACAAAGTGGCAAAAGGTAAATGGGAAGTCGAGGAGACGAACCTGCACATATACGTGCGGGAGATAAGGCCCGTACAAAGAGCGTGCCTAGAGATCGTCCAGCTACCCCGGGGAAGCTCCGTGGATCCGGGGTGCGACAACGCCACGGTGGTGGCCTACGTGAAAGAGCAAGGAGGACTGAAGTCGAAGGAACGGTGCAGTCTCACGATGGAGTTCCTAGAATGGGCTGAAGTGGAACAAATTAATTTTTCAGCCAGGTTCTCTCCGGGGAAGAGGAACGGCCTGGTCGACGGCCTCAACTGGAAGGGTCGAGTGGTAGGGCCCGAGTGGTCCCTACACCCAGAAGTGGTCAAAACCCTCTCCCTGAAGTGGGGCTCGCCGGTGATAGACCTCTTCGCCACGAGACTAAACGCACAGCTCACCGTGTTTTGTTTTCCAGTGCCAGATCCAGCAGCAGCGTTCGAGGACGCCTTCCAATGAGACGGACGGCCAACCTGTGGGTGACTTTGGTAGCGCCCTGGTGGCCAGAGAGAGTGTGGTTCGCGGATCTAAAGGAACTGGCATGCCTTACACCTGGGCCACTTCCAGACAGGCCAGACCTTCTCCGGCAGCCTCACTTCCAGAGGTTCCACGAAAACCCTTGGTCCCTCCTTCACGCGTGGAGGTTATCGAGCGTCTCCTGAAAAAGGAAGGATTTCCGTCGAGGACAGCATCAAGGATGTCAGGGTACCTGAGGCGTTCGTCAGTCGAGGTGTACCAGGCGTAGTGGGCTACCTTTTCTAAGGGGTGCTCCTCGAAGAACATCAGGCCGTTAGGGGCCTCCATTCACGAGATAGCAGACTTCCTGGTCTATCTCAGGGACGAAGTGGCCATATCCATCCCAGGTCTTCCTCCTGAAGGACATAGACCTGAGTGCCTCCAGGTAGATCTCGACGTTCTTCAAGAGCTTCGAGCAGTCGTTTTTCCCCCAAGCCGTTAGAGTGCCCCCGGGGGATGTGGCTAGGGTACTTGAAGATGCTTTTGTAACCCTTCGAGCCTCTTAAAGACATTCTAGACAAGGAGCTCACCCTCAAGGCAGTCTTTCGTTTAGCTCGGGCATCAGCAAAGAGTAGGTGAGATTCTTGGCCTGTCGTACGAGATCTCACACTCGAAGGGTTGGCGAGAAACTACTTTCAGATTCTTTCCCTCCCTCGTAGCCAAGACTCAGAATCCAGCTGTTTGGGCCCCCAAAATGGAATTGTTCTCAGTGCCAGCTATCCCTCGCTCGGACAACCCGAGGGACTTGCAGTATGGCAGTATTTAGAAAGGACAGCTAGACTTCATCCTGAGATCAAGAGTCTGTTTGTTTTATGAATAGAACTTACCTGGCAGTTATATATACATAGCTAATTATCTCTATTTCGGCAGAATTTTTCTAAAACTAGGCAACCGCCTTGTGGTGGTTGGGTGGTAACACCCGTTAAAGGGTGGTAGGAGGAATCATTCCCGTTTTCTGTTCCTCAGTTCATCTCTGCCGGCCGGATCGACAACACGTTGGTCCGTCATTAAGAGTTTTTCTTCGCTTTCCCTGCTCGTTGTACCAGTCTGCTTTTTTGGTGAAGTACTCTGATTTGGGGTTTTGGCGATCGTTGTATTTTGTTTTCTCTTAGCTTTTTTGCTGTTTTTCATTATGAGTGAAAAGAGTCATTACCGTATCTGTGCGAATGAGGAATGTAAGGTGAGACTACCGAAAATGGCGGTAGACCCTCACACCGTTTGTTCTAATTGTAGGGGTTTTGTTTGTGCCCTTGATAATAGGTGCGGGGAATGTAAGGTTTTGGACGAGAAAGATTGGTTAATTATGAAGCGCTATGTGCGTAAGCTAGAGCTCGATAGAGTTAGGAGAGCTTCTAGGTCTAAGTCTAAGTCTGTTAGTGGTAAGGAAGACGAACTTAGCGTAGATTTATCTATTGATCCTATTATTGATTCCTCTTTGGAAGTTGATCCTTCCCTTGAGGTAGTAACTCCTGCACCTCCTACAGGTTCCGTATCTACGGATGACCCTCGGTACGCTAGCCTGGCGGCCGAGTTGAAGGCCATTAAAGAACAACTGGAGGCCTTTAAAGGTAAGGAAAGTGAAAGTGCTTGTGTTAGTGCAGTAGAGGTGGCGACTGACCGAATCTGTCATACCCCTAGGCCTAGACCTCTACCAAGCTCCCAGGACCAAGGGAGAAGGTACGTCGATGACCGAAAGGGGGTGAGAGGTACGTACCCTCGGTCAGCCGTCGCCCCAGACAGTCCTGTTGTCGATTCCCAGGCTGCTCTTGACCGTCACGGGAAAGACGTGTCGGATGTGTTGTTTTCTTCTCCGAATTCGTCCAGACGTACAGTAAATGGAAGTTTGAAGCTTCAAGACCTACTAAGAGGAGATGGAACCGCGACGAACGGTCTCGTTCTTTCTCTCCCGGTTCTAGCAGTTATGAACCTTGTCCGTCGGAGGATGATTTCGACTCCGTGCCTGTGAAAAGGGCGAAGCCTGCTGCCGAAGATCCTCCCCCTTCTACGAGTGTTATTCGTCAGCCCCCCCCCTTCGGGGCCGCAAGACCCAGCTGATGTTGCTAAATCCTTTATGTCTGTCATGCAGGAACAACTTTTGACTTTAGTACAAGCCTTTAGCCGCCCTCACGCCCAGTCTGACAGACGTAAAGACGAATCGTTGCCGATTAAGAAGTCTGCTTCTAAGAGAGAACGGAGTTCTTCTTTAAAGAAAACTTCTCCCTCTCTACGCCAGGATGAGGAATGTGTGCTTTCGCCAGGCGATACTTCTTCGCGATACCAGGGCGATAACGTTTTCTCGTTCTCGATACCGGGACGATACCTTATCGAACGATGCTGCTTCTCGTTCTCGATGCCAAGACGATACCGCCTCCCGTTCACGTTACCAGCACGATACCTCCTCTCATTCGCTTCGCCACGACGATACCTCCTCTCGTTCGCTTCGCCACGACGATACCTCCTCTCGTTCGCTTCGCCACGACGATACCTCCTCTCGTTCGCTTCGCCACGACGATACCTCCTCTCGTTCACGACGCCACGACGATACCGACCCTAGTTCTCGATGCCACGACGATACCGCCTCTCGTTCACGACGATACCGCCTCTCATTCTCGCCGCCACGACGATACCGCCTCTCGCTCTCGACGTCAGAACGACTCTGCCTCTCGTTCTCGGTCCCAGGGCGATACCACCCTGCCTCTTCGGGACGATACTGCCTCTCGTCCCAAGGATTCTTCTAGCGCGGGACTCCAGGATGCAACCCGTCTTTTGCAGGATGATGCCTTTGATTTGCCCTTGTCGGGTTCTAAGGATCCTTCTTCTCTTTCGAAGGATATTGCAGATGTGGATCAGGACCTCGAGGATGTTTCTGATGACGATGATAATCCTACCGACGCTGTGGGAGATTACAAAGTTCTCTCTCGCTCCCTTCTTGAACTTTTTGGAGAGGAATTCCAACCTGCTGCCCCTCAATCTCCTCAGTCCCAATTTAACAGAAAGAAGGCCAAGAAACAGTCGGCCTTCATCAAGATGAAGCTGTCTATCTCCGCAAAGAAGGCTCTCACGAAGATTGATGACTGGATGATGGAGCGGAGACAAACAGTTAAGACTTCCTTCTCGTTTCCACCAGCTCGTCTTGCTTCAAGAGCGGGTATGTGGTATGCAACTGGAGAACCTTTGGGTCTGGGAGTGCCTTCCTCCTCCAAGGGTGACTTCTCTGGTTTAGTGGACTCTGCTAGAAGGCATGCTCTCAACTCGGCCAAGGTCATGTGGTCGATGTCGGAGCTGGATCATCTCATCAAAGGTATTTTTAGAGCCTTTGAGGTTTTTAGTTTCCTAGACTGGTCGCTTGGGATTCTCGCAAGGAAAACTGAACAGATGGAAGGATCTAGGGACCTTACCAGTATTATGTCCTGTATGGATAAGGCCCTCAGAGATGGGGCGAATGAGTTGGCTGCTCTGTTCTCAGCTGGGGTCCTAAAGAAGAGAGCTCTGCTTTGCTCTTTTGCTTCTAGGTCTGTTACCAATGCACAAAAGTCTGAGCTTCTTTACGCCCCCCTCTCTCAACATCTTTTTCCCGAGTCCCTGGTTAATGACATTACGCGTTCTCTGGCCCAAAAAGCCACCCAAGACCTTTTATCTCGTTCTGCTCGTAAGCCCTTGGCAGCCCCTCCTGGTCCCTCTCAGTCATCAAGGAAGGATACAAGATCCCCTTTCTGAAAAAACCTCCTCTCGCAGATGCTCCGCTGGCCTTAGTAGCCCGGTACTCAGATCCGGGGAAACGGAAGGCCCTAGTAGACCTTGTCAACCAAATGCTAGACAAGGGGGCGATAGAACCGGTTCGGGATCTATCCTCCCCAGGCTTTTACAATCGCCTGTTTCTGGTCCCCAAGAACTCGGGCGGATGGAGACCCGTCCTGGATGTCAGCGCTCTCAACGTATTTGTGGAGAAGACAAAGTTCTCCATGGAGACGACTCAGTCGGTGCTGGCGTCAGTACGTCCAGGGGACTGGATGGTGTCCCTCGACTTGCAGGACGCATATTTCCATGTCCCCATCCATCCGACTTCGAGGAAGTACCTGAGATTTGTAATGCAGGGCAAGTGCTTCCAATTCAGAGCTCTTTGCTTCGGTCTCAGCACGGCTCCTCAAGTCTTCACCAGTGTAATGGCGAATGTGTCAGGTTGGCTGCATCAGGAGGGGATAAGGATATCCTTCTATCTGGACGATTGGCTGATTCGTTCACGATCGAGGGAGAAATGTCTGGAGGATTTACGGAAGACTTTTATGATGGCTCAAGATCTAGGCCTGGTCATCAACAGGGAGAAGTCTCAGATCAGACCGAATCAGACTATTCTCTATTTGGGGATAGTTCTGAATTCAGTTCTTTTTCGGGCTTCTCCCTCTCAGGAAAGACAGACCAAGTGTCTCGTAAAAGTCAGAACTTTCCTGGACAAGAAGAGATGCACAGCGAAGGAGTGGATGAGTTTGCTGGGGACTCTATCCTCCCTCGAACAGTTTGTCTCTCTGGGGAGACTCCACCTAAGACCTCCTCAGCACTTTCTTTCGAAGACGTGGAACAGAAAGATGCAGGAAGACTCCTTTTCCTTCTCCATTCCAATAGAAGTCAAGACTCTTCTGAAGTGGTGGCTGGACCCAACCTTGTTAGGGGAAGGGATCTCCTTACACAAGAAGAACCCAGACCTAGTGTTGTTTTCAGACGCATCAGAGTCAGGCTGGGGGGCAACACTAGGAAGCAAGGAGGTCTCAGGCTATTGGGAAGGAATTCAGCTGGGATGGCACATCAACAACAAGGAGCTGATGGCCATTTTTCTGGGGCTAAAGGCCTTCAAGGACTTGGTGTCTGGGAAGATTGTGGAGGTCAACTCAGACAACACCACAGCTCTTGCTTACATCAGGAAGCAAGGAGGGACTCACTCTCTGTCTCTGTTCGAGACAGCAAGAGAGCTCCTTCTTTGGGTGAAGGAGAACAGGATAAACCTGCTGACGAGGTTTGTTCAGGGACAGAAGAATGTGAGGGCGGACATGCTCAGCAGGAAAGGGCAGGTCCTTCCCACAGAATGGACCCTCAACCAACAGGTCTGTCAGAGTCTCTGGAGGCTGTGGGGGAGACCCCTCATCGATCTTTTCGCCTCCAACTTATCCAATAGGATCCCCATCTATTGCTCCCTAGTTCCGGACAGAGAGGCAATAGCAGTAGACGCCTTTTTGATGGATTGGACGGGGATGGACACTTATGCTTTTCCCCCGTTCAAGATCATCAATCTGGTAGTCAGGAAATTCGCCCTCCTCGATTCGGGACGTATGATCCTGATAGCTCCGTTCTGGCCGATGAGGGAATGGTTCACGGAGGTGGTGGACTTGTTGATGGACTTTCCAAGAAGCCTCCCTGCAAGTCCAAATCTGCTCAGACAACCCCGCTTCGAGAGATCATTAAAACCCCCTCGCTCTCAATCTGACTGCCTTCAGACTATCGAGAAGCTCGTCAGATCGAGAGGCTTTTCAGCGCAAGCTGCGAAAGCTATCGCCAGAGCGAGGAGGGTCTCTTCGCAGAGGGTCTACCAGTCCAAGTGGGAGACTTTTAGGGCTTGGTGTAGGAAGCACAAGATTTCCTCATCCACTACCTCTGTGAGCCAGATTGCGGATTTCTTGTTGTACCTCAGGCAGGACGCTAAGCTAGCTGTGTCCACTATCAAAGGGTACAAAAGTATGCTCTCTTCCGTCTGTCGGCATAGAGGCTTGGACTTGTCTCGCGATAAGGACTTACATGACCTCTTGAAGTCTTTTGAGACGACCAAGCAGACCCAGTTAAAGCCCCCTTCTTGGAACCTTGATGTGGTTCTTAAATTTCTGTGCACCAAGAGATTTGAGCCCATCTCACAGGCTCCCCTTAGGGAGGTTACCAAGAAGACCCTCTTTCTTTTGGCCTTAGCAACAGCTAAAAGAGTTAGTGAAGTCCATGCAATTGAAAAACAGGTAGGCTTCAATCTGAATGGGGCAGTTTGTGCCTTGAGATTAGACTTTCTCGCTAAGAACGAGAACCCTTCTAAGCCCTGGCCGAGGACCTTTGAGGTTCCTAACTTGACCAACCTAGTGGGTCAAGAGCAAGAGAGGCTGCTCTGTCCAGTACGAGCCCTCAAGACCTACTTGTCTCGCACGAAAAGTGTGAGAGGCTCTTCTAGCTCCCTGTGGTGTTCTGTGAAAGATCCTCAAAAGCCCCTTTCCAAGAACGCTTTGTCCTTTTTCCTGAGGGAAGTGATAAGAGAAGCGCATCTCTTGTGTGATGAGGAACACTTCGGACGTTTAAAAGTGCAAGCTCACGAAGTGAGGGCCATTGCGACCTCGCTTGCTTACCGCAAGAACATGTCGCTCCGTCAAATTATGGATGCGACATTCTGGAGGAGCAACTCTGTGTTCGCCTCTCATTACCTCAGAGAGGTGAGGGTGGATTATGAGAAATGTTATACCTTAGGACCATACGTAGCTACGGCTTCTGTATTAGGCAAAGGAGTTACTACCTCCCCTCAACCTTAGTTTTGTTTACTTGTGCATAGGTTGGTGTATTTTTTATTGGTTGTCTGAGGACTTCGACTTGTGTACAGTCACCTCAGTCTAGTTAGATAATTTTTATCTACTTTGCAAATGTTAGGTGGTTGGTTTGGTAAAGTTGCGGTTTTTTATTTTGGGCAATAGGTAGTCCTGAAGTCTAGTCAGATTGTTGGTCTCACCCCGTTGACAGACTCGATTGAGTGTTTTCAGCACTGCAGGTCACATCCTGGCTGACACTCCTAAGGGAAAGCGACTCAAGAGGCAGGAACCTTTGAAGTCAGCTACCTTAGCAGGTAAGGAATCAAGGTGTTTATTTATCCTACAGCTTTTTTGGTTGTTTCCCCAACGATGTTACTGTCTATCACCCTCCTCCAAGTGTGTTAATCAGCTATGTATATATAACTGCCAGGTAAGTTCTATTCATAAAAATGGAGTTTTTATGATAAAACAAAGTTTTATGAATACTTACCTGGCAGTTATATATACATTCGAAGGCCCACCCACCTCCCCTCAGGAGACAGGTCGGGCATAGATGAACTGAAGAACAGAAAACGGGAATGATTCCTCCTACCACCCTTTAACGGGTGTTACCACCCAACCACCACAAGGCGGTTGCCTAGTTTTAGAAAAATTCTGCCGAAATAGAGATAATTAGCTATGTATATATAACTGCCAGGTAAGTATTCATAAAACTTTGTTTTATCATAAAAACTCCATTTTTCCTCGGGACTGTGAAGGAGCCAGTCTCCAAGAACACTTTCTTCTTCTGGATAAGGCAAGTGATCGTCAGGCCCTACAGTAGTGCAGGGGTCCCCCTTTTCAGGAAAGCCCAGACCCCACAGCATTAGGAGTAAATGCTTCTTTGGCGTTTGCGAAGAACATGGCAGTGGGTGGGCCAAAGCCTGAGGGCAGGTACTTGGTCTAACCAGTCGACTTTTACGGCTCACTGCTGGAAGGACTGTTCGAGGAAGTCCCTGGGCGGGTTCTCGCTCGGTCCCGTCATTTCCACGCTCCAAATGGTTTAATGGTGTGGCCCCAGTGGTAACTGCGGGTAGCCAGTCCAAGAGACACAGGTTCCTTCCTGAGCCCCCTTGTTCTTCCTTCCCCTATTCCCTTACCGTAAATGACTCGGGTAGCCCCCTGAAACTGCCATGGGATACACTATCATTGGAAGGACATGTCTCCTAGGATTTTTGCAGAAGTGAGTTACTTAGACACTAAGATGGTTTTTTGCGTAGTTTTCCCTATTTTCTCGTGTTTTCTTTGAGGTCAGCAGAACCTAGTCTCCTACCTAGGTTCCTCTTCTATTCTCGTCACGGTCTCTAGGTCCTGAAGGACACTGCACTACAAGAGGAGGTGTCAGCCATGCTGAGCAAGGGAGCTCTAGAACTAGTCAAGGACTCGTCCCCAGGGTTCTACAGCAGGCTCTTCCTGGTGGAGAAGGCGACAGGAGGTTGGAGGCCGATCATCGACCTCTCGGCCCTCAAGTTCATAAGCAAGATGGACACACCGAAGTCAGTGCTGACAGCCTTGAGGGAATGGGATTTCATGATGTCCCTGGACCTCAAGGATGCATACTTTCAGAGCCTAGTCCACCCCTCCAGCAGGAAGTTCCTTAGAGTGATTGGGGTTCCCAGTCTGCAATTCAGGATCCAATGCTTCGGCCTGTCGACAGCTCCGCAGGTGTTCACAAGGGTTTTCACCACAGTGTCAGTATGGGCACACGAGCAGGGGATCCGCCTTATCCGCTGCCTAGACGACTGGTTGCCTCTTTCATCCTCAGAGGCAGCACTGAAGGAGCAAGGCGCAAAACTAGTAAAGTTCTGCAGGGACTTGGGGATCACCATCAACATGGAAAAATTGCAGTTAGTCCCCTCCACCAGGATGACATACCTGGGGATGGTCCTAGACTCCAAGTTGGGGAAAACATTCCCCTCCGCGGAGAGGTTCGAGAAGTTAGGTCAGGTACTCTACCCTTCCTATCGGACATACCAAGGAGAGCCAAGGACTGGCAGAGACTAGTGGGCCACCTGGTATCGTTGAAGAAGTTGGTCTCCGGGAGAATCTCCGCACAAGACGGTCGACGTGTCACCGGAGACAAAAGAGACACTGAAGTGGTGGTCCGACAGGTCGAACACCCTGAAGGGGATGCCATTCGCGACCGCCCCTCCAGAGATGTTGCTCTTCACAGACGCGTCGAAGGAGGGGTGGGGAGCCCATCTCCTCGAAGAAACAGCAAGAGGGAAATGGTCCCTGGAGGAGAGGGCCTTACACATAAACGTACTCGAGCTGTTAGCGGTCCAGAGAGCATGCATAAAGTTCGTTCATCATCTCCAAGGGAACACGGTGGCGCTCTTGTGCGACAACGCCTACGTGAAGAAACAAGGAGGACTAAAATCAAGGGAGTTGTGCGACCTCACAGCAAGGATCCTGGAATGGGCTGAGAAAGAGCATATCGAGTTAACAGCCAGATTCATTCCAGGGAAGAAGAACGTCTTAGCCGACGGCCTCAGCAGAGTAGGTCAAGTAGTAGGGACAGAATGGTCCCTACACCCAAAGGTGGCCCAGACAGTCTTCCACAAGGGGGGGGGGTCGCCGGTGATAGATTTGTTTGTCACGAGGCTCAACGCCCAGCTCCCAGTGTTCTGTTCTCCAGTACCGGACCCAACGGCAGCGTTCGAGGACGCCTTCCAGCACCCGTGGGGCGGACTCGATGTATACGCCTTCCCACCCTTCGGGACCCTCAGACAGGTCCTCAACAGAGTCAGACAGTCAAAGAACTTGCAGATGACTTTGGTAGCGCCCTGGTGGCCGTAGAGAGAGTGGTTCGCAGACCTAAAGGAGTTAACGGTCCTCCAGCCGTGGCTGCTGCCGGACAGAGAAGACCTCCGTCAGCCCCACTTCAGAAAGTTCCACGAAAACCCTCAGTCCCTCCGGCTACACGCGTGCAGGTTATCGAGCGTCTGCTGAGGAAGGAAGGATTCTCGTCGAAGACCGCCGCGAGGATGACTGGTTATGAGGAGATCCTCGGTCATGGTCTATCAGGCGAAATGGGCCAAATTCACAAAGTGGTGTGCCTCCCAGAACCTGAGACCGTTGGACGCATCTATTCACAAGGTAGTAGACTTCCTGGTTCACCTGAGAGACGACCTAGGGATGTCTATCCCAGCGATCAAGGGAGTTCGAGCCGCGCTGGGCCAAGTCTTCCTCCTCAAGGGACTCAACCTAGGAGTCTCTCGTCAAATATCCATGCTCATAAGGAGTTTTGAGCAGTCATGTTCTCCCTGCGCCTCTAGAGTACTGCAATGGGACGTAGCCAGAGTCCTTAAGGTCCTATCTAAACCACCCTTTGAACCGCTCAGGAATATTCATGATAAGGACCTTACCCTTAAAACGATCTTCCTCCTAGCCTTGGCCTCCCCTAAACGAGTCCGTGAGCTCCACGGGTTGTCATACGAGGTCTCACACTCGAAGGGTTGGAAAGACCTAAGTTTTAAGTTTCTTCCAGACTTTGTAGCCAAGACTCAAAATCCTGCTTCCTGTGACCCCAAGTTCGAGGGCTTTTCGGTCCCAGCAAACCCACGTTCAGACAATCCCGAAGACTTGTCGTTGTGCCCAGTCAGATCAGTCAGAAAATACCTTGAAAGGACAGCTAGGCTTCGGCCGGGGATCAAGAGCCTGTTTGTTTCCTCAGGTCGGGTAAAGAAGGCGGTGTCTAAGAACACCATCTCTTTCTGGCTGCGGCAAGTCATAAAGAGGGCTTATAACAGTGACGGAGCCACGGTGCCGGGAAAACCGCGCCCCCATGACATTAGAGAGGTCTAAGCACATCTTTGGCCTTCGACATAAACATGGCAGTGGGCCAGATTCTTAGAGCGGGTACGTGGTCCAGACAGTCTACGTTTACGGCCCATTACCTGAAAGACTGTACAAGGAAGTCTCTGGACTCCTTCTCCATCGGCCCAGTCATTTCCGCGCTCCAACAGGTATAAGGTTGAAGCCCCGGGAAAGTCCGTGGGAAGTAATTCCAAGCGACACAAGTTCCTCCTTACTACCCCCTTTCCTGCTTCCCCTCTGTTCCCTTTCCTTTTCCTCCGCCATGTGAGAGTTGATCGTTGGAGACGCCCATGTTCGGAGGTTTTTTTCATAGAAGTGAATTACATAGGCATTAGAAGTTTTTTGCGTAGTTCTCCCCGAGTCTCCTACCCTGTTTTTGTTGTCAGCTAGAACCTAGCCTCCTATCTAGGTTCAATTGAATGGTATCTATCGGGTCTCCCGGCCTGTAAGTTCACCCCCACCTCCTAAAGTATTCGTCTCCTAAGAAATTAGTTCGAGGTAAGTACTCCGTGTTGGAACAAATCACAAATTTTAAGTAATTTGTATTTTTCCTAACAGTACTTACCTCGAACTACTTTCGTGTTATTGCCCGCCCAGCCTTCCCCGAGTGTCTTACAGGAGTTTGGATTTATGGTTATCAAAAGCTTACTGGCGACCGAGACCTAGTTCCTTGCTCTCACACGCTGACCCGGGTCGCCTCAAGGCGAGTAACCATCCGCCACAGAGGGACCGCACTAGGGAAAACGGAGATTGGGGAAACTACACAAAATTCTGGTCGGTTGGGAGGAGAAGCCCAGATACTTCTAAAAAAGTTGTTCAAGGTAAGTACTGTTAGGAAAAATACAAATTACTTAAATTTTGTGATTTTGAGATACGGGCGTTCAAAGCTTCTCTTCATTTTTACAAAGACAGTATCAATGATTCATGATTATCATGAATTTTATGTTCCGGTTTGGATATTAATAAACCTAAACTAAGTTATTTATCATATTTTATTCATAAATGAAGATCCCTTTGCTCAATATCTTGCTGCTTTAGGCAAGATGGTGTCTCCTTCACTAACTCCACAAATGTTGTCGGTATTACCCATTTCTGAACTCTTAATAAAGCAAATTTTCTTCTTCCTAAAGTTAGGGAGATGTTGTAATTGTCGTCGTCTTTGGCAGGATTGAATTCTTGCCGAAACCGAGAAAAAAAACACTTGAAAATAAGTGAATATCGGAGGTCAAACTCAAACGTGTACTCTCTGAGGTTTCTGTTAGGACTGAATGCCAAAGGGTGTAATTACCGTATAATACTTTGTTTTGTGACTCCTGGAATCTATACAGATGCCATTGCTCACAATTTGTTTTATATTTAAATATAATAATTATGAAAAGTTTTGACAACAGAAGAAATACTGCATTTTCTTGTCGTCGGCGCCCACTCGTGTCCGAGTATTGGGTTCTGTTGTTAGCCATCAGCCTCCTATCTGTGGGGTGGGTGCTTATGCCTGATGTGGCTGTTGAAGTCCTAGTCTGTGGTGGAAGAGTCGCGGACAGAGTTCACAAGGGAGGGTAGGTGGTGGGCGGGGCTGTTCTAATCGCTCTCTCCTTCTTCTCCTCCTAGCCTCCTCATTTTGTCTCCTCTCCTCGAAGTCCACGGTGCCATGGTGTACTGTACTCCTCCAGGTTTTCCTGTCTCTGGCTGTTTCTTCCCATGAGGAAGGATCGATGTCAGTTAGAGCCAAGGTGCGCTTTAGTTGATCTTTATAGCACATTTTCGGGGCTCCTCGTGGTCTGGTGCCCTGGGTCAGTTCTCCGTAGAATATTTTCTTTGGGAGCCTAGATGGATCCATCCTATGCACGTGTCCTATCCAGCGGAGGCGGTGGCGGATGATGGTGGCCTCCACGCTGGACAGCGAGGCACGTTCTAAGACTTCAATGTTGGTGGTGTGGCTCTCCCAGGGGATTTTCAAGATCTGCCTCAGTTTCATTTGTTGGAAGCGTTCTAGGTTTTTAAGATCGTTACTATATAGCGTCCATGTTTCACATGCATACAGGAGCGTGGAGAGGACTACTGCCCTGAACACCATTATTTTGGTGGTCATTGTCAGTGCGTGGTTGTTAAATACGCGGCGGTTGATTCGGCCAAAGGCGGAGTGGGCTGCCCTGATCCTGTTCTCCACGTCCTTTTTGCTTGTGGGAGCTGATGTTAGGATGCTCCCTAGGTAGGAGAACTGGTCCACCTGTTCTAACGGTTGGTCATTCACTGTGGTATTGAAGTTGGGGAGCATCAGTCCTGGTGGATGTTGGACGAGGGTATTGGTTTTGTCTGAGTTGACTTGCATCCCAAAACGTTCGTAGGCAGAGTTGTATGCATCAGCTAACGACTGCAGGTCCTCTGCCGTCTGACCTGGGGTGGCATTGTCGTCAGCATACTGCAGTTCTCGCACTGCACACAAGGTGGTCTTGGTTCTGGCGCGGAGTCTAGCGAGGTTGAAAGCGTCTCCATCCATGCGGAAACGTAGGTCGACTGAGGGGGTCTGGGGGAATCTCGTTGAGCATTGCTGCGGTGTATAGCGAGAAACACGTCGGGGCCAGAACACAGCCCTGCTTCAGGCCGCCGTTGATAGGGAATGGGTCTGAAAGAGAGTTCTGGTAGCAGACTCTCCCAACCATTCCGTCATGGAGGGCACGCACCAGCTTGACAAAATCGGGTGGGCAGCCATATCTTTTGAGGACAGCCCACATGGCAGGTCGAGGTACTTTGTCGAAGGCCTTTTTCAAATCCCAGAAGATGAACATTATGGGCTGTTGTTGTTCGAGGCTCTTCTCTTGTAGTTGTCGCGCACAGAAGATCATGTCTATGGTCCCGCGGGAAGGTCGAAAGCCGCACTGGGACTCTGGCAGGACGTCTTCTGCGAGAATAAGGAGGCGGTCAAGGAGAATCCGAGCGAAAATCTTACTCGCGATGCTTAGTAGTGATATTCCCCGGTAGTTGTTACAGTTCTCCCTGTCTCCCTTCTTGAAGATGGTAGTGATGTTTGCATCGCGGAAGTCACTGGGGGGGGGTCTTGGTCTCCCATATTTTCAGTATAAGGAGCATCAAACGGTTCCTCAAGCCGGGGCCACCGTGAGTGAGGAGCTCCAACGGGATGTTGTCTGGCCCTGGGGCTTTGCCGGGCTTCATGCGCTGCAGGGCCTTGTTGAAGTCATGGATGGAGGGTGGTAGTGCCATCCAGTGACGGACGGGATGCTGCGGGGTCATTCGCAGGAGATCGTCTGGGGTGTCTGCTTGGTCATTGAGGAGGTTCTCAAAGTGAGACCTCCACCTGGCCAGGATGCCCTCGCTGTCGGTGATGGTCGTGGCCCCATCCGCGTCCTTCAGGCTGCCCACTGATGACCGTGTGGGACCGAATATTTCTTTTGTTGCTGCATAGAAGCTGCGCAGGTCACGTTGGTCAGCGAAACTCTGTATTTCTGTAGCTTTTCTTTGCCACCAGGTGTTCTGGGCTTCACGGTTACCTCTTTGGCAACCAGCTTCAGCCACCTTGTGAGCACATTTGTTAGCTGCTGTTGGTTGGTTTTCCAAAGTCAGGCGTGCTTGTCGTTTGGTTTCAATGAGAAGAGAGATGGTAGCATCATTCTCATCAAACCAATCCTGCCGTTTCTTGGTGGTGAAGCCTAGTGTTTCCTCCGCGGCACGGGCCATGGCGTTTCTGAGGGTGGTCCAGTGGTGCTCGACAGTGGCCTGACCCACAGGGTCTGCGAGGTATTGTTCGCAGGCCTCCTTGTAGTTCTGTGCCACCTGTGGGTTGCGGAGCTTACTACAATCAAAGCGTTGGTGTGGTACGCTGTCAGGTGCCCTTCTGGGTGGTCGTAGGGTCGTGACGGAGAGTCGGGAGATGAGGAGTCTGTGGTCCGTCCAGCAGTCGTCCGCTCCGGGCATGGATCGGGTGATGCGGACGTCTCCTCGGTCTCTGGCTCTGGTCAGGACGTAGTCCAGGGTGTGCCAGTGTTTAGACCGTGGGTGTCTCCATGTGGTCTTTTGTCGCTTTGGTAACTGGAAGATGGTGTTGGTTACCACAAGTTGGTGTTCTGCACACAGACCCAGTAGGAGTTGGCCATTGGCGTTGCAATTTCCAATGCCATGGCGGCCGATGATTCCCTCCCACAGGCGATGGTCTTTGCCTACTCGGGCATTAAAGTCGCCAAGCACAACGAGCTTGTCATTGGCGGGCACTGCCTGGATGGTGCGGTCGAGCTGGGTGTAGAAGGCAGCTTTGTTATCATCGGTTGAGGTCATAGTCGGGGCGTAAACCGAGATCAGGGTGAGATGTCTGTCCCGCGTGATGGGGATGCGGACAGTCATCAGGCGCTCACTGATGGCCTTGGGAGCGAGGTTGTGCTGCTGCACTAGCTGGGAACGGATGGCGAAGCCGACACCGTGGATGCGAGGCTCCTCTAGGGCCTTGCCTTTCCAGAAGATGGTGTAGCCTGTTCCAGCTTCCCTGATGTTGCCCTCTTTGGGTAGTCTGGTCTCGCTAAGAGCCGCCACATCAACATTGAAGCGGGCTAGCTCCTTGCAGACGAGGGCTGTACGTCGTTCCGGGCGGTTGGTGTTCGTCACGTCTTGGAGGGTGCGGATGTTCCACGCACCTAAGGTTAATATTTTTTTCTTGTTATTTTGACTGCATTAGTGGGATGTCCGCCAGCCGCGGTGAGCTGACCAGACGGGTTTGCCGTGTCCGATGTTTACCCCACCTTTTCTAGGGGCCTCCCCATGTGGGGTGGGCTGCGGTGTCCTCAATAGGCCAGCCCAGTCACGGGTCCAGCTGCCGAACTCTGGTGTCACGGCACCGTCGCCAGAGAGCGACTGAATCTTAGACTCGCCGCCTGAGTGCAGTCGTGGGCTAAGGGCTTCCAGCTATCCAGGCCTGCCCCCTTCACCCACAGTGCTGTCGCCTCAGGACTTGCTGGTGGTGGTGATGATGGTGAGAAAGAGATGAAGAAGGGTGGAGGAAACGACAGAATGCCAGTAGCTAGGTATATTGTTTTGGGTGGTCGTGGCTTTGCAACGGCCACGCACACACACTTGGCCGACATCATTTTCACCGCGGCTCAAGACATATGAGACAGGCGGCTTCTCCGATGTTGGTTGCATCGGGCTGCCGGGTTCTTGTTATGTCAAGGCCCGCCTTGTTGCCTGCCCGACAGGCATTGCCCTCTTCCGCCGGTGCTGGGAAGCTCCGCCGTTGGGGTCTTGTTTGGTTTGAATTTGGAGTTTTCCCTCTCCTAGCCTTTGCCTATCTTAAAATAAAGGAGAAGGCCTATAGGGGTCCAGTCTTGGTCTGGTCTCTCAGAACTGGCCTTAGCGGTATGGTTGAGCCTGCCAGGGTGGATAAACTACCCCTCCGCCATTGCCCAGCCCATCATTGGGACACTCAAGCCCCTCTACTGCAGCAAAGTGCTGGACCTTGTAGGGAACAAGGATTTTGGTTTATCGAGTTACTTTTACTAATTAACCTGTACACTTAACAGGAAGCCAAGGAAACATCTAACAGCTTTACATTTACCAGGTAACACTTTGCTTAGCTTGTGATCAAAAGCACTTTTATTAATTTTGCAAGTGATGGATAGAAAAAATATAGGAAAAATATTTTCATAACACTTCATGAAATTAATAAAAAACACTTGATCATGTGTTTACAAACTCAGTGACTTTGTTTTACAGGAAGCGTTCCTAATAATTTCACTTTCTCTGAAGTGTTACCTACTACAATGTACAATTGTAGTGAAGTTTACTAAAATTAGTTTGACCTTTGGCTTATTAAGTTATATTGATTGTGGTTTGACTATTGAGCTTCCTCATCTCTAGGCACATCATATGCATTGTACTACTGTTCGTGTATTCGAAAAAGTCTTAAAGCTTTTCCAAAACCCACCCTAACTATTAATTCAGGCACAGTTTATTTTAGAACATGCATTAAGTTTTGAAAAAAAAAAAAAGTGAGGAACGGTTGAAGATGGCCTCAGTAAGCGGGATCAGGCTGGAACATGGTTGGAATATTCTAAAGCTAAAATTTATGCTAGCAAGTCTTGTGAGACAGGGTTTTACAATTTATATGGGCTTTTATGAAAAAATTTCTTGTGAAACTAATATTTTCTGAACTTGTTCTATTATGAATATAAAAATATGATTCAGGATTTTCAAGGGATTACTGTGATTACAAATAATAGTCTTGTTCAGAATAATTGTGACAGCACCAACTGATGAAAGTCAAATTTTAGGGGCAAGTCCTGATAGAATCTATGAAAGTCATCCTGTTTTCATGTTAATGATGTCTTAACCCTTTGAGTGCCATGGGATGTGTTTTTCATTACCGTATTTTATGGCCTATAGGACGCACTTTTTTCCCAAAAATTTGGCTAAGAAAATCGCCCTGCGTCTTATACATTGCAGGTATAGTTTGAGACCTACTGTAGACTTATGCTAATCTAACCCAGATTGCACTAGGTACTTTTACCTGTACTAAACTCCGTGCATCCTTATTTTATTTTTATGGCTGGTATAATTGTATTATTACCGGTGTTTTAAAAATTAATTCGTTATAATGAAAGCATTTTAGACTGAAATGCTGTTACTTTCATTTATAAACATCATCTGACAAAATGTAAACATCAAGTTTTGGTTACGTTCTCAGCAATCTTTTATCTTTTAACTTTCTCCTTCCTAAGCCTTCGATAATTTTAATGTACCATTAATAACGGTATTAATCAAATTTAGAGTAGCTTATATATTTTTCATTAAAAATCTACCATGATTCTAATTATCCTCACTTTCTCGATTCAATCGCCATCTTCTCTCACATCATACTGTCATTAGTGGTACTTTATTATTAACTAAACACAAATGAAATGTATTTTCTATTATGCGACGTGTAGAAATTTTTAGTGATATGGCAAGTAAAATATTTGAAATAACATCTTTACAAATAAGCTCTTAGTATTTTAGTTATCACTTGAATGTGTAAATGCGTTTTTTTTTTTCATTGTGATTGGCGATGAAACAAACAAAACAATGTTTTCTGTTCTAGGCAGTGTTTATTAGGAAAAACTTGATATAGAATTGCTCTTATTTCAATTAATTGTAATTACTAAGGATTATCCTTAGTAATTACAAATCAAAATTAATAACATTATTATTTCATAACCAATACTTGGTAAGATAACTATTGCTGCAAAAGCTACCTTATGCACAAATGTTTAAATGCATTTGTTCGTTATGATCAGGGATAAAACGTAAACAAAGCAATGGTTTCCGTATTATGTTGCATGTTTAGCAAAAGCATGGTATAAAATTGTCTATGTTATTTACTTTGGATTTTTAAGTATACAACAAAAGCTAAGCCTATGCATTAATGATCATCTTATGCTCGGAAATATAAGATGTGTTTGCTTGTGCAATGTACAGCTAGTCTATTTTCAACAATATATGTTTAAATACACTAAAAACTTTTTTCCTGAATCTGACCTGCTGAAACGAGGGTGCTTCTTATAGGCCGTCAAATACGATAAATCTGTCTATTCTGGGGTGCATTTGGACATATTTTAAATCCAGTAAATAACAGGTTTTTTCCTCACATATACATATGTAAATCTTACAAAATATGTAATTTATTCAACGCTACAAAAATAACTTGTATAGTAATTTAATTTTTGTTTTCCTTTGGGCTTAAGAGCCAAGTCATTTGGTAAGGAGTTGCCACTCAAAAGGCCAAGATAGTAATAGATACTAGTTTATCAAAGTTGTAAGGGTTTGTTTGTATTCTAGAATACCCTTCCTTGCATATAATGATGAATTTCTTGTTTTCCAGTGGTGGATATGTGACAGTGAATGGTGAGGTTAAACGTGTCAGTACAACATCTACTGCGGGACATATGACAGGTGGCAGTGGAAATAGTGTTGTTAAAACCAGTAGTAATAGTAGTACAGGTACTGCAGTAATGGTTGGAACTGTGACCACTGCACCAAATTCCACTGAATATGTGGAAGAAATAGTGGAGGCAGAAGGTGTAGTAATGGCTGCCGCACAAGATGAACCTCTAACCAAACGACCTAGGATGGATGACGATGGACCACCATATGAGGATGAGTAACTGTACTAATATGATTTAGTCAGAAGTTTCAGCCATATAGGTAGTGATCCTCAAGTTGTCAGTTATTCACCCACAAGTAAGTGGTGGTCCATTAGTGCAAGTCAAACAGGTTCGTAAGAGGTGGGTTGAAGTTAGTGTTAACCTAAATACAACTTGGTAAGCTTAAACACTAAACACCACCTTGTGTAGGAAAACACAAATAGATAAGATGTGATTTCCTCCAGAGTTTTAAGATTAACTGTCACAAGATGGAGGATTCACAATTATATCCCTGATGAACTGATGAACCCAGTTTGTGTGGATTATGTTGTGCCTGTTTGCAAGTGGCATGGTAACTTGTAGCAAAGTTGCCATGGTGTAGTAATGGACAGTCAGCTGAAAATGGACTTGTGCGTTGCATCTGTACACAGCGATATGAAATTGTGATTTTTCCGGTGAGCAACTGTACCTAGGTAAAATGTGTCACACTACCAGACTAGTGTCATGTACCTGATGGGATTTTATTAGTTGCATTTGAGGCAACTGTTGCATATTGCTACAAATGAGACTTGTAGCAACTCATTGGTTATCATGAACAGGATTTCTTTCTTTTATTGCATTTCTCTCTCAAAACTGCTTACATGTTGGCATTACTGTTATGATTTTTAGTTACTTTATTTTTACCTAAAAAGTGTGCAACATAATTTTCATGATTGTTGATTATTGATTTTGCATATGTTTGTGTAACCTGAAGAAAGTGAATGTTGCAGATAGAATAGCCATATTTAAATGTTAATAATTAGTTGATTCACTAAATGTTGACCAAGTGGTCATCATACAGTACAGTACATCACACACACCACGAATAAATCTTAAAAGTAATTTACCCCTCTTTGTGCAGTACAAGTTTTAGATGATGTAAATTATTCTTTTGTGAATAGAATTAATACAGAAGTACTGGGATTGAGGGAATTGGGTTTTTGGGGTTAGGGGGGAAAGGACTGAGGACTGTTGAAGGGCAATCAAGAAATCTTTTACGATGAAACATGTGGGAGTCTATATAACCCTGCCATATTTGTACAGCCTAGATTGTCTGAATAGTCTGGTAGCAAAACCTATAAGTTTGTACTAAAGAGAACTATTGTTTAAGATGTAAAAACTCCCATGTTTTTCTTTGTCTGAGAGGCTAAAAGTGAGTGTAAATGGATAGAATACTATTATATATATTGAGAGAATGACATAGCAGACTTTATGTGAAAAATTTTGTTTCTTGTAAATAAGAGAACAAATGTAGAATTATAGATTTTCTAGAATTAATGTCTTACTCTAACACTGGCTCCTGTTCGTGGGAAGTTATTTATTTTTTCATCTAGAAAATGAACAGTCATGTAATGATGGTCTCACACTTTGTCAGATAACTGTGAAATTTTTTTTAAAGAAAGTTAACAAATCCGGGTAAGTAGTCATAAGATTTTGAAAGGATATGTAATGATGATGTGAGGTTTCCTAAAATATAATTGTTAGAGGATTTTTGGTGTTGAAGCCTCGTTTACATATTTATTTAGGATAACTGTCACTTCTCGTCTAAATTATTTTTTATTTTAGAAGCTTTTTCATGAAGAAAGAGGGTAGATTTTGTATGAGCAATTTGATATGACAGTTTTTTGGAAACTTGACAAATATGGTATCTTCAGCCAAATCCTCCAAGGAATTTCTTTAGTAGCAAGACTGAATGGTGCCCTATGAAGGCCAAAGCAAGTTTTGTATATTTTTGTTCTTGTTCATATTCTTAATATTTCTGTATAACTAAAGGAATATTTGTAGTTAATATAGTGTCATTTGTATTTAGTTTGGCAGTGAAATAACCTGTTTCTTCCCAGGTTTTGTTGACGAAATGTGAATCTTGAATTTAGTTGACTTATTGTCTATACAAGAAACAATTTTATTTTACTCAATGCCTGGTTGGCACATTTTAAGTCAAGAGCTGAATTCTTATTTAGACTAAAGAAAATTTTAAACTGTGCTAGTAGAGCATCCCACTTCTGGAAGAATATATTCCAAATAGTAAGCTACAACATAACTTACTCTTTTAATACCATGGGTACTTGGTGATTAATTCTATTGCCATAAGTCTATCCCTTTCATTCTTCAAAGGCCATTATAGTATGTGAATTTGTTATGGTAATTGATTTGTTTTTTTCACATGGTTACATACTGTGAGTGTGGTGAACCATCCTTTATGCAGTGACATATATCATAGTATATATACTGTACTGGATATGGCAATGGTGTGGTGAAGTTTATGGTCGAAGTGTATAATTTTTTTACTTGTCTGATCATTACCTTGCTCTAGATACAAGGGTTACAATGGGATAGTTGGTCACTTTTAAGAAGGAAGGTTTGAGTCTTGTGGGAGAAAATCAGTGGGAATTCCAAAGCTTGGAAGTGGAAGTCACTAAATTGTGCAATATAAGGGTTATTGACTTCCACAGAATTAAATGATGGAAGACAAGCCTAATAGGGGGAACTTTTCTTGAAAGTGGTGTAACATTATCGTTGTCATAAGTTGTTTTTTTTTCTCATTGGCTTTCCCTTCATGGGGTTAGACAAAAATTAAGTTTTCTTTAGATGGAGTAGCTGCCAAAATAGCATTGATAGAAAAAAACAAGAAGACAAAATAGCATTGATAGAAAAAAAAAGACAACCTGCAGTGAATAATTATTGTTATAAGGAGGAGGTTATCCAGCCCAATGAGTCAAACTCTACTTTTACAGAGCTGACCACCTGCAGTGGAGTAGAAGAGGGTCAAGCAGTAATGCTGATTGTAATAGTGTTCTACGGTCAATTTCTTTTAGCGATGCAGATTGGCACCGACTTGCAGCGGTGCCCTTTTAGCTCGGAAAAGTTTCCTGATCGCTGATTGGTTGGACGAGATAATTCTAACCAATCAGCGATCAGGAAAATTTTCAGAGCTAAAAGGGCACCGCTGCGAGTCGGTGCAAATCTGCCTCGATAAAAGAAATGGACTAGGTAATTGGTTATTAATGGATTCAGGCTTTAGTACAGCTGAAACAAGTTCATGCCTTAGTCTTTGTTTGGCTTTCTTTTCTGGGTTTATTTAAATGTATGCCTGGGTTACATTAAGTGAAAATACAGGATAAAATCCCCAGTTGCCCAATAGTACATATGAAGGGATATCAACTTCATTCATCAATGAATATTAAATAGGAAATACTTTTCCCTGATCACTATTACTTTGGAGGGGCTTTCAGCACCCTTAAATCCTTGATGGCACCTATGCTCCAAATTGAGGCTAATGGCAACAACTTTCGTCATGTAGTCCCTTCCCTCTGCAATGCATGTAGGGCTACCTCTACTATTGTTACATACTGAGTATCTGTTCACACCGAAAGCAGTAGTATTCGACCTAAATATCCTTATTAACCATAAGTGCTTCATAGAAAATTTATTCGGCTTTTTAATGCAATTTTTAGTTTCTATATTTTGTGTTTGTGTGTTTGTTACACCACAAAACATCAACATAAATACGTTGACACAAGACTGCATCGCTCATTAAAGAAAGGGAAAAAAATTAGTTTGCCCCTGGCCTAAAGCCATGAGCCCCTAACAGCAGTTTGTCATGGTCTGGATAACCAGACGGATAATTAAAAACAAGGTACTATATTACAGCACCTCTGGAGTTTGGGGGTATTTACATATAACTTGCTACTGTTGAATAACAAAATCCTGCAGCTGAAATGGCAAGGCCACTAAGAGGATCTTCATGATATTTATCATCATTGTAACTTCTGATGATGTGAATAAATGTTATTTAAAGAGGTGTGAAAAATTAAGGCATTGAGTCCTTTAGCCTTAAACTGGCTAATCAAATTTTCTTCAGTTTGAATTAACAAAGACAATCTTTCCATAGTTTTTAGTTAGGGAATAAAATATCTGGAATTTTTGGCCCACAGATAACATAATTACACACATTTGATAGTGAAGGTGATTTACAAACATTTTGAATGGGGAAAACATGAATAATGTAGTTCAAACTAGCTACACTGAGCTCGGCATCTAGCAGGAGGGGATGAGATGGCAGATATAGAGAAAAGACTAGACAGGATTTTGAAGATATATTGAGTTTTTGGGACCATCTAAATTTTAAAAAGGACTTCAAAGACAGGTGATACAATGCACCTTGTGTTGCTTGAGTGTGACTATTCATGAGGGTGAATTACAATGCAACTATTTAAGCTACAAAGGATTGAAACTAATTGGGGCATTCTCATGCCAATTCTTTGTTATCTGTATGTCTTGCCTTATGACTGTTTGCTTATGAAATACTGCAATGCTGCTTGGACAGTCTAAGGGTAAAAAATTTAAGAGGTTCACAAGGTTATTGAGGCCCTTTACATCAATAGGCATAAGAGGAGGAGGAGATAAGGTAATAGGTCGTCGTCATTATTTTCCCCAGATGCTGATGACGGTGTTAGTGATGAATAACAGACATGTGAATAGGAATAATACTATAGGCAAGTTATCATAACTATTAGGTTCAGATTAATAGGAAATAAATGAATATTTTACGAGAGAAACCAGGGACGATCTACTAACTAGCAATAAAGCTTATAATTTGGTGCCCATTTCTTGCCCCGAGATTGGCAGAAAAAATTTATGCTCACAAGAGAGCCTTCACACAGAGGTCTCATTAGTCAAATCCATTATTGCTGATCAGACTAGCTTAGCTTTTGGAATGACTTAGTAAAGGATGTTAATTGGGCAGTGAGACTCGCAGGAAATGTTCAGTAAATACTGCTCTCCGTAAGTAGGCATACAGTTCTTAAGTGTGCAGGAAATACTATGATGAGACTTGCACAAAAATTATATTCAACTGCAAGGATCCTGATCTGATAGTGGATGCTGTAAATTACACTTACAGTATTCAGGATATGATAGAGGCTATTGTAAATAGATACTGCTTTTCTATGTATTGAGTGTTGGACTGGAGGGTAATAGGTCACTATCACTTTTGATAGTTCATCATCCTTCTCTAGAGGTACTTGTATGACACTACCTATTCCAAAGAAAGTTTTTTTTTTTTTTTTTTTGTTTTTTTTTTTTATAAATGAAAAATATCTAAGTCTTCGTTGCTTTTTTCATATTTGTTTGCCCTGCTTCTCAATATGGTCTAAGATTTAATTGGCTGTGTTGGATAAACTCCCTTAATAGTGATTGTCTGGAGAGCATCAAGACCAGAGGATGAAATGTGGTAACGATTGACATTCAATGCTTGCCTTCCAATATCATCCGATTGAAAAGCATCAGGGGTAGTTTACAGTATACAGTTTCAGTAAAAAATTGTTTACTCGATGCGGTAGGCCTGTTGACCACAGTTTGTGTGGCAGACTTTGAAAGCGATCAAGAGTTTATTCAAGGATATACTGTGTTGTCTCATAAAGCCAGATTTAATACTCCTTTTGGATAGTCTTACCATTAGGAATTCTAACTGGTCTGGCTAAATAATTTTTTGCTAACTTTAGCAGTTCATATATCTGGTTATCCAAATTTTTTATTTTGAAAAGGTAGCAAAAAATAATTTCCAGAAGATTAAAGATTAAATAGCACTGCATACTATTAATATGTCGGACTTCCCTTAGGATTGAAGCAAGGAATTTGGCATGAGGGCAATTACAACCATGGTGTTAAACAGGAATTTCAACATAATTCTTACGTAATTTATGATTTATGGAGTTGGGTTAAGGCGCAGTTACAATAAGACCTTCAATTTCTGATATATTTCTGAAGATAAGAAGTACAGCAGTTGATTTTAGGACATTTGTAGGAGAATGTAATCCTTGACAGTAGGTGAACATAACTTGGTCAGTAGCCCAAAACAAGGAAAACGGGTATCAGCATGACAAGACAATATTTGGTTACATAAACAGGCAAAAAAAGACAGATGCCTTTACAGTGAATGTAGAGATCTTGTAAGAGTCCTAAAGATTATTTTACCTGCCGGATTAAAACAGGACATTAACTTATTTCAACAATTGCCTTGTACTGCTGGGCTATTGTGACAATGATTTATATTTTTTTTTTTAAAGGTAAAGCACGATTGTATAGCTCCTGTCTTGAGAAACCTCTATTTTCCCAGTTAATCATTGCATCTTAAGGTGCATAGGCAACCATGAAAGGTGTATGGTCACCTCTTTGCTAAAGTTGGACTACACGCTTCCTTTCACATGGCTTAGACAAAAGTGGTTTTGAAATTCCTTGTCATCAAGAAAGATATGCCAAGGACTAGATATTGTCATATATGTAATGCAAGTAGAAACAGAGAAACCAAAGATGAATGATTTCTTAATCTGGCCTTTGTTAGATTGCTCGATATTTTGAGAAATTCCCTTCTGGCCAAAATTCTCTTAATTCTTGGTGGATATTTTGGAGCAATTTTCAAATTCTAAGTCTTCGTGTTTGGAGGCTTTCAGTAATTTTCAAACATTTTTTTTTTTTATCCCAACCCAGGAAAGGTTGGATGTTATGGAGGTAACTATGCTTGGGTTATTTCTTGTAGTGACCATCCCTTTTGGTTGGTGAAGATAGGGATATGGTTGTTTACTACCATGGTTCCTTAATATTGTGTTTCTTGTTGAGCCACTGAATTTGGACCATGCCATAGTTTTGAATCAAATTATGCGAGCTGTTCTTTCAAATTTTTCCTTTTTCAAAGACATTAAATTATATTTCTAAAATAGTAGTTATTAAGCTTCAGAGATAATAGCAGGGACCCATACTAAGGAATAGTTATAGATACGACGAGGGTGCTCCTCAAAATTCTTAGTAGGTAATTGTTTCTGAAATTTCTTTGGATGTCACATTTCAATTTGACAGTTAAAGCATAGTCAGATACTGTCGGTGGAGAAGACGAGGAGGGTGCCTTTCCCTAGCAAGTTATGGTAGTCAGTATCTAGATCAATAGGGCTGGTTGACATGTTAGGCTCTTGGCACCAATCTGACTATTCTTTCTCATCTTGAAGCTGCAGAAGCTTAAGTCTTTTACACTGGAGGGGCATCATTACAAGTATGGTGTACAGGTAAAATAGATATATTTATATATCACTAAAGCATTCTCCAAACTGTATTTTGGGTCTTCCGAGAGTGTGTGAATGAATGTGAAGGTATCCCTTCTCAGTTTTATAAGACCTGTTTACTATATTGAAAATTAAAACAAATTTATTTTTTATGTATCCGTAGGTACAGAATCTTAGTTTTTAATGTTTCTATTGTCCTTTTTTACCATGGTTGCTTTTGCAATTCCTTGGATTGTTTAGGTTATCAAATATCTGCATAGTTTGCCAAGACTGATAATGGAATCATCAAAATTGAGGGAATGCTCAGTGAGTAGTCTAAAAGTTGACCAAACATGGTAAGAAATTCTGCATTGATTCATGTGTGCCTTTCAAGCATTGTTGAACGAGTAATATAAGAGATATGTATTTATGGAGGATCAGTTACTAAATTTAATATTATTATTTGCTTCTCTAGTTAGAAACTCCAGTTATATCCTTCCTTTGATGGGAGGATCTTTTTCAAGCTCGGGCCATTTTTTTCTCATTTAAAACATGACTGAAACACAATAAGTTCAACTTCATTTTCAAAGGAACTTTATATTTGCTTAATGCTTTGGTAATTTTTACCAAATATTGCCCATAATGCAGTTCCCAAATACAAGCTTATTTTCCTTTTATAATTAAGATACTATTATGTTTTAAGAGAAGGGCTTGATGAAAGATGCCATCCTGTATATAGTTATATATAATTGTATATTTTAAGAATGAATATAAGGTTTTATTTTCTTCTGTGTATGGAAATGCCGTTGAGAGGCAGTACCACCCGTCTGAGATTAGAAGGAAGTATATTGTGTGACAAGGTGGCAGTTTCCATTCTTTAGTACTTCTTGTTTGGTATTTTCTTACTGTCATCATAATCATCATAGTTGTCGTCGTCGTCCGGATCATCATCATTGTCATCATCACATTTTTTCTCGAGTTGTTTAGGCAGTAAGCTGCAAGATGAAAAAAAAAATTAGTTTTAAGAAAGTTATATTTCTTGACTTTTCTTGATAAGTATGATGAATTGCACAGTTTGCTTGATGAGGTTTTAAAGAGGTACAAAGTGTTTTGTAGCTATTTTATTGGCAAGACAAGCTGGAGTAGGCAAAAAGCATAACCAGCCCATTGTTCAGCCTTTTTATATGAAGCACATCAAGGAACTTGTGTTTTCCAAAAAGTTTAATTTTAAATTATATTAAAATTGATGATGGTATGAAGTTGGAGCCAGAAAATTGTGAATATTGATGGCTTCCCTCAGTAACATCAGCTTCCTGATATTCAGGAGGCTTTTTCCCCTTCCTTAATTTTGCCACAGTCCTCACAGATTTACCCTGCCTTGAAATCCTAGTGATTTGTATGTACAACTAATAGAAGCAGAGTGAAAATAAAAACATTAACTCACTTTATTTTGTTTTATTCATTTGGCCTTAGTCCTGTTTTGGAGTTTATTTCTTAGTTTTACAAAGATAGAGTAAATCTGCACTATGCAGTCAACCAATTAGTGATGTGATATATGATATTAAACTTCCTGTGCCTTGAGTAATTATGCAACCTTCTTTTGACTGCTGCACTGATCAGACTTCCTTTTTTTTTTTCTAAATCGCTGTAATCGAGCTTATGAATATATTAGAATTTTTACAATTACTGCGCAAGGCAAACATTATAAAAGCGGGTTACAGTGGAATTTAGTGAGAAACCAGCATCATATCTCAACGTTGGTTTGGTAAATTTTAATTATAAGCAAAGTTCCGACACAGAGACTTACCTCTAAATACTTTCTTAGGAGTTACTGGAACCTCCTCTCAAACGACCAGAGTTTTGTGTAGTTTACCCTACTCCCATTTTCTATAGTGACCTGCCTTGCGGAGGAAAACGTGACCCGAGAGCAATGCCCAGGGTAGGCCGTGTGTTGTTTAGGCTGACCTCTCCAGTAAGTTTTCTGGTCGCGTCGTGTTATCACACGCCGCTCCTCAATTCTCTGTGCGACCCCCTTTGTGTTCGTTACCACATGGTCTTGATTCCTTCACGAGTGAATAGTGCCTTAGCTGTGTTCTTTTACTTGCTTCCTGTGTGCTTTTACTGGCGTTTTTAGTGCTTTCCCTTTTTCTTTGTACTTGTGTCTAGCAATCTTTGTGTTGTGCTATGGAGCACTCTCGCCGTTGTCCTGGCCCTAGAACCGGGAAATCGTGTGGGGCTTTCTTGTCCAAGCCCGATGTGGATCCCCATTCGTTGTGTACCTCGTGTAGGGGCAAAGCGTGTTCGCCGTCAGACACGTGTCCCGAATGTGCCGATTGGAGCGAGATCCAATGGGTGAAATTCGGCACGAAGAAGAAGGCTTCGAAGCGGTCTCCTAGGAAAACAAGCTTGTCTTCCCCTGCGACCTCGGCAGAAGAGGGATCAGGTAGAGTTCCTTCTTCTTCCCCTACCCAGGGTAGGGGACGAGGTAAGTCGATGAATTGTAAAAAGATGGTGCCTTTTTCCCAGGGGAGTGATGTTGCGGGGGAGTCTTCTTTGTCCATGGCAGATCAGGCGCCTGTAGGTGAGTGTAGTGGGGGTCTCGCACGTAGGGATCGCGTCTCGTCGGAGGACCCCATGTGGGCTAATAATGTTCCCTTTTCATCACCAGATTCCTGGGTAAATGTCTCAGGTGCTTCAGCTACGGAAGGTGCCGTCTGCAGAGTAGAGTCCCCGCAAGAGGATCTGCTGGCATGGGATGTACCAAGGACTTCGTTGAGGTCCGCACTGGACATGGAGGAGGGCCTTAGCGAGTCCTTCCCCTTCATGGCTCGTTCGTCTGTGTGGATACCGACCAAGGCATCAGTTCCGAAGAGTTTTTGTCTTCCCTCTACGTCAGGAATACGGCGTAGCCCCAAGAAACCACCGTCCGGTACGAGGTCGAGGTACGAAGGCAAGTCAGACTCGTCCTGTTCGTCGAGTGAAGAACATTGGAGGAGGCACAGGAGGAAGAGAGATCGGTCTGTGAGGAGGAACTCCCCTTCGCGGTCTCCCACAGGATCTCGGGACAGGAAAAGTCCCCGTTCCCCTCCAAGCAAGAGCAGGAAACCAAGCTCTCCGCAAGGGACATGGGTGTTTGTCCCAGACAAGCTGAGAGGCCCATCTAAGTCCTCAGGCTTGATACCTGAGCGAGCAGGAGACAGTCCTCCTATAAGGGCCTCCAAGAGCCTCGCCAGGGAGTCAGGCGATGAGCGGAGGGCCTCGTCTTGTAGGCCTAAGCCCCGTCCTAGAGACACTCAATCTGACCAGCGGAGGGAGTCGTCTCCTAGGATTGGCAGCCTCGACAGGTCCCCCCATCGAGATGATATACGGGGACGGGCACCTCCGTCGAACTATTTCACGGAAGAACCCGTCCCGTCGACCAGAACTTCGAGGAAGAGGGAAATGTCAGGCGACGAGAAAAGGAGGAGCCGAGGGTCTCGTCAATACGGAGGTGCCCGTGACCATGCCTCTCCCCAGCGCAGGACGGAGGAAGTGGACGGCGAGACGACGTCGGCGACGGAGGACTCCGCGTATAGGAGGGTACTAGCCTTGATTAGAGGCTACAACAGCCTGGTGGAACCCGTCCCACAAGAGGAGGCGGCGTGGACCTCGGGCTTGAACAAGTTCCTAGCCGCACCTGCCCAGAAGAAGTCCTCGTTATCCCTTCCGGAGGCCAAAAACGTGGGAATAGGGAGGACCCACATAGACAGAGTTATAGCCCGCAATAGCGATTCCAGCAGAGGCTATAGTGCGGCGAAACTCCTGCAGGGACTTAGGTCCCAAAGTAAATATTACACCTTGGAAGGTAGACCAAACGGGGGGTGCAAGACAGAGGAAACCCTGGACATACTTTGCCAGGGCTTCTCGGACGAAAGTTCGTCTTCAGCTTCCACCTTCTTCTCACAGTCCGAGTCCGTAATGATGGAGGAGATGTCTAAGGACTTGGTTAATGTGGCATCGTGGTTGGACTGGTGGGCTACCACCTTAGTGGGCACCCAGATCCCAACAGACTCTATGGAGCCGGCCAAACGTGAGGCTCTGAACGATTTGTTGGGGTCAGGTAGCCGCGCCCTAAAGTTCCTAACGTTTCAGTCCTTAGCTCTCTCCGCGAACTGGGTACTGCGGAGAAGAGACGCCCTGGTCAAGAACCTGCCTGTGAGAATCCCCGACAGAGAGGCGAAAGCACTGAAGAACATCTCCGTTTGGGGAGAGCATCTTATTCCCACCAAGAAGGCGGAAGAGTTAGCAGATAAAATGGCCAAGAAGAGTGAACTCTCCGTGCTTAAACCTCAGACGGCCCGGCGCCCCGTCTTCAGGAGACCCGTGGCGGAAGCGCCCGCGACTGCGCGTTCCGCCCTGACGCAAGGAAGGCGAGAACCTTCATCTGGACAATGGCCTCAGTCAACAAATCCCTCCCGTAGGGGACCTTCGACGCCCCCAACTTACAGGAGTGCATATTCATCCTCCAGAAGAGGCCGAGCGGGCCGATCCTCCCGTAGGAGATAAGGTGGGAGGTCCCCCTCCCCTGCCCAAGCCTCAGGTGGGGGGATGCCTCAGTCTCTCATGGCAAGCATGGAAGCTCCACGGAGCAGTTCCGTGGACAGTAACAGTAGTGAAGGAGGGCTACAGGATTCCCTTTTTGGAAGACCCGCCTCCACTGATTCCAGCAAGTCGGGTGGACTGGTTGGTTCCCAAGGACCCGGCGAAAAGAGCAGCACTGGACGTGGAAGTTGGGACGATGTTGCAGAAAGGGGCCTTGGAAGCAGTGAAGTTCCCAGGTCCAGGGTTCTACAGCCGCCTGTTCCTGGTGGAAAAAGCGACGGGGGTTGGAGACCAGTGATAGACCTGTCAGCCCTCAACAAATATATCCGCAAGATCACGTTCAAAATGGACACCCCAAGAACTGTCATGGCGTCCTTGAGGGAGGGAAACTTTATGATTTCAATAGACCTCAAGGACGCCTATTTCCAGGTACCTATTCACCCAGCAAGCAGGAAGTTTCTCCGGGTGAAGTGGGGTGCCCAGGTTTTACAATTCAAGGCCCTGTGCTTCGGTCTTTCAACGGCTCCCCAGGTATTCACGAGGGTGTTTATGACAGTCTCCGTATGGGCCCACGAACGGGGGATTCGACTTATCAGATACCTGGACGACTGGCTACTCCTTTCGTCCTCAGAGGAAGACTTGAAACAGCAGGGCGAAGACCTCCTGCAATTGTGCAAAAACCTGGGCATCATAGTCAACTTGGAGAAATCTCAGTTGACTCCAACCAACAGAATGACCTATTTGGGAATAGTCCTGGATTCGTTGCAGGTCAAGGCCTTCCCATCCATAGACAGGCTAAACAACCTGGACTAAGTTCTCCGTCCCTTCCTTCTAGGTCATCCCAGAAGAGCGAAGGATTGGCAGAGGCTGGTAGGACATCTGGTGTCCTTAGAGAAACTAGTTCCACACGGGAGACAGAACCTAAGGAGGGTTCAATGGAACTTAAAGGAGAAGTGGAGCCAGAAAAGTTCCCCGGACATAGTGGTTCCAGTCCTGCAAGAGACCAGACAAGCCTTAGAGTGGTGGCAGGATCGGTCACACACACTAAAAGGGATGCCACTGTCCGCCCAGCCTCCGGAAATCCTTCTGTTTACGGACACATCGAAGGTAGGATGGGGAGCGCATCTCCGGGAAAAGACAGCGAAGGGGACTTGGACAGAAAGCGAGAAGTCCCTACACATCAATGTCCTGGAGATGAGAGCGGTCCAGGAAGCCTGCAAACACTTCAAGGAAGACTTGAAAGGGAATTCGGTGGCCCTGATGTCGGACAATGCAACAGTGGTAGCATACGTAAAGAAGGAGGGGGGACTGAGATCAAAGGAGTTGTGCGATCTGGCCCTTCAGATCCTGGAATGGGCGGAAAAGGAGAAAATCATCCTGACAGCAAGATTCATTCCGGGGAAGAAGAACGTCCTAGCAGGCGGCCTCAGCAGAACAGGACAAGTAGTAGCGACGGAGTGGTCCCTGCACCCACAAGTAGCAAGCTACGTCATTCAGATGTGGGGGTCCCCGGTAATGGATCTGTTTGCAACAAGGCTGAACGCTCAACTCCCCGTATTCTGTTCTCCTGTCCCAGACCCGAAGGCGGCAATGGAAGACGCCTTTCAACACAGATGGGACGGACTAGACGTGTACGCTTTTCCCCCCTTCTCCCTAATAAGATAAGTCCTCAACAGGGTGGGGGCAGCAACCAACCTAAAGATGACTTTGGTAGCGCCTTGGTGGCCGGAGAGAGAGTGGTTCGCAGACCTAAAGAGTCTCGCCACTCTCCCTCCCTGGCCTCTTCCCAACAATCCAGACCTACTGTATTGAGACAACCACATTTTCAGCGGTTCCACGGAAAGCCACAAGCCCTTCGTCTTCACGCCTGGAGGTTATCCAGCGTCTCCTGAAAAGACAAGGGTACTCCAGCAAGACAGCTAGGAGGATGTCCCTTTACCTGAGGAAATCTTCCACTGCCGTCTATCAATCCAAGTGGACGTTGTTCGTTAAATGGTGCAAGGACAAGAAGATAGAACCCGTAGAAGTATCCGTGCCCATTATAGCGGATTTCCTGGTCCATCTCAGGGATAAGTTGGTCATTTCAGTCCCGGCAATTAAAGGAGTTCGAGCTGCCTTTGGTTAAGTTTTTCTCCTGAAAGGCATGATTGTTCCGTAACCGAAATACAAACCACACTATTTACATTGGGTATTACTTTCGGCGTAGCTGAAATGACGAGCCATTAGATTTTAATGAGGGTTTCCTACCCCGCGCTAGTTAGCAAGGGTAGGGGGAGGGGTAGCTTGCTACCCCTCCCTCCCTCACACACCGGTGAAATGTCTCACTTCACTTTTGGCTCGGACAATGGACAGACGTGCCTGTCTTTGTCCTCGCTTGGCAGCCATTATTTTTTTTCTTTACTTAATCACTTACTTTTCTTTTACTCAATATATATGTAAAAAATTTTTTCGTGTTTATGTATATATTTGAGTATAGAAATCAGTAAGTTTCCTTTTCAGAGTTCGTGCTTGTGTGTGTAGTGTACGATATCTCCGTGTAGCCCTCGGCAGTTAGGCCACCATGGTGTAATTTCATGGGTCGCGATCGAGTTTGACTACGGTCTTTCTCTCTCTCTCTCTCTCTTTGAGGTCGTTCACCCTTTTACTACGTTACCTTTACTACGTCGGAGTAGCTTCCTTCCCGTGTGGGTGGGGTTGCTACGCCGTACGTTTTGTCTCCATTAGTTTATGAATCTAATTGTATTTTTTTAAATATTAAACTTAGCCGGTGAATATATAATAGCTGACGTCTCCGACGGCCCGACAGATCCAAAAACTCGCGAGCGATCGCCGTGAAGGTTGCGGGTGTGCCCACCAGCGCCGACTATTGGCCAGATACCGCATATACTTGTCAATCACTCCAGTTCTTCTCTGTCGGTCTTGCCGACAAGTTGGTTCCGCTCGCTGTTGACCTCGAGTTTTTCTACCGAATTGGTGAAGTACTTTGTTTTGGTTGTTTTATTGGCGTTCGGTGTGTTTCTTCAATAAAACTCTTGAAACGCTTTTTTTGGCTTGTGTTTCTTGTTGATGAATTTGGCTTTGACTTGGATTTTCTTTGGTTGTTCAAAATGGCTGACCCTTCTCCTGTTTATCGCAAGTGTGCGAGAGAATGTAACAAACGTCTTCCCAAGGCCTCTATCGACCCTCATACTGTTTGTTCTAATTGCCGGGGTAAATCCTGCCTATTAGGAGATCGGTGTGAGGAGTGCGTGGTCTTGTCGGAATTCGAATGGCTTGAGTATGAAAAATATACTCGTAAGCTCGAAAGAGATAGGGTGAGGAGAAGCTCCTCTAGATCTTTGGAATTTTCCTCCTCCCATGCCCCTGAACCTAATCCTTCCCCTGTAGTGGTTGTTCCTGAACCCCCTGCTAGCACTCATGAACCGTCTATGCGGGATATGTTTTTAGCGATTCAAGCTTTAGGCGAGAAAGTTGAGTGCTTAGCCTCGGACCGTAATCAGTTAATGTCCGATGTAAAGTTGTTGAAAAGTGGTAAAGCAGAAAACCTAAGTGATAAAGTGATAAGTGCGCAAAATGTGTTTAGTGTTGCGACCGAGGGTTCGTCTGTTCGTGCTTGTCGCTCCCCTAGTCCGAGACCTCTTTCAGGCTCCCATGCACCAGGGAGAAGTAATGTCGTAGGACTTAAGGGGGCGAGAGGTGTAAACCAGCGTACAGACGTTCCCTCTTCGGTATCAGACGTTTCTCGTCAATAACGTCCTTACCATAAGACGGGTGAAACTAAGTTCTCCTCGTCCTCTGACGACTTATCGCATAAGAAACCTTGGCGCAAGGTATCTAGGCCCTTAAAGCGAAAGTCAGTCCCTTCAGGACAGGTCCAGCGTCCTGGCTGTAGCCATTGGGACAGCTCTGACCACTTGCAGTCATCGGATGGCTGTTCGCCCGTTAAGCGAAAGCGTAACACGGAGTCCGAGGGTCTCGGTAGAGGCAATGTTTTGCCAGCGCAGACGTTACCGACGTCACGGCCCGTTCAGACTCCCGTTGACCCGAAGTGGGTTGTCCTGCGGGACATGCAGTCTAAGCTTTCTTCTCTTATGGTAGATTATGAGCATGGACAGGTTCACGATGATCCTTTGCTTGCGGTTCGCCAGTGCGATGAACGTGACTCTGGCCTTCAGCCGCCTAAACGAGTGTTTTCTCGTCCGTTTGATGTTAGTACTAGCGTTTCTAGTGCTTTGAAACGCGATGCTAGTCGTGTTCCTCGTCTTTCACGTCAGT
Source organism: Palaemon carinicauda (assembly GCF_036898095.1). NCBI lineage: Eukaryota > Metazoa > Arthropoda > Malacostraca > Decapoda > Palaemonidae > Palaemon > Palaemon carinicauda. The sequence continues at coordinate 131,869,506 of NC_090726.1, read as the reverse complement.
CACGTGACGTGGAACCCCCCTTGCTACAGTCTCGGACTGACGTTCAGCAGCTGCCACCGCAGCCCCGCACTGATGTTCGCCGACCGACTCCGTTGCCTCGCTGTGACGTTGAGCGTCTGTCACCGCAGTCGGAAGTTGTTTTGCCTGCTCAGACCCTGCAGTCAATGCAGTCTCGACGCGATGTCGAGCGACTTTCAACTGAAGCTGTTGTTGCTTGTCAGTCACAAGACTTTCAGTCTTTTCAGCCGCGGCGTGACGTTGTTTCCTCAGCTGTTGCTGCTGCTCCGTTGCTTGTTGACATTGCCTGTCAAGCATTGCCTCCTAGACATGTCTCTCCGTTTCACGAGACTCTGCAGTTGTCGGACGAAGTTCCGTCGGATGAGGAAGTCGCTGATCCCCTTCCTACTGATATGCCTTTGGGGACTTTTTCAGATGGAGAGGAGCCTAAAGTTGCTCAGCCCTCTCTTGATTTTAAAAAGACCATGCTGATCTTTAAGGATCTTTTTCCTGACCATTTTGTGACTGCTGCTCCTCGTTCGCCTCCGTCAGAGTTCACGCTAGGCCTAGCTGCTTCGACGCCGTCATTTACTAAGCTAGTGCTCTCTCGCTCTTCTAAGAGAGCTTTGCGTTTACTAGGCGACTGGTTGATGACCAGGAGGAGTTTGGGGAAGACAGCCTTTGCTTTTCCCCCTTTTAAACTGGCTTCTCGAGCGAGCGTCTGGTATGACACGGGAGAAGTTCTCGGCTTGGGAGTTCCTGCCTCTGCCCAGGGAGACTTCTCAAGCCTCGTAGACTCTCCCCGTCGTCTGGCCATGAGACGCTCAAAAGTTAGCTGGTCCGCTTCGGACCTTGATCATCTCCTCAAAGGGGTCTTTAGGGCCTTTGAAGTTTTTAACTTTTTGGATTGGTCGCTGGGAGCCTTGAGCAGGAAGATCTCTTCAGCCGACCGTGATGTATCTGTACAAATTATGTCCTGCATGGACAAAGCTATCCGTGATGGCTCTAATGAACTTGCTGCTACGTGTACGGCAGGAGTCCTTAAGAAGAGGGAGACTCTTTGTTCGTTCCTGTCTGCAGCAGTAACTCCCTGTCAAAGGTCGGAGCTACTCTTTGCGCCGTTATCATCTGCCTTATTCCCCCAGCAGTTGATTAAGGATATCGCAGCGTCGCTAGTACAAAAGGATACCCATGACTTGATGGCTACGTCAGCGCGTAAGGCTGCTCCTTCTTCATCCTCTTATGTCGTTAGACCTAAGTTCGACACTCCAGCGACGAGGTTTATCCTGCCCTTTCGTGGCAGAGCTCCCAGTAAGGGAAGCGCTCGTGCCGATAGTAAGAGAGGTAAGAGGAGAGGATCTAAGTCCTCCCGTGGCAGAGTCTGACTGCCCACGTCCTCAGACAGCGGTAGGGGCCAGATTAACCAACTTCTGGCAGGCCTGGGAGAAGAGGGGTGCAGACCGGGAGTCTTGTTTTGTTGCTAAAGGAGGGGTACAAAATACCTTTTGTACGGAGACCTCCTCTGGTAAAAGTCCCTATAGACCTCTCTCCCAGGTATCGAGAGGAGTCAAGGAGACAGGCACTACAGCTGCAGGTGTCTCAGTTGCTAGAGAAGGGAGCGGTGGTGAAAGTCTCGGACCTTCAATCACCGGGGTTTTACAACCGTCTCTTCCTAGTTCCAAAGCATACAGGAGGTTGGAGGCCGGTGCTGGATGTCAGTGCTCTCAACGTTTTTGTTGTCAAAACAAAATTTACGACGGAGACCACCAAGTCCGTCCTAGCAGCAGTCAGAGAGGGAGACTGGATGGTCTCTCTCGACCTGCAGGATGCGTACTTCCACATTCCTATACACCCGGATTCTCAACCGTATCTGAGGTTTGTATACAGGAATGTGGTGTACCAATTCCGAGCACTGTGCTTCGGCCTCAGCCCAGCTCCTCTTGTTTTTACGAGGCTCATGAGAAATGTAGCAAAATTTCTACATTTGTCGGGGATTCGAGCCTCCCTGTACCTGGACGACTGGCTGCTCAGAGCGTCGTCCCGTCATCGCTGTCTGCAGGACCTTCAATGGACGTTGGATCTTGCAAAGGAGTTGGGACTGTTGGTGAACATAGAGAAGTCTCAGCTGACTCCCTCCCAAACGATTCTCTATTTGGGGATGGAGATACAGAGTCTAGCTTTTCGGGCTTTTCCGTCTGCCACCAGGATAGAGCAAGCCTTGCTCAAAGTCCGTCTCATGCTGGAGAAAGACCATTGCTCTGTGAGAAGTTGGATGAGCATCCTAGGGACACTATCATCCCTGGAACAGTTTATCTCTCTAGGGAGACTTCACCTTCGCCCTCTCCAGTTCCATTTAGACTTCCATTGGAACAAGAACAAAACTTTGGAGGCGGTCTCGATCCCGATCTCCGAACCAGTCAAGACTTGCCTGAGCTGGTGGGACAGCAATATATGTCTTCGAGAAGGTCTGTCCCTGGCAGTCAAGAACCCAAACCACGTGTTATTTTCAGACGCGTCGGATTTGGGTTGGGGAGCGACTCTGGACAGTCTGGAATGTTCGGGTCTTTGGACGACAGCAGAGGAGCCTTCACATCAACTGCAAGGAGCTGTTGGCTGTTCACTTAGCGCTGACAAGTTTCGAGAGTCTTCTTCGAAACAAGGTGGTAGAAGTGAATGCGGACAACACCACGGCCTTGGCGTATATCTCCAAGCAAGGAGGCACTCACTCCCACGCTCTGTTCGAGGCATCTCACTGTTGACGAGGTTCGTCCAAGGGAAATTGAACGTCTTGGCGGATTGTCTCAGTTGGAAGGGTCAGGTGATCCCTACAGAATGGACCCTCCACAAGGATGTATGCAAGAGTCTTTGGATGACTTGGGGTCAGCCCACCATAGACCTCTTTGCAACCTCACTGACCAAAAGGCTCCCAACCTATTGCTCTCCAGTCCCAGATCCAGAGGCGGCCCACATAGATGCCTTTCTGTTGGACTGGTCTCACCTGGACGCTTACGCATTTCCGCCGTTCAAGATCGTCAACAAGGTGTTGCAGAAGTTCGCCTCTCACGAAGGGACAAGGTTGACGTTGGTTGCTCCCCTCTGGCCCGCGAGAGAGTGGTTCACAGCGGTACTTCAATGGCTGGTAGACGTCCCAAGGAGTCTACCCTTACGGATGGATCTCTTACGGCAACCGCACGTAAGGAGACTTCATCAAAGCCTCCCCGCGCTTCGTCTGACTGCCTTCAGACTATCGAAAGACTCTCAAGAGCTCGAGGCTTTTTGAAGGAGGCAGCCAGAGCGATTGCGAGGGCTAGGAGATCATCTACTATCAAGGTCTACCAGTCGAAGTGGGAGGTATTTAGAGAGTGGTGCAAGTCCTCCTCTATTTCCTCTTCCAGTGCCTCTGTAGCGCAGATTGCGGACTTTCTCCTGCATCTGAGAAATGTTCGCTCCCTCTCTGCTCCCACCATTAAAGGCTACAGGAGCATGTTGGCCTCTGTTTTCAGACATAGAGGCTTGGAGCTGTCAAATAACAAAGATGTCCAAGACCTCCTTAGGTCTTTCGAGACCTCTAAGGAGCGTCATATGTCAAATCCTGCTTGGAATTTGGACGTGGTCCTGCAGTTCCTGATGTCAGACAGGTTTGAGCCATTACATTCAGCCTCCCTGAAGGATCTCACCCTCAAGACACTTTTTTTAGTGAGCTTGGCTACAGCTAAAAGGGTCAGTGAAATCCATGCCTTTAGTAAGAACATCGGCTTCTCTACGAATAAAGCTATATGTTCTCTTCAGCTTGGTTTTTTGGCCAAGAACAAACTGCCTTCTCGTCCTTGGCCTAAATCCTTTGAAATACCTAGTCTGTCAGAAATCGTAGGTAATGAAGTTGAAAGAGTGCTGTGCCCCGTGAGAGCTCTTAAGTTTTACTTAGCTCGAACTAAACCTATACGAGGTGGTTCTGAGGCCTTATGGTGCTCCGTTAAGAAGCCCTCGTTGCCCATGTCTAAAAATGCGTTATCGTACTTTATTAGATTTTTAATCCGGGAAGCACATTCTCATTTAAATGAGAAAGATCGTTGTTTGCTTAAGGTCAAGACTCACGAAGTGAGAGCAATAGCGACTTCGGTGGCTTTTAAGCAAAACAGATCTCTTCGAAGTATTATGGACGCGACCTTTTGGAGGAGCAAGTCAGTGTTCGCTTCATTTTACTTAAAAGACGTCCAGACTCTTTATGAGGACTGCTACACCCTGGGTCCATTCGTTGCAGCGAGTGCAGTAGTGGGTGAGGGTTCTACCACTACATTCCCTTAATCCCAATATCCTTTTAATCTTCTCTTGAAATGTTTTTTAATCTTGTCTTGGGTTGTTCTGAAGACTAGGAAGTCTTTCGCAACCTTTTTGATTTGGCGGGTGGTCAAATGTTGTTTCTTGAGAGCGCCCAGATTAAGGGTATTGATGAGGTCCTGTTATAGGGGTGTTCGCCCTGGATATAACAGCTCCTGGAAGTCTTTCAGCATCCTGGAAGGATGGCTGGGCTTCGTGAGGAAAGCGGACTAATGAGGCAGAGTAATCATCAGAGTCAGCTTCCTTACCAGGTACCTATACTTAAGTTGGTTTTTTATGAAATATTTGTCAAAAAACTCTTGAGCATATACGCCTTTATTGTATTAATACTGGTCTCTACCCACCACTATGGGTGTGAATCAGCTATTATATATTCACCGGCTAAGTTTAATATTTAGAAATGATATTTTCCTTATAAAATAAATTTTTGAATATACTTACCCGGTGAATATATAAATTAAAGGCCCTCCCTTCCTCCCCGATAGAGACCCAGCGGACTGAGAAGAACTGGAGTGATTGACAAGTATATGCGGTATCTGGCCGATAGTCGGCGCTGGTGGGCACACCCGCAACCTTCACGGCGATCGCTCGCGAGTTTTTGGATCTGTCGGGCCATCGGAGACGTCAGCTATTATATATTCACCGGGTAAGTATATTCAAAAATTTATTTTATAAGGAAAATATCATGTTGATTTTTCAGCTTTTGTGGAACGATTCCTTTCGGGGTTTTCGTTCTTTCTTTAGTGTTCATTCATTTTTAAATTACATAATTACATAGTTACATAGTTACATAATTATAATTGTTATAATTCTGTGTTGGTTACAGCTCTCCTTCCGTGAGTGTAAGTGGTTGTGAGGGCACGTGCCTGTTGTGTAATTCTTGTGTTCTTTTCCCTCGGGATTCCTCTTCGGAGCCTTCCCGGGGGAATGAATGTTAACTAATGATTTTTGTTTTTATTTTTCACAGTTACCGATCTAATTCGTTTCTGTAATGTGACAACAGAGTGAGCTGTCTTGTTGAGGCCTGGGGATTCGGCTGTTGCTGCCTCCCCTATAGATCTTCATCAGGGGCGTGTCTCCTTCTCTTGGAAGTACTCCCGTGACGATTGACAGCTCTCCAGTTCATTTTAGAACACTCAGGAGGCTCGCCTCCTTGGGTGGGTAACTTAACTTCCGAGGGAAGTTTTCCTGTCCAGGCTTGAGTTTTTCCCCTTTGGGGGGTTCTCCTCTTGCCTTTATTTCGTGCGACTATGCTCTTGGTGCTGAGCGGTCGCACCTGCAGTTACGCTTAAGGGGCTGGGCTACTGCAGCAGCCCCTCTTCGGAGGATTGCTCTTTTTAGGTCACTGGCTGACCCGTCTCTTCTACGAAGTGTTTCTCTTTCGTTCGCGAGGGAGTACACTCATAGAGACTCCTCTTCGGAGGACTCTTCTGCTGTTGTTGCTGTTGGCCGCCTTCGCCGTAAGGCTCACCGTCCGCTACGTCGTAAGGGCCTCCCGTCTCTCTATAGGGTGCTGAGAGGCGCCTTTTTTAATCTTCTCCGTATGCAGCCTGCAGCTCCTACCTCCTTAGATCTCTCCGGGGATCGATCTCCAACGCCTTCCTGACCTTCCGCCCCTAGTGCAGCTGGACAGCAGTCTGACCTCGTCATCCGACGGGCAACGGTCCCTTCGGGGCAAAGGGTTGCCTCCCTCGGGGGGTCTTGCGTGTCAGGGTTCCCCTGCACGCCCTTCTGCAGTCTTAGCGCACAGGCGCTCTCCTGCTCGTCAGCGTTCTCCTGTTCGCCAGCGCTCTCCTGTTCGCCAGCGCTCTCCTGATGATCATCGCCCACTGCTGCTGTTCCTGTTGTGCGCCCTGCGCGCCATCGGTCTCCTGAGCGCTCTAGATCTCCTGCCCGTCAGAGTGCACCTGCGCTTCCAGTTCCTGATTCGCGCCCACATTCGCCCGCGCGACCTAGAACTTCGGTTCAGGTCTTGGACAAGGACTCCTCTTCTCCTCGCCCTCGCGATCCGGCTCGTCAGCCTGCTCCAGCGCAGCAACGCTCGCAGTCGCCTACGCGTGCTTCTAAGCTACTGTTCGCACAGGATTCCACGCGTCGCCCTTCTGCTCGCCAGCGATCAGCAGCTTGCCAGCGACCACAGACGCTCAGCGATCTCCTGCTCGTCAACGATCGCCATCGATCTTCCACGCGTTACAGGTCCCCTGGACACCATCAGTAGCCATCTAGCACTCGCCTGCTGTGGACGATCTCCGGTAGCTGAGTCTTGCCGTTGATCTTCCTCCTGCTCTCCAGCGCTCACCTTTACTTCTGTCCTTCTGTGCGCCAGCTTTCTTCAATCGCCAGCGCACATCTGCGCTCCCTTCCCTGCCACGCACCAATGGGCGCCAACGGTTTTTCCTGACCGTCCAGGATCGCCTGATTGACAGCTCGCATCAGCGCTCACCTTCCGGATGCACCTGCGCGCCTTCTGTTTAGCGCGATGCGCGCTAACCATCCCTAGTCTCTTACGCGTCAGCGATCTCCTACGCGCCCGCGCGATTCTTCGCCTGCGCGCTAGCGTTTTGTTAACGCACCACCGCTCGCCAACGCGCCGTCGCTTGCCAATGCTCCACCGCTTGCCAACGCGCCTTCACTCGCCTACGAGCCATCGCTCGTCAACGCGCCATCACCTGCCTACGCGCCATCGGTCTCCCGACCGCCTGCGCTCGCCCGCCCGCCCACGTGCCTGCGCGACCACACGCCCCCGTGCCCGCTCGACCGCACGCCCACGTGCCCGCCGCCCGCCCATATGCGCTCCAATGTTCACCCGCGCGCAAACCAACGGTATTCCATCGCGCGAACCAACGGTGTTCCATCGCGGGAACCGACGGTGTTCCGTCGCGCGAACCGAAGGTGTTCCGTCGCGCGAACCGACGGTGTTCCGTCGTGCGAACCGACGGTGTTCCATCGCGCGAACCGACGGTGTTCCATCGCGTGAGCGCCGGCTCGATTCCTGCAGTAGCCATTGCTAGCCTACGGGTCATCGCTCGCCTGTGAACTTTCGGATTCCGACCACCAGCTCTCGCCCTTCCTACCACGCTCGCCCTCCTCCTGCGCTCCCTCGCGCACTTTCGTCTGCGCTCCTGTGTGCCCGCACACGGGCGCTTCCACGTTCGGCCACGCGCGAACCATTGATTTACCATCACGCGAGCGCCAGGGCAATTGCGACCGCGATTCCCGTCGAGGTATCGCAACACGGCCAGCCTGGCGAGTCTTCTGGAGCATATTTCCAGAACACGGTCTTCACCCCGTAAACGCAGAGCATGGCACATGCAAGAGCAGGAAGAATCTTCAGGGAGGTCTGAGCAACATTCTTCTTTCCAGAACCTGGGTTAGCCCTTCCTCGTCATTCCCTGGAAGGGTCTTGCCAGGGAGCTTTCCGTTCGTGATTTCTCCGTCGGGCAAGGGGTGACTGGTTTAGCCCTTCCTCTTCTCCATCTCGTGGAAGGGGCTTACTAGGTCCTTTCCCTCCTCGGTTGCGACCCGAGGTTTTGTACAAGGAAGCTCCAGGAAGATCATGGGTACTTTCCTCCTCTCGGGCTCAAGCACCTTGGCGTTTCGTCGCCAAGTTTCGAACTTGCGGGTAAACTCTATGTTGGAGCATCTAGACGCAGTGACCGAGGGCTTCCTCTCGGGTGTCTCATCCGTGGATGTCGACAAGCTCAGACACTCTTCCATCCATGGGAAGAGCTTGTTTGAGCCCAAGGACAGAGACATGGACAGCTGTTGTGCGGAGGAAGTCGACTTCCGTTTTCACTCCTCCAAGGCGCTTTCTTCCAGACCCTGCAGGCCTCCGACGCCTCTTCATTCAGCCTCGTCAGCCTAAGTTACCGGACCGGCAACGGCAGCTAAGACAAGGTGTACAATAGCAGTCCCCTCCTGTCAGGGACAGGTAGCACGGGAGGCTCTCCCAGGGAGGCATAATCCTAGAGGGAGCGGCAGAGTTCACAAACTCTAGGATTGGCAACCCCCCTTGCAGGTCTCACGCTGGGGGGATGCCTAAGGTTACTTGTCCGGATAACAGCTTCCTGATGCCGATTCCTGCACGGTCTCCGTGATCAGCCAAGGATATCGCGCCTCGCTCTTACCATCTCTCCGTCACTGTCAGCGAATCCAGTGTCACTGAGCCTCTATGCCATGGGGTTGGCAAGAGGTTTGCCCGTTGGGCAGAAGGATCCATGCCTTAAGAGAAGGTCCTCCATAGGGTCATCAACGGCTCCCCCCCCCTGGCTTCTTCAGTCGATCCTATCTTCTGGGAAAGCATCTGAGACGGGAGTTCCGTCGTCGACCTCTCAGCTCTGATCAAGTTTGTCGAACAAACTTCATCCAACTTGGAACAGCAGAGTCGATCAGACTGGTAACGAGGCTGCAGGACTCCTTAGGCCCTGGATCGGGAGGACAGGTACTTCCAGGTTCCATTCCATCCATCTTCCAGGAAGCTCTTGGAATTCAGCCTAGACTACAGGTGTTCCTGCTTAAGATGCGGTGTGGCGATCCCGCCGCGGCATCGCAGGTTTTTTTCCCCAGAGAACTCTCCCTGCTTTCCTCATGGCCGCTCAGGAGCAGGCTTCCGCCTCCTTCGCCTTTTGGAGGTCTGGTCAACTCCGGTAGGCTCGGGTTCGACCTTCTTCGGCACCGGGACAAGCTTCCGGGTCTTTACCAAAAATGTGGGATCATGGTAATTTGCTAGGAGCCTTCTCTACTTCTGCCTCAACATCTGGAGTATCTAGCCATGATATTGAGTCAACAGCCATACCACGTTGAAAACACCGCTTCTCGTCCGATCAGCTAAGTTAAGCAAAGTTGGGTCTGGTCAGTACTTGGATGGGTGATCGCCTGGGAACACCAGATGCTGTTGACTCCTTCTCCGAGCCTTCCCTTCAGTTGACTGTGGCAAGGCTGAGGAGAGTCGCAGTACCTGTTCTCGGGCAAGCAGAGCTTTCAGCCCTACCTTGGAACGTTTCCTGGGTCTCTTTTCCTCATTAACCCGTCTAAAGTCCCGAACGGTCGCCTCAGGATAAGTTCCCTGTGAGGCGGCCCAAGTTCCGGTGGTATCAAAGCAACAATTAACCGGACTTTCTGGCCCCTATGGGACCAGCGGAACGTTTAGACCTGCAATGGGGGTTGACCTATGGAACCTCTTGATGGGAGTGGATATTCTCATCCTTTCCCCACATTTTGATGCTGTTCTCGGACTCGTCAAAGAAAAGGGGGGGGGGGGGGCATGTTCCGGTTCAGGCCTATGGTCAGGACCTGAAGGGTACCTCCCCATCATTCAGGTAGGCTTAGGGGCCGTAGTCTGGCCCCTCTACAGATCCTACAGTTCCTGCCGAGTCGCTCCGTGCGCAACGACTTCATGGTACTGGCGTATTCCAACCAGCAGGGGACGCATTTTCATACCGTCGCATCTTGCAGTAGAGATACTGAGATGATCCGAGGTCCTCTAAATACCACTATCGGCTCGCTCATTCTGGGCAGAGGAATGTTCTCTCCGACTATCTGAGCAGAGCCTCGCAGATAGAGAGTACCTGGGGGTCTTTGGCCTATAGTAACCAGCAAGTCCTGGCCTGGGGGACCTGATCGCGACAGCCTGGAACTTCAAGCTTCCGCTGTTCTTCCCCCCAGTCTCAGACCCCAAGACTCTTTGGCAAGATGCTTTCCGGTGACGGTGGGACAACATCGACGCCTGCGTCTTCCCACCATTGTTGTCTGCGTCTTCCCACCATTGTTGTCTGTTGAGAATGGGTCTCAACAAGACCAGGTTGTCTGTCAACCTTTCGATGGCCCTGAGAGCTCCGCTGTGACTATACGCAGAACGGTTTCCGGACCCTCTGCTTCCCCTGACGGAACTCCCGGGAGAGCTTCTTCCACGGCACAGGCTACTCAAACAACCACACTACAACATCTTTCACGAGCCTTTGCATCGCTTCGGCTTCACGCCTGGAGACACTACGCCGCCTCCTCAAGAAGAGACAACCCGCTACAGTCGCGGAGCGGAGGTCGCGTCACCTGCGATAGTCATCCGCAGGGGTCTACCAGGCGAAGTGGAGAGTCTTCTGTGGTTGGTGTCGTGGGAGAAATACCTCTTCCCTTGAGGCCTCTTCTCCAGCAATAACGGAGTTATTGCTTTTCGGCGGGAGGAAACTCTTTTCCGCTCTCGGCAGTGAAGCCTATCGCTCAGCCTTTCCCTGGCCTTCAGGCTGGAAGGAATAGACTTTTTCCTTCCCGCTGGACCTTTCTTCGCTCATGCGAAGCTGCGAACGTCCCTGCCCCCAGTCGGAGTGAGACCTCCTCCATGGAGCATGGTTCGGACTCTTTAGTCCCTTAAGAGATCTTCTCAAGAACCATTACGTCAGGCCTCTGATCGTATTCCGTCTTGGGGGACGGTGCTCCTGCTCACTCTGGCCTCGGCCAGTGTGTAAGCAATCTTCATGGTCTCGTACGACTCCGCCCTTTCAAGAGAATAGGGGAAGGCAACATTCAGGTTTGCTCCTGAGTTGTTTTCTAGACTCAAAATCTTGGAGTCCCGGACCTTTGGTTCTACTCCTTCAAGATTTCGAGTCTCCGTTCTGTATCAGATAACCCAAACTTTCTCCTCCTTCTTGCCAGTAAAGGAATCGAGGGGTTATCTTTGAGAACAGCTGCAGTTTGTCCTCACGTGCAGCCAGTTTGGGAGCACAGGGAGGACACAGGGGAGAGTCACCAGTATACCTCTTCAGCTCGGACTCAAGGACATTCATCTCGACCTGAATCCAGACCCTCCCCCGTCACGTCGCCCTACAGCACGATGTCGGGTACATCGCAACGTCCCTCGCCTTCGAGTAGAACTACTCTGTGACGCAGGTGCTACAAGCTGGAGTCTGGAAGCGTCTAATGACCTTCGCAGCCCGCTTCCTGCAGGACGTGACCCACAGGAGTATCGATACGTTTCTATCGCTCTGTGGTGGCTACACAACAACTGGTTTAACCTCAGGCTCCATTTTGGCCAGGTAGCAGAAGGTTGAGGGCATTGTTATCAGGTTTTAGTCTGCATGAACGAAAGAAGTATGTCTGGCCCTTACTTCTTTCTTCATCGTCCCCTCTACTGGGGAAGCAGCATCCTGGTCTCTGCATAGCTGACCTCAAACCTCTGCAGGTAAACCATGCTTCCTTGTGTTCCGAGTATTGAGTCAATACTGTCGCGTCCCCCATACCCTGACGAGGTGGTATTGAGAACGTCCTAACCCAGAGTTCCTTCTGGAACTCCAGATCAACTGCCTAGGACGGGTCACACTTTCTTCCTTCACACACAAGCTTATGTAGGCCACACGTTTCCTTGCGGAGCAAGGAACTTGTGAGGTGCAGGGACTCCTTTTCTCGAGTGAGACTCACTCGGATTCTGAGTCCCCGGGTAAAGCCAAAGCTAGTATGGCTGGGGACTTTCCACCCTTCCTAAGGGGTAAGTCACCCAATGTAAATAGCGTGGTTTGTATTTCGGTTACGGAACAAATGACAAATTCGGAGATAATTTGTATTTTTCCTAACCATACAAACCTTAGCTATTTACACATATTTGCCCGCCAGCCCTGTCCCCCAAGTCAAGTCCTACCTCTAAGTGAAGTGAGACATTTCACCAGTGTGTGAGGGAGGGAGGGGTAGCAAGCTACCCCTCCCCCTACCCCTGCTAACTAGCGCGGGGTAGGAAACCCTCGTTAAAATCTAATGGCTCGTCATTTCAGCTACGCCGAAAGTAATACCCAATGTAAATAGCTAAGGTTTGTATGGTTAGGAAAAATACAAATTATCTCCGAATTTGTCATATTTAGGTTCTTCCAGACATATTTCCATGCTCATCAAGGCTTTCGAGCAATCATGCCCCCCTTCTGCCCCTAGAATCCCGTGTTGGGACCTGGCAAGGGCTCTGGATATGCTCGGAAAACCACCATTCGAGCCCTTAAAAGACATCGTAGACAAGAATCTCACGTTCAAGGCGGTCTTCTTGTTAGCGTTAGCCTCAGCTAAGAGGGTGGGCGAGCTACATGGATTATCGTATGAGGTGGAGCACTCTAGAAGATGGAAGGAGATAACCTTTAAGTTTGTCCCCTCCTTCGTCGCCAAGACACAGAACCCATCGGTTTGGGACCCGAGGTTTGAGAGCTTTACCATCCCAGCAATCCCAAATGAAGGCAACCAGGAAGACTTGAAATTGTGCCCCGTCAGGGTAATTAGGAAGTATCTTAAAAGAACGGCTAAGCTCTGCCCGTCTATTAAGAACCTCTTCGTTTCCTGGGGTAAAACGAAAAAGATCATCTCCAAGAATACAGTTTCGTTTTGGCTTAGACAAGTAATTATGCAAGCCTACTCAAATGAGGGGCTTTCAGTACCAGGAAAACCCAGGGCTCAAGATGTTAGGGGTCTAAGCACCTCCCTAGCATTCGAGAAGAACATGTCGGTAGCTCAGGTCCTACGAGCAGGAACTCGGTCTAACCAGTCGCATTCACCGCTCATTACCTCAAGGACTGTACAAGGAAGTCCCTGGATGGGTTTTTGATCGGGCCTGTCATCTCAGCCCTACATCAGGTTTGACGGCTTAAGCCCCAGGCTCAATCGCGAATTCACAAATGACCTAGACACAAGTAAGCTTATCTTTCGTTTTCGCCTTATTCCCACTTTTTCTCGTACTATCAGTCGTCCTTGGAACTATCGCTCATGGGACAAGTCTCAAGAATCGCCAATATACATCAAGCACAACAAGGAATATTTGGAAGGGTAAGTGTTATAACACACTTAATGAGTCCCTTGTGTAGTTTATCCTACTGTCCATCGGGGTCTAGGTCTAGGAGGCACTCCCACCTGCTAAAGTGTAAGTCTCCTAAGAAAGTGTTTCGAGGTAAGTCTCTGTGTCTGAACAAATCACAAATTTTTAGTAATTTGTATTTTTCCTAACATACTTACCACCCCCAGTTGTCTCACTGTCTCGAGTATTGTTCCTTACATAAAACTTACTGGAGAGGTCAGCCTAAACAACACGCGGCCTACCCTGGGCATTGCCCTCGGGTCACGTTCTCCTCCGCAAGGCAGGTCACTATAGAAAATGGGAGTAGGGTAAACTACACAAAACTCTGGTTGTTTGAGAGGAGGTTCCAGTAACTCCTAAGAAAGTGTTTCTCGGTAAGTATGTTAGGAAAAATACAAATTACTAAAAATTTGTGATATTAAGTAGATTTTAATGTTTAATACTCTTACAGTGAGCCCTCGCTACTTCGCGGTTCGACCATCACGGATTCACCACTTCGCGGGTTTTTTTCATAACCCATATATATATATATATATATACATATCGCGGATTTTCCGGAAATTTCGAAAATACCGCGATATCTGAAGACCCCAAATACGATATTTCGTTACATGTAATTCCATTAATACTGTAATTAGTAATATCTGCTCTTACTGATTGTTCATTGCATTACATATGACATATAATTCAGCACAGAAAGAAATAAAACACGAAAAGAGAATGTGATCATACGATAATTCAGTACTGTATACAGTACGTAGTAAAATTAAATCGAACATGAAACGCAAATCAGATGCAGTCATACCATATTAGAATGGTGTAAGGCTGCTGATGGCTACTACTGTACTACAAATGTAATGGATGTGCATCTTTTCCATGAATCTTTTGTATGTATACGTACGTAGTACTGCATCCAATAATATTCTTTGTTGCAAAAATCACATCTCGAATAAGCGTACGAGAGAGAGAGAAAGGGGAGAGAGAGAGAGAGAGAGAGACATATCCTACAACAAAACAAGCGTAAAATAGCGTACGTAAAGCTGTATTATTATTATTATTATTATTATTATTATTATTACTATTGTTGTTGTTGTTATTAGAATTATTATTGTTATTATTATTATTATTATTATTATCATTATTATTATTATTATTATTATCATTATTTATTATTATTATTATTACTGTACAGTATACGTAGGGTACCTTGTACTTTGAATTGGTAACCTACGTAGCATATAAGACGGGTTGTGATTGGTTCAAGCGCTGATAGATGACGAATCAGAACCCAAGTTTTGTTATCTAGCCTGTGATTGGTGTTTTGCCCGCATCTCCAACCCGCAGCATCTACGTATTCGCGGTCACTTTGTCTCCCGCCGTATCGCTGTGTAGATGTTGTTAAGTTATTGTGGACTTTAATCTGTGCTGTGCGTGACTGCTTTAAGTTGAACTTCTTGTTGAACTTTCTGTTAAACCCTACTGTACAATGCCTCCCAAGCGTTCTGCTTCTACTAAGGCTGGTAGTGAGCCTAAACGCCACCGAAAGATGATGACGATTGCTGAGAAGGTGACGCTTCTCGATATGTTAAAAGACGGTAGAAGTTACGCGGCCGCAGCCCGCCATTTTGGAGTCAACGAATCCACCGTTCGCTATATCAAGAAGGACGAGGCGAACATTAGAAAGACGGCTACCATCACCTTTAGCAGATCAGCGAAGCGAGTCATTACCACTCGTAATAAAACGATCGTACGCATGGAAGGTGCTTTAGCAGTGTGGATTGCCGACTGCCGGAAGAAGAACAGAGCCTTGGATACGAACACCATCCGAACCAAGGCTTTGAGCTTGTATGAGAATTTTGCGGCAAAGGAACCTCAAGACGACGATGGCGACCATGCTGAAGAAGATGATGATGTAGATGAACCTCAACCAGGGACATCCACTGATTCCCAGCGTCAGAAACAACGTTTTTCCGCCAGTAAAGGATGGTTCGCGAAGTTTCAGAAATGCTTCGCACTGAAAAGCGTTTCCCTGCATGGCGAGGCTGCTTCCGCTGACACTGCCGCTGCTGAAACTTACGTGAACCAGACGTTCAAGAATATTATCGCCGAAGGTGGATACAAGCCGGAACAAGTGTTTAACATGGATGAGACCGGCTTGTTTTGGAAGAGAATGCCGTCGCGAACTTTCCTGTTCAAAGAAGAAGCCAAAGCCTCTGGCTTTAAAGCATTCAAGGATCGCGTTACCCTCGTGATGTGTGGCAATGCTGCTGGATTTTTGCAAGTCGAAAAATCCTCGCGCTTTGAAAAATAAGATTAAGAATCTCCTTCCCGTGTACTGGATGCATAATCCAAAAGCATGGATTACAAAGATGCTGACCTCCAACTGGTTCCACCAGTGTTTCATCCCGCAAGTCAGTCAATATCTCTTAGAGAAGGGCTTGCCATTCAAGATCCTTCTCCTTATGGACAACGCTGGTGGACACGCAACTGACCTGTCGCGTGAGGGCGTTCAGGTTGAGTTCCTGCCACCCAACACCACGTCATTAATTCAACCGATGGACCAGGGGGTTATCAGGGCGTTCAAGGCCCTCTACACGAAGAATACCTTGGCGGACCTCGTTGCGTGTGTGGATGCTGCCCAAGAAGATGAAGATGAAGATTTTAATTTGAAGGCGTACTGGCGGCAGTACACCATAGCCACGTGCCTGCAGAACATTCAGAAGGCACTGCAAGAAATGAAACCTGCAACCGTGAATGCGAGCTGGAAGAAGTTGTGGCCCCAGATTGTTTACGACGACGAGGGATTTACTCCGTCTGAAATCCAACACTCTGCAATACGCAAATCTGTGCAGTTGGCTGCAATAATTGGAGGCGACGGGTTTGGCGACATGACGACTGAAGACGTCGACGAGTTGTTGGACTGCCATTCCCAGCCGCTAACTGACGCAGACCTAGAAGACCTGACGAAATCGGCCAGTGAAGAAGAGAGCGAAACACAGGAAGAGACCCAAGAAAATGTCGAAGAAACGGGCTTAACATTAGAACGGCTTGCCAAGGTCTGCAACCATATAAAGGAGGTGAAAGAAATGTTGCAAGAGTGGGACGAGGATATGGTTCGGTCTATGCAATTCTGCAACAAGATCGATGAAGACATGACTCCCTACAGGATGCTTTTCGAGCGAAAAAAGAAGCAGCGGCAGCAACTTCCGATCACAATGTTCTTCCAGCCTCGCAAAAAAGAGCCAGTTCCTCCTGCTAGTACGCCTTCGGAAGAAATTGAAGAAGTTTCCCGGGAAGAAATTGAAGAGGTGTCCCAGGAAAAGACACCTCCGTCTGAAGAGACGTAAAATACTATCATTGGCTGCACAGTAGAAGACATCATCAGCTTCATCATCATCATTTCTACTGTGCAGCAAATTCATCGCCATCATCATTCAAGTTTTTCTTGAACTTCTTTCGTGGTGAGTACAGTAACAATCTTTATTTTTTACTTTAATATTCTAACATTTTAATATTTGTGCCTGTTTTAGTTTAGTACTGTATGCATTAAGTTAAAGGGAAGGTTATAAAAGTCTGAAGAGTATACATGTTGTAACCTATCATATTTTTTTTGTTTAAAATTTACATTTATGTACGTAAAATAATCTCTCTCTCTCTCTCTCTCTCTCTCTCTCTCGTAAATTGTTTTCCTGCTTTACTACATACAGTATGTACTGAATGATTTTATATAGATACGGTAAATAATATTTGTAATAACATATTTTCTAAAAGCTTTTACTGTAAATATAATTATTTACCACTTTCATCATGCGCGTTAAATGCCTTCTTTGTTTACTGAGCGTACTTTATGACGCTGTCGTTTCAGGCGGCGTCATAAAGAAAAACATTTCATTTGGAAGTCCTAAGAAAAATTAAGTAAAACATTGGTAATAAGAAAATCAACATACTGTATAATCAATATAATCGATGCAAAAACTAACCTATACACAGATGTGTACACTAAATGCGTTTGTTTCTTCATTATGATCAGAGAAACGTAAGCAAAACATTGGTTGCCATTTTTTATCGTGCTTTTTGGAGTGTTTAGGAAACGCATGATATAAAATCGCCTTTAATATTTGTGCCTGTTTTAGTTTAGGGTACTGTAGTACATGCATTAAGTGTTCTGTACATTAAAGGGTAGTTTGTTAACAGTACTACATACAAGGGAAGGTTTTAAAAGTCTGAATATACATGTTAAATAAATAGGTAAATATGGTGTCACTACTTCGCGGATTTTCACCTATCGCGGTCGGGTCTGGAACCTATCTACCGCGATAAACGAGGGTTCACTTTATCCAAATTAGATGTTAAACACAATGCTTTGTCTGCAATAATAGTGTATGCTACACATAACAAATGCTTCAAACCACCCCCGAGAGTTTAAGATGTTCTTTATAAACTTGATCAGGTCGCTTTGGTGGCCGTGGAGGTTGCAGCAGTAAGGAATTTATTGTGAAACTTTATTTGTGGTGGATAACTGGGTAGGGTGGACTGTGGCACCTTTGCAGTACCAGCCAAAGTCGGCTGAATCCCTCGTCAAGCTGGTAGGAGCGGAGAGAGGAAAGGTCCCCTTTTGTTCCCTTTGATATAGGCTACTCCCCAAAAATTGGGGAAAGTGCCTTGGTAAATAGATGGATGAATAAGCTTTATGGAACGCATAAATGGTTTGAGCTCCCTTGCACCAATTCTACGGCTTGATGACTACTCTCTTGCCATCCTTAGGTGTATTTAACGTCCAGCTCATTTTTTATCTTAATGTATTACTTATGCTTATGAAAATTTTGAAGTATATTTAAAATTATATATCGAGGAAAAGGAAACTTAATGACCTATACACGACAGAAAACTTTTAAAATCCTATCTAATATTTGTTGTCATGACGAGTGGGTAAACTGTCCCTGAAAAGATCTTGGATGTACAGTAAACTACCATCTTGTTCTGACAGTTTATGAATGTGTACTTTCCATCGTTAACCTATACAGTTGGGCCTCGATCTTTGTTGATTCGGTCATTCGCAATAACCTTATAACTTAAAATAAAAAATCGCCTATTCGCATCTTTGCGATAAGCACTCTTAGGGGGGGCCGACGTTTTCAAACTTGCTACGCAAAGCAGAACAGTCCAACTTCATATCTAGCACATGTTTAACCATTCGGTGATAAACCCTGTGTATAATAATTCTAATGTAGTAATATATATGAATAAAAGAAGCTCATATACATTGTTTTAAGTAATATTTGATATGTAATACATTATATGATCCGGATGAAAAATATAAAACGGATTTTGAGCGAAGCGAAAAATCTATTTTTGGGTGAGATAGCCATGACGTCCTGATGGAAGGTTCCTTCAGTAGCTTCCTTGGGTATATTTAACTACAGTGGATATTCCCAGAGAATTAAACTGAAGGTTATCACAGAATTCTAACTTCTGGTGCGAGTACCCTAAAGGTTTCCCTCTAGGATATTGTATATCAACAGAGGACGCATGTATTAACACGCAACATAGCTATCTGCACCCCATATAGAGTTAACACTTCGATATGGAAAGGTGGTTGAGTAACTGAGGAGCCGTTCCACAGTTACACTCATCCGTGACTGCTTTTGGTACTCGAGACGTAAACAAACGGGCGCCATTGCTGAATGACGTCACGTCCGTCCTCATCCTGAGCCCAGCTTCTGCTAATCTCCATGATACAGCAGGTCAGGGCGGGGCCTGAAAGGCTGAACTAGAATAGACGGGAGGGTCCATCAGGACAAAGTCACCATTGCTTCTCATAAAAAAAAAAACAGGGTCTTTTATTAATTAAGGACCTCTCACTGGATGAATTCACCATTGCTTCTCAGGAAAAGCAACAGGGTCTTTTATTAATTAAGGACCTCTCACAAGAGAACTCACAATTGCTTCTAAGGAAAAGCAACTACTGTAGGTCTTTTATTAATTAAGGTCCTCTCACTGGACGAAGTCAGCATTGCTTCCCAGGAAAAGGAATAGGGTCTTTTATTAATTAAGGTCCTCTCACTGGAGGAAATCACCATTGCTTCTCAAGAAAAGGAATAGGGTCTTTTATTAATTAAGGTCCTCTCACAAGAGAACTCACAATTGCTTCTAAGGAAAAGCAACTAGGTCTTTTATTAATTAAGGTCCTCTCACTGGACGAAGTCAGCATTGCTTCTCAAGAAAAGGAATAGGGTCTTTTATTAATTAAGGACCTCTCACAAGAGAACTCACAATTGCTTCTAAGGAAAAGCAACTAGGTCTTTTATCAATTAAGGTCCTCTCACTGGACGAAGTCAGCATTGCTTCTCAAGAAAAGGAATAGGGTCTTTTATGAATTAAGGACCTCTCACTGGACGAAGTCACCATTGCTTCTCAGGGTAAGCAACAGTGTCTTTTAGTAATTAATGACCTCTCACGGAAAGAAGGCACCATTGTTTCTCAGGGGAAGCAAAAGAGTCTTAAAGTAATTACGGATTTTTAAATATTTAACTTAGCCGGTGAATATATAATAGCTGCTGCTCCAGCGGCTCGACAGAAAAACACACAAAAACTCGCGAGCGATCGCTATGAAGGTTGCGGGTGTGCCCACCAGCGCCAACTATCGGCCAGATACCGCATATGCATGTAAACAAGCCTCAATTCTTCTCTGTCGGTCTGAACGACAAGACGTACCATTACTCGCTGTATAACCTGGAGTTTTTCAACAGACTTGGTGAAGTACTTCATTTTGGTTTGAGCTTTCGTAGTGCAGGTGTTTTATCCTCAACTTAAACTCTTGAACTCTTTTTTGGACAGATTTAATTGTTGATGACTTTGGATTGTTTTTTGGACTTTCTTTGACTTTTTCAAAATGGCGGACCCTTCTCAAATTCCTAGATTTCGTAAGTGTAATGCTAGGGATTGCAATAGGCGTCTTCCAAAGGCCTCTCTCGACCCACATACTGTGTGTTCTAATTGTCGGGGTAAAACCTGTCAATTAGGAGATCGGTGTGAGGAGTGCGTGGGCCTTTCAGAATTCGATTGGCTCGAATATGACAAGTATTCTCGTAAGCTAGAGAGAGATAGGGTGAGGAGAAGTTCCTCTAGATCGGTAGATTTTTCCTCTCCCCATGCCCCTGAACCTAATCCTTCCCCTGTAGTAGTTGTGCCTGAACCCTCTACTAGCACTCAGGAACCATCAATGCGGGATATGTTACGTGCCATTCATGTTTTGGGCGAAAGAGTTGAGTCGTTAGCTACAGATCGTAATCAACTCATGGCTGACGTTAAAGAGCTAAAGTGTCAGAGTGCCACAGCGGAAAATCGTGGGAAAGTGATTAGTGCGCAAAGTGTTTTCAGTGTTGCGACCGAGGGTTCGTCTGTTCGTGCCTGTCGTTCGCCTAGTCCGGGACCTCTTGCAAGCTCCCAAGCCCAGGGGAGAAGTAATGTCGTACGACTTATGGGTTCGAGAGGCCTTGATCAGCGAACAGACGTTCCCTCTATGGTAACAGGCGTGTCTCATCAAGACCGCCCCTACCATAAGACGAGAGAGACCATTTTCTCCTCGTCATCCGAAGGCTTTTCGCATAAGAAACCGTGGAGCAAGGTTTCAAGGCCCTTAAAGCGAAAGTCGGTCCCTTCAGGACAGGTCCAGCGTCCTGGTTGTAGCCATTGGGACAGCTCTGACCCTTTGCAGTCATCGGAAGACTGCTCGCCGCCTAAGCAGAAACGTTACACAGGCTCCGAGAGTCTTGGTGTAGGCAAGGTTTTGCAGTCTCAGACGTTACCCTCGTCTTTTACCGCACCCATTCCCGTTGATCCTAAATGGGTTGTACTGCAAGACATGCAGATCAAGCTCGCCTCCCTTATGGAAGACTATTCTGCTGAAAAGGTTCACGATGATCCTCGCCGCTTAGCTAATCGAGATCCTGGCCTTCAGCCGCCAAAACGAGCCTTTGCTCGTCCTGTTGACGTTGGCGTTACTAAGTCACGTCAGTCACGCTTTGTAGAGCCTCACTCGATTCAGTCCCGTGTTGACTTTCAGCCGCATATGGACGTTCAGCCGCTTCCTAATGCTCTTGTTGACGTTCAGGACGTTCGCCAACCAGCGGAGTTGACTTGTTTTGACGCTGAGCGTCAAACACCGCAGTCAAGAGTTGTTTTGACTGCTCAGTCTAGGCAGTCAAGGCAGTCTCGAGTTGACGTCGAGCGTCCTCCCGCTCCTGTTGTTGTTGACAGTCAGGCTGTTAAGCAGTTACATGACGTAGCGTCCTGGACTGCTACTGATGCACCAGTGCGTGTGGACTCTGCGTGTCAAGCATTGCCAACCCCTTTGCTTGTTACTCAGCAGTTGTCGGACGAAGATCCTTCAGATGAGGACGTTGCTGATCCTCATCATGATGATCATCCTTCAGATGTAGACGAACCTAGGACGGTTCCTCCTTCGATGGACTTTAAGAAAGTCATGTTAATTTTCAAGGAGCTTTTTCCCGATCACTTTGTTACCGTTGCTCCTCGTTTGCCACCGTCTGAGTTTGCTCTAGGCTTACCTGCTAACATGCCAGCCTTTACTAAGCTAGTGCTTTCTCGCTCTTCCAAGAGGGCTTTACGACTTTTAGGCGACTGGTTGGATACCAGGAGGAGTTTGGGGAAGACGGCCTTTGCCTTCCCTCCTTCAAAGCTCTCGTCTAGATCGAGCGTCTGGTATGCCACGGGAGAAGTTCTCGGCTTGGGAGTCCCTGCCTCTGCCCAGGGTGACTTCTCAAGCCTCGTAGACTCTCCCCGCCGCCTAGCCATGAGACGCTCGAAGATTAGTTGGTCCTCCTCGGACCTTGACCATCTGCTTAAAGGCGTATACAGGGCCTTTGAAGTATTCAACTTCCTTGACTGGTCATTAGGAGCTTTAAGTAGGAAAATCTCGTCTGCTGACAGAGATGTTTCCTTACTTATCATGTCATGTATGGATAAAGCCATCCGCGATGGTTCCAATGAGCTCGCCTCCACTTTTACGTCGGGAGTCTTAAAGAAGCGAGATTCCCTTTGCTCTTTTCTTTCGCCAGGAGTTACTCCCTGTCAGAGATCAGAACTGCTTTTTGCTCCCTTATCAGCGTCCTTGTTTCCGCAGCAACTGGTTAAGGATATAGCTTCTTCGCTTGTGCAGAAGGACACCCATGACTTGATGGCGTCCTCTGCTCGCAAAGGGATTCCTTCTACATCCTTTGCTGTAAGACGCAGGATCGAGACTCTGGCTTCCAGATTTATCCCGCCCTTTCGTGGCAGAGCTCCCAGCAGGGGAAGCGCTCGTGCCGAGGGAAAGAGAGGTAAGAAGAGAGGAGCCAAGTCCTCACGTGGCAGAGTCTGACTGCCCACAGCCTCAGACAGCGGTAGGAGCCAGATTGAAGAGCTTCTGGCAGGCCTGGGAGAAGAGGGGCGCAGACCAAGAGTCTGTTCGGTTGCTCAGAGAGGGGTACAAAATTCCGTTTGTACGCAAACCTCCTCTAGTGACAACTCCCATAGACCTCTCTCCCAGGTACCGAGAGGAGTCAAAGAGACAAGCCCTAAACCAAGAAGTGTCTCTGTTGCTAGAGAAGGGAGCGGTGGTGAAAGTCTCGGACCTTCAATCACCGGGGTTTTACAACCGTCTCTTCCTAGTCCCAAAGAAGACAGGAGGTTGGAGACCGGTGCTAGACGTCAGTGCGCTCAACGTTTTTGTTACGAAAACAAAGTTCACTATGGAGACCACGAAATCCGTTTTAGCAGCGGTCAGAAAGGGAGACTGGATGGTCTCTCTCGACCTACGAGATGCGTACTTCCACATTCCTATACACCCAGATTCCCAACCGTTTCTGAGGTTTGTTTTCAGGAATGTGGTATACCAGTTTCGGGCCCTGTGCTTTGGCCTCAGTCCTGCTCCTCTCGTGTTTACGAGGCTCATGAGGAATGTGGCAAAATTCCTCCATTTATCGGGAATCCGAGCCTCCCTGTACTTGGACGACTGGCTTCTCAGGGCATCGTCCAGTCATCGCTGTCTGCAGGATCTTCATTGGACGTTGGATCTGACCAAGGAATTGGGACTTTTGGTCAACCTAGAAAAGTCCCAGCTGATCCCATCCCAAACTATTCTATATTTAGGGATGGAGATTCGCAGTCCAGTTTTTCGGGCTTTTCCGTCTGCCACCCGAATAGATCAAGCCCTGCTCAAAGTCCAACTTATGCTGAAGAAAGAACGGTGCTCAGTCAGGAATTGGATGAGTCTCGTAGGAACTCTATCATCCCTGGAGCAGTTTGTCTCGCTAGGAAGGCTACACCTTCGGCCTCTCCAGTTCCATCTAGCCTTTCACTGGAACAAGGACAAGACGTTAGAGACGGTATCAATCCCGGTCTCCGAACCAGTAAAGGCATACCTGAAATGGTGGAATAGCAATATCAGTCTGAGAGAGGGACTATCCCTAGCAGTTCAGAACCCAAACCACGTGTTGTTCTCAGACGCGTCGGATTTGGGTTGGGGTGCGACCCTGGACGGTCGGGAATGCTCAGGTCTGTGGACCTCAAGTCAGAGGAGCATGCACATCAACGGCAAGGAGCTATTGGCAGTCCACTTGGCCTTGATGAAATTCGAAAGTCTCCTTCGAAACAAAGTGGTAGAGGTCAACTCCGACAATACCACAGCTTTGGCGTACATCTCCAAGCAAGGAGGCACACACTCCCTTACGCTGTACGAGATCGCAAGGGACCTGCTCATTTGGTCAAGAGATCGAGGCATCTCCCTGTTAACGAGATTTATCCAGGGCGACTTGAACGTCTTGGCAGACTGTCTCAGTCGGAGGGGTCAGGTGATTCCCACGGAATGGACCCTCCACAAGGACGTGTGCAAGAGTCTTTAGGCGACTTGGGGTCAACCCACCATAGACCTCTTTGCCACCTCGATGACCAAGAGGCTTCCAATCTATTGCTCTCCAGTCCCAGATCCAGAAGCAATACACATAGATGCATTTCTACTAGATTGGTCTCATCTGGACTTATATGCATTCCCACCATTCAAGATTGTCAACAAGGTACTGCAGAAGTTCGCCTCTCACGAAGGGACAAGGTTGACGTTGGTTGCTCCCCTCTGGCCCGCGAGAGAGTGGTTCACCGAGGTACTTCGATGGCTGGTAGACTTTCCAAGAAGTCTTCCTCTAAGGGTAGATCTAATACGTCAGCCCCACGTAAAGAATGTTCATCAAAGCCTCCCCGCTCTTCGTCTGACTGCCTTCAGACTATCGAGAGACTCTCAAGAGCTCGAGGCTTTTCGAAGGAGGCAGCCAGTGCGATTGCAAGAGCGAGGAGAGCTTCTACCATTAGAGTATACCAGTCGAAGTGGGAAGTCTTTCGAGACTGGTGCAAGTCAGCATCTGTGTCCTCGTCCAGTACCTCTGTAGCCCAAATCGCAGATTTTCTTTTACATCTGAGAAATGTTCGCTCCCTCTCAGCTCCCACGATTAAGGGCTACAGGAGCATGTTGGCTTCGGTCTTTCGTCATAGAGGCTTAGATCTTTCTAACAATAAAGATCTCCAAGATCTCCTTAGGTCTTTCGAGACCTCTAAGGAACGTCGTTTGGCAACTCCTGGATGGAACTTAGACGTGGTCCTAAGGTTCCTCATGTCAGACAGGTTTGAGCCATTACATTCAGCCTCCCTGAAGGATCTCACCCTCAAGACACTTTTCCTAGTGTGCTTGGCTTCGGCTAAAAGGGTCAGTGAACTTCATGCCTTCAGTAAGAACATCGGCTTTTCTACAGAAAAAGCCACTTGTTCACTTCAACTTGGTTTCCTGGCCAAAAATGAACTGCCTTCTCGTCCTTGGCCTAAATCTTTTGATATTCCTTGCTTATCAGAGATCTTAGGCAACGAACTGGAAAGAGTGCTATGTCCTGTTAGAGCTCTTAAGTTCTACTTAGCCCGTACTAAGTCCTTACGAGGTGGATCTGAGGCATTATGGTGCTCAGTTAAGAAACCATCATTGCCTATGTCAAAGAATGCTTTGTCATATTTTATCAGATTTTTAATACGAGAGGCTCATTCCCACTTGAATGAGAAAGACCGATGTTTGCTTAAGGTTAAGACGCACGAAGTAAGAGCTATAGCAACCTCCGTGGCCTTCAAGCAAAATAGATCTCTGCAAAGTATTATGGACGCGACCTTTTGGAGAAGCAAGTCGGTATTCGCGTCATTTTACTTAAAAGATGTCCAGACTCTTTACGAGGACTGCTACACACTGGGTCCATTCGTTGCAGCGAGTGCAGTAGTGGGTGAGGGTTCTACCACTACATTACCCTAATTCCAATATCCTTTTTAATCTGTCTCTTGAAATGTTTTTAATCTTGTTTTTGGGTTGTACGGAAGGCTAAGAAGCCTTTCGCATCCTGGTTGATTTGGCGGGTGGTCAAAGTCATTTCTTGAGAGCGCCCAGATTAGGGGTTTGATGAGGTCCTGTTGTATGGGTTGCAGCCCTTGATACTTCAGCTCCTGGGAGTCTTTCAGCATCCTAAGAGGATCGCTGGGCTTCGTGAGGAAGACAGACTAACAAGGCAGAGTAATCGTCTAAGTCAACTTCCTTACCAGGTACCTATATATTTGGGTTTTGTTATGTTATAACTGTCAAAAACTCTAAGCATATACGCTGTAAACTTAATTAACTCTGGTCTCTACCCACCACCATGGGTGTGAATCAGCTATTATATATTCACCGGCTAAGTTAAATATTTAAAAATGATATTTTAATTATAAAATAAATTTTTGAATATACTTACCCGGTGAATATATAAATTAAAGGCCCTCCCTTCCTCCCCAATAGAGACGCAGCGGGACGAGAAGAATTGAGGCATGTTTACATGCATATGCGGTATCTGGCCGATAGTTGGCGCTGGTGGGCACACCCGCAACCTTCATAGCGATCGCTCGCGAGTTTTTATGTGTTTTTCTGTCGAGCCGCTGGAGCAGCAGCTATTATATATTCACCGGGTAAGTATATTCAAAAATTTATTTTATAATTAAAATATCATATCTCATGGAAGGAAGTCACCATTGTTTCTCAGGGGAAGCAACAGGATCATTTAGTAATTAAAGGCACTCTCACAAGAAAAAGGCACCATTGCTTCTCAGGAGAAGCAACATAGTCCTTTATTAATTACGGACCTCTCATGAAAGGAAGTTGCCATTGCTTCTCCGGGGGAGAAACAGGGTCTTTCAGTAATTAAGAACCTCTCGAGGGAGAAAATCGCCATTGCTTCTCAAAAGAAGCAATAGGGTCTTTTAGTAATCAAGGACCTCACAGGAGGAAGTCTAAACTGTATCTCAGAGGAATCAACAGGGTCTTTTAGTAATTAAGGACCTCTCACAGGAAGAAGTCTAAATTGCTTCTCAGGGGAAGTAACTGGGTCTTTTAGTAATAATGACGTTTCACGGGAGAAATTCACCATTGCCTCTTAAGGGAAGCAACATGATCTTTTAGAAATTAAGGACCTCTCACGGGAAGAGGTCACCATTGCTTCTTAAGGGAAGCAACATGATCTTTTAGAAATTAAGGACCTCTCACGGGAAGAGGTCACCATTGCTTCTCAGGAAAAGGAATAGGGTCTTTTATTAATTAAAGACCTCCAACTTGATGAAGTCACCATTGCTTCTCAGGAAAAGCAACAGGGTTTTTTTTATTATTTAAGGACCTCTCACAGGACGAAGCCACAATTGCTTCTCAGGAAAAGCAACCGGGTCTTTTATTAATTAAGGACCTCTCACTGGACGAAGTCACCATTGTTTCTCAGGAAAAGCAACAGGGTCTTTTATCAATTAAAGACCTCTCACTGGACGAAGTCACCATTGCATCTCAGGAAAAGCAACAGGGTCTTTTATCAATTAAGGACCTCTAACTGGACGAAGTCACCATTGCTTCTCGGGAAAAGCAACAGGGTCTTTTAGTAATTAAGGACCTCTCACCAGAGGAGGTCACCATTGCTTGCCAGGAGAAGAAACAGGGTATTTTAGAAATTATGGACCTCTCACTGGATGAAGTAAACATTGCTTCTCACGTAAAGCAACAGGATCTTTTATCAATTAAGGACCTCTCACTGGATGAAGAAAACCTAGCTTCTTACGTAAAGCAACAGGGTCTTTTATCAGTTAAGGACCTCTCACTGGATGAAGTAAACACTGCTTCTCACGTAAAGCAACAGGGTCTTTTATCAATTAAGGACCTCTCGCTGGATAAAGTAAACATTTCTTCTCACGTAAAGCAACAGGGTCTTTTATCAATTAAGGACCTCTCGCTGGATGAAGTAAACATTGCTTCTCACGTAAAGCAACAGGGTCTTTTATCAATTAAGGACCTCTCGCTGGATGAAGTAAACATTGCTTCTCACGTAAAGCAACAGGGTCTTTTATCAATTAAGGACATCTCACTGGATGAAGTAAACATTGCTTCTCACGTAAAGCAACAGGGTCTTTTATCAATTAAGGACCTCTCACTGGATGAAGTAAACATTGCTTCTCACGTAAAGCAACAGGGTCTTTTATCAATTAAGGACCTCTCACTGAATGAAATAAACATTGCTTCTCACGTAAAGCAAGAGGATCTTTTATCAATTAAGGACCTCTCACTGGATTAAGTAAACATTGCTTCTCACGTAAAGCAACAGGATCTTTTATCAATTAAGGACCTCTCACTGGATGAAGTAAACATTGCTTCTCACGTAAAGCAACAAGGTCTTTTATCAATTAAGGACCTCTCACTGGATTAAGTAAACATTGATTCTCACGTAAAGCAACAGGGTCTTTTATCAATTAAGGACCTCTCACTGAATGAAGAAAACATTGCTTCTCACGTAAAGCAACAGGGTCTTATATCAATTAAAAACCTATCACTGGATGAAGTAACCATTGCTTCTTGGGAAAAGCAACAGAGTTTTTTGCTAATTAAAGACCTATCATGGGAGAAAGTCACCATTGCCTGCCAGGAGAAGAAATAGGGTATTTTAGTAATTATGGACCTCTCACAGGACGAAATCAACATTGCTTCTCAGGCAAAGCAACAGGGTCTTTTATTAATTAAAGACCTCTCACTGGACGAGGTCACCATTGCTTCTCAGGAAAAGCAACATAGGATTTGATTAATTAAGGACCCCTTGCAAGACGAACTCATCATTGCTTCTCAGGGAAAGCAACAGGGTCTTTTATTAATTTAGGACCTCTCACTGGACGAAGTCACCATTGCTTCTCAGGAAAAGCATCAGAGTTTTTTTACTAATTAAGGACCTCTCACGGGAAGAAGTCACCATTCCTTGGCAGGCGAAGAAACAGGATCTTTTATTAATTAAGGACCTCTCACTGGACGAAGTCAGCATTACTTCTCAGGAAAAGCAAAAGAGTTTATTGCTAACTAAAGACCTCTCACGAGAGGATGTCACCATTACTTGGCAGGTGAAGAAACAGGGTCTTTTATTAATTAAGGACCTCTGACTGGACGAAGTCACCATTGCTTCTCACGAAAAAAAAAAACAGGGTCTTTTATTAATTAAGGACCTCTCACTGGACGAATTCACCATTGCTTCTCAGGAAAAGCAACAGGGTCTTTTATTAATTAAGGACCCCTCACAAGAGAACTCACAATTGCTTCTAAGGAAAAGCAACGAGGTCCTTTATTAATTGAGGTCCTCTCACTCGATGAAGTCAGCATTGCTTCTCAAGAAAAGGAATAGGGTCTTTAATTAATCAAGGTCCTCACACTGGAAGAAGTCACAATTGCTTCTCAGGAAAAGCAACGGGGTCTTCTATTAATCAAGGTCCTCTCACAGGACGATGTCACCGTTGATTCCCAGGAAAAACAACCGGGTCTTTTATTAATTAAGAACTTTTCACAGATCAAGGTCACCATTGCTTCTTAGGAAAAGCAACAGTGTCATATTTTAATAAAGGACCTCTCACTGGACGAGGTCACAATTGCTTCTCAGGAAAAACATCCGAGTCTTTTAGTAATTTTAGGATCGCTAATAGGACGAAGTCACCATTGCTTCTCAGGAAAAGTAACAGGAGTTTTTTTTAATAAAGGACCTCTCACTGGACGAGGTCACCATTGCTTCTCAGGAAAAACATCCGAGTCTTTTAGTAATTTTAGGATCTCTCACAAGACGAAGTCACCATTGCTTCTCAGGAAAAGCAACAGGAGGTTTTTTTAATAAAGGACCTCTCACTGGACGAGGTCACCATTGCTTCTCAGGAAAAACATCCGAGTCTTTTAGTAATTTTAGGATCTCTCACAAGACGAAGTCACCATTTCTTCTCAGGAAAAGCAACAGAGTCTTTTATGAATTAAGGACCTCTCACTGGACAAAGTCATCATTACTTCTCAGGAAAAGCAACTGGGTCTTTAATTAATGAAGGACCTCTCACTGGAGGAAGTCACCATTGCTTCTCAGGAAAAGCAACATGGTCTTTTATTAATAAAGGACCTCTCACTGGACGAAATCACCATTGTTTCTCAGGAAGAGCAACGGGGTCTTCTATTAATCAAGGTCCTCTCACAGGACGATGTCACCTTTGATTCCCAGGAAAAACAACCGGGTCTTTTATTAATTAAGAACTTTTCACAGATCAAGGTCACCATTGCTTCTTAGGAAAAGCAACAGTGTCATATTTTAATAAAGGACCTCTCACTGGACGAGGTCACAATTGCTTCTCAGGAAAAACATCCGAGTCTTTTAGTAATTTTAGGATCTCTAATAGGACGAAGTCACCATTGCTTCTCAGGAAAAGTAACAGGAGTTTTTTTTAATAAAGGATCTCTCACTGGACAAGGTCACCATTGCTTCTCAGGAAAAACATCCGAGTCTTTTAGTAATTTTAGGATCTCTCACAAGACGAAGTCACCATTGCTTCTCAGGAAAAGCAACAGGAGGTTTTTTTAATAAAGGACCTCTCACTGGACGAGGTCACCATTGCTTCTCAGGAAAAACATCCAAGTCTTTTAGTAATTTTAGGATCTCTCACAAGACGAAGTCACCATTTCTTCTCAGGAAAAGCAACAGGGTCTTTTATGAATTAAGGACCTCTCACTGGACAAAGTCATCATTACTTCTCAGGAAAAGCACCTGGGTCTTTAATTAATGAAGGACCTCTCACTGGAGGAAGTCACCATTGCTTCTCAGGAAAAGCAACATGGTCTTTTATTAATAAAGGACCTCTCACTGGACGAAATCACCATTGTTTCTCAGGAAAAGCAACAGGGTCTTTTACTAATTAAGGACCTCTCACTGGACGAAGTCACCATTGCTTCTCAGGAAAAGCAACAGGGTCTTTTATTAATAAGAACCTCTCACTGGACGAAGTCACCATTGCTTCTCAGGAAAAGCAACAAGGTCTTTTATTAATAAAGGACCTCTCACTGAACGAAGTCACCATTGCTTCTCAGGAAAAGCAACAGGGTCTTTTATTAATTAAGGACCTCTCACTGGACAAAGTCATCATTACTTCTCAGGAAAAGCAACAGGGTCTTTTATTAATGAAGGACCTCTCACTGGACGAAGTCACCATTGCTTCTCAAGAAAAGCAACAGGGTCTTTTATTAATGAAGGACCTCTCACTGGACAAAGTCACCATTGCTTCTCAGGAAAAGTAACACGGTCTTTTATCAATTAAGGACCTCTCACAGGATGAAGTCACCATTGTTTCTCAGGAAAAGCAACAGGGTGTTTTTTTATTAAAGGACCTCTCACTGGACGAGGTCACTATTGCTTCGCGGGAAAAACATCCGAGTCTTTTAGTAATTTTAGGATCTCTCACAGGACGAAGTCACCATTGCTTCTCAGGAAAAGCAACAGGGTCTTCTATTAATCAAGGTTCTCTCACAGGACGAAGTCACCGTTGATTCCCAGGAACGCAACCGGGTCTTTTATTAATTAAGGACTTTTCACAGATTGAGGTCACCATTGCTTCTTAGGAAAAGCAACAGGGTGTTTTTTTATTAAAGGACCTCTCACTGGACGAGGTCACTATTGCTTCGCAGGAAAAACATCCGAGTCTTTTAGTAATTTTAGGATCTCTCACAGGACGAAGTCACCATTGCTTCTCAGGAAAAGCAACAGGGTCTTTTATTAATTAAGGTCCTCTCACTGGACGAAGTCAGCATTGCTTCTCAGGAAAAGCAACAGGGTCTTTTATTAATAAAGCACCTTTCACAGCACGAAGTCACCTTTGTTTCTCAGGAAAAGCAACATGGTCTTTTATTAATTAATGACCTCTCACTGGACGAAGTCACCATTGCATTTCAGGAAAAGCAACAGGGTCTTTTATTAATTAAGGACCTCTCACTGGACGAAGTCACCATTGCTTTTCAGGAAAAGCAACAGGGTCTTTTATCAGTTAAGGACCTCTCACTGGACAAAGTCACCATTGCTTCTCAGGAAAAGCAACATGGTCTTTTATTAATTAAAGACCTCTCACTGGAGGAAGTCACCATTGCTTCTCAAGAAAAGCAACACGGTCTTTCATTAATCAAGGACCTTTCACAGCATGAAGTCACCATTGCTTCTCAGGAAAAGCAACACGGTCTTTCATTAATCAAGGACTTTTCACAGCACGAAGTCACCATTGTTTCTCTGGAAAAGCAACAGGGTCTTTTATTAATTAAGGACCTCTCATGTGTGGAAGTCACCATTGCTTCTCAGGAAAAGCAACAGGGTCTTTTATTAATTAAGGACCTCTCACTGGAGGAAGTCACCATTGCTTCTTAGGAAAACAACAGGGTCTTTTATTAATGAAGCACCTTTCACAGCACGAAGTCAACATTGCTTCTCAGGGAAAGCAACATGGTCTTTTATTAATTAAGGACCTCTCACTGGACGAAGTCACCATTGCTTCTCAGGAAAAGCAACAGGTTCTTTTATCAATTAAGGACCTCTCACTGGACGAAGTCACCATTGTTTCTCTGAAAAAGCAACAGGATCTTTTATCAGTTAAGGACCTCTCACTGGACAAAGTCACCATTGCTTCTCAGGAAAAGCAACACGGTCTTTCATTAAGCAAGGACTTTTCACAGCACGAAGTCACCATTGCTTCTCTGGAAAAGCAACAGGGTCTCTTATTAATTAAGGACCTTTCACTGGAGGAAGTCACCATTGCTTCTCAGGAAAAGCAACATGGTCTTTTATTAATGAAGGACCTCTCACTGCACAAAGTCACCATTGCTTCTCAGGAAAAGTAACACGGTCTTTTATCAATTAAGGACCTCTCACAGGACGAAGTCACCATTGCTTCTCAGGAAAAGCAACAGGGTCTTTTATTAATTAAGTACCTCTCACAGGACGAAGTCACCATTGCTTCTCAGGAAAAGCAATAGGGTCTTTTATTAATGAAGGACCTCTCACTGAACGAAGTCACCATTGCTTCTCAGGAAAAGCAACAGGGTCTTTTATTAAGGACCTCTCACTGGAGGAAGTCACCATTACTTCTCAGGAAAAGCAACTGGGTCTCTTGTTAATGAAGCACCTTTCACAGCACGAAGTCACCATTGCTTCTCAGGAAAAGCAACAGGGTCTTTTATCAATTAAGGACCTTTCACTGGACGAAGTCACCATTGCTTCTCAGGAAAAGCAAGAGGGTCTTTTATTAATGAAGCACCTTTCGCAGCACGAATTCACCATTGCTTCTCAGGAAAAGCAACATGGTCTTTTATTAATTGAGGACCTCTCACTGGATGAAGTCACCATTGCTTCTCAGGAAAAGCAACAGGTTCTTTTATCAATTAAGGACCTCTCACTGGACGAAGTCACCATTGTTTCTCAGGAAAAGCAACAGGGTCTTTTATCAGTTAAGGACCTCTCACTGGACAAAGTCACCATTGCTTCTCAGGAAAAGCAACACGGTCTTTCATTAATCAAGGACTTTCCACAGCACGAAGTCACCATTGCTTCTCTGGAAAAGCAACAGGGTCTTTTATTAATTAAGGACCTCTCACTGGAGGAAGTCACCATTGCTTCTCAGGAAAAGCAACACGATTTTTTATTAATTAAGGACCTCTCACTGGAGGAAGTCACCATTGCTTCTCAGGAAAAGCAACAGGGTCTTTTATTAATGAAGCACCTTTCACAGCACGAAGTCACCATTGCTTCTCAGGAAAAGCAACATGGTCTTTTATTAATTAAGGACCTCTCACTGGACGAAGTCACCATTGCTTCTCAGGAAAAGCAACAGGTTCTTTTATCAATTAAGGACCTCTCACTGGACGAAGTCACCATTGTTTCCTAGGAAAAGCAACAGGGTCTTTTATCAGTTAAGGACCTCTCACTGGACAAAGTCACCATTGCTTTTCAGGAAAAGCAACACGGTCTTTCATTAATCAAGGACTTTTCACAGCACGAAGTCACCATTGCTACTCTGGAAAAGCAACAGGGTCTTTTATTAATTAAGGACCTCTCACTGGAGGAAGTCACCATTGCTTCTCAAGAAAAGCAACAGGGTCTTTTATCAATTAAGGACCTCTCACTGGACATAATCGACTTTGCTTCTCAGGAAAAGCAACAGGGTCTTTTATTAATTAAGGATCTCTCACTGGAAGAAGTCACCATTGCTTCTCAGGAAATGCAACAGGGTCTTTTATTAATTAAGGTCCTCTCACTGGAGGAAGTCAACCTTGCTTCTCAGGAAAAGCAACTGGGTCTTTTATTAATTAACGACCTCTCACTGGAGGAAGTCACCATTGCTTCTCAGGAAAAGCATCAGGGTCTTTTATTGATTAAGGACCTCTTACTGGAGGAAGTCACCATTGCTTCTCAGGAAAAGCAACAGGGTCTTTTATTAATTAAGGACCTCTCACTGGAGGAATTCACCACTGCTTCTCAGGGAAAGCAACAGTGTCTTTTATTAATTAAGGAACTCTCACTGGAAGAAGTCACCATTGCTTCTCAGGAAAAGCAACAGGGTCTTTTATTAATAAAGCACCTTTCACAGCACGAAGTCACCTTTGTTTCTCAGGAAAAGCAACATGGTCTTTTATTAATTAATGACCTCTCACTGGACGAAGTCACCATTGCATTTCAGGAAAAGCAACAGGGTCTTTTATTAATTAAGGACCTCTCACTGGACGAAGTCACCATTGCTTTTCAGGAAAAGCAACAGGGTCTTTTATCAGTTAAGGACCTCTCTCTGGACAAAGTCACCATTGCTTCTCAGGAAAAGCAACATGGTGTTTTATTAATTAAGGACCTCTCACTGGAGGAAGTCACCATTGCTTCTCAGGAAAAGCAACACGGTCTTTCATTAATCAAGGACCTTTCACAGCATGAAGTCACCATTGCTTCTCAGGAAAAGCAACACGGTCTTTCATTAATCAAGGACTTTTCACAGCACGAAGTCACCATTGCTTCTCTGGAAAAGCAACAGGGTCTTTTATTAATTAAGGACCTCTCATGTGTGGAAGTCACCATTGCTTCTCAGGAAAAGCAACAGGGTCTTTTATTAATTAAGGACCTCTCACTGGAGGAAGTCACCATTGCTTCTCAGGAAAACAACAGGGTCTTTTATTAATGAAGCACCTTTCACAGCACGAAGTCACCATTGCTTCTCAGGAAAAGCAACATGGTCTTTTATTAATGAAGGACCTCTCACTGGACGAAGTCACCATTGCTTCTCAGGAAAAGCAACAGGTTCTTTTATCAGTTAAGGACCTCTCACTGGACAAAGTCACCATTGCTTCTCAGGAAAAGCAACATGGTCTTTTATTAATTAAAGACCTCTCACTGGAGGAAGTCACCATTGTTTCTCAAGAAAGGCAACACGGTCTTTCATTATTCAAGGACCTTTCACAGCATGAAGTCACCATTGCTTCTCAGGAAAAGCAACACGGTCTTTCATTAATCAAGGACTTTTCACAGCACGAAGTCACCAATGTTTCTCTGGAAAAGCAACAGGGTCTTTTATTAATTAAGGACCTCTCATGTGTGGAAGTCACCATTGCTTCTCAGGAAAAGCAACAGGGTCTTTTATTAATTAAGGACCTCTCACTGGAGGAAGTCACCATTGCTTCTCAGGAAAACAACAGGGTCTTTTATTAATGAAGCACCTTTCACAGCACGAAGTCAACATTGCTTCTCAGGAAAAGCAACATGGTCTTTTATTAATTAAGGACCTCTCACTGGACGAAGTCACCATTGCTTCTCAGGAAAAGCAACAGGTTCTTTTATCAATTAAGGACCTCTCACTGGACGAAGTCACCATTGTTTCTCAGAAAAAGCAACAGGGTCTTTTATCAGTTAAGGACCTCTCACTGGACAAAGTCACCATTGCTTCTCAGGAAAAGCAACACAGTCTTTCATTAAGCAAGGACTTTTCACAGCCCGAAGTCACCATTGCTTCTCTGGAAAAGCAACAGGGTCTTTTATTAATTAAGGACCTCTCACTGGAGGAAGTCACCATTGCTTCTCAGAAAAAGTAACAGGGTCTTTTATTAATTAAGGACCTCTCACTGGACAAAATCAACTTTGCTTCTCAGGAAAAGCAACAGGGTCTTTTATTAATTAAGGACCTCTTACTGGAAGATGTCACCATTGCTTCTCTGGAAATGCAACAGGGTCTTTTATTAATTAAGGACCTCTCACTGGAGGAAGTCACCCTTGCTTTTTAGGAAAAGCAGCAGGGTCTTTTATTAAATAACAACCTTTCACTGGAGGAAGTCACCATTGCTTCTCAGGAAAAGCATCAGGGTCTTTTATTAATTAAGGACCTCCCACTGAAGGAAGTCACCATTGCTTCTCAGGAAAAGCAACAGGGTCTTTTATTAATTAAGGACCTCTCACTGGAGGAATTCACCACTGCTTCTCAGGAAAGGCAACAGGGTCTTTTATTAATTAAGGACCTCTCACTGGAGGAAGTCACCATTGCTTCTTAGGAATAGCAACAGGGTCTTTTATTAGTAAAGCACCTTTCACAGCACGAAGTCACCTTTGCTTCTCAGGAAAAGCAACATGGTCTTTTATCAATTAAGGACCTCTCACTGGACGAAGTCACCATTGCTTTTCAGGAAAAGCAACAGGGTCTTTTATTAAGGACCTCTCACTGGACGAAGTCACCATTGCTTCTTACGAAAAGCAATAGGGTCTTTTATCAGTTAAGGACGTCTCACTGGACAAAGTCACCATTGCTTCTCAGGAAAAGCAACATGGTCTTTTATTAATTAAAGACCTCTCACTGGAGGAAGTCACCATTGCTTCTCAGGAAAAGCAACACGGTCTTTCATTAATCAAGGACCTTTCACAGCACGAAGTCACCATTGCTTCTCAGGAAAAGCCACAGGGTCTTTTATTAATTAAGGACCTCTCACTGGAGGAAGTCACCATTGCTTCTCAGGAAAACCAACAGGGTCTTTCAATAAATAAGGACCTCTCACTGGACAAAGTCACCATTGCATATCAGGAAAAGCAACAGGGTCTTTTATTAATTAAGGACTTCTCACTGGAGGAAGTCACCATTGCTTCTCAGGAAAAGCAACAGGGTCTTTTATTAATTAAGGACCTCTCACAGGACGAAGTCAGCATTTTTCTCAGGAAAATCAACAGAGAGTTTTACTAATTAAGGACCTCTCACAGGAGGAAGTCACCATTCCTTGGTAGGTGAAGGAACAGGGTCTTTTAGTAATTAAGGCCCTCTCACACGACGAACTCACCATTGCTTCCCAGGGAAAACAACAGGGTTTTCTATTAATTAAGGACTTTTCACAGGACAAACTCACAATTGCTTTTTAGGAAAAGCAACAGGGTCTTTTATCAATTAAGGTCCTCTCATTGTACGAAGTTACCATTGCTTCCCAGGAAAAGCAACAAGGTCTTTCATTAATTAAAGACCTCTCACTAGACGAAGTCGCCATTACTTCTCCGAAAAAGAAACAGGGTCTTTCATTAATTAAGGACCTCTGACTGAACGAAGTCACCATATCTTTGTAGGAAAATCAACAGGGTCTCTTATTAATTAAGGACTGTTCACAGGACGAAGTCACAATTGCTTCTCAGGAAAAGCTACAGGGTCTTTTAGCAATTATGGACCTTTCACAAGAT
The DNA here is from genome assembly GCF_036898095.1 of Palaemon carinicauda. Lineage (NCBI taxonomy): Eukaryota > Metazoa > Arthropoda > Malacostraca > Decapoda > Palaemonidae > Palaemon > Palaemon carinicauda. The sequence continues at coordinate 131,832,261 of NC_090726.1, read as the reverse complement.
GAAATCACCATTGCTTCTCAGGAAAAGCAACCGGGTCTTATCAATTAAGGACATCTGACTGGACGAAGTCACCATTGCTTCTCAGGAAAAGCAATAGGATCCTTTCTTAATTAAGGACCTCTCATAAGACGCAGTCACCGTTGCTTCTCAGGAAAAGCAACAGGATCCTTTCTTAATTAAGGACCTCTCATAAGACGCAGTCACCGTTGCTTCTCATGAAAAAAAACAGGGTCTTTTTTGTAATTAAAGACCTCTCACAGGACGAAGTCATCATTGCTTCTCAGGAAAAGCAACAGGGTCTTTTAATAATTAAGGATCTCTCACAAGACAAAGTCTCTGTTGCTTCTCAGGAAAAGCACGGGGTTTTTTAATAATTAAAGACCTCTCCCTGCACGAAGTCACCATTGCTTTTCAGGAAAAGCAACTTGGTGTTTGATTAATTAAGGACCTCTCACAGGACGAAGTCACCATTGCTTCTCAGGAAAAGCAACAGGATCTTTTATCAATTAAGGACCTCTCACAGGACGAAGTCACCATTGCTTCTCAGGAAAAGCAACATGGTCTTTTATTAATGAAGGACCTCTCACTGCACAAAGTCACCATTGCTTCTCAGGAAAAGTAACACGGTCTTTTATCAATTAAGGACCTCTCACAGGACGAAGTCACCATTGCTTCTCAGGAAAAGCAACAGGGTCTTTTATTAATTAAGTACCTCTCACAGGACGAAGTCACCATTGCTTCTCAGGAAAAGCAATAGGGTCTTTTATTAATGAAGGACCTCTCACTGAACGAAGTCACCATTGCTTCTCAGGAAAAGCAACAGGGTCTTTTATTAAGGACCTCTCACTGGAGGAAGTCACCATTACTTCTCAGGAAAAGCAACTGGGTCTCTTGTTAATGAAGCACCTTTCACAGCACGAAGTCACCATTGCTTCTCAGGAAAAGCAACAGGGTCTTTTATCAATTAAGGACCTTTCACTGGACGAAGTCACCATTGCTTCTCAGGAAAAGCAAGAGGGTCTTTTATTAATGAAGCACCTTTCACAGCACGAATTCACCATTGCTTCTCAGGAAAAGCAACATGGTCTTTTATTAATTGAGGACCTCTCACTGGACGAAGTCACCATTGCTTCTCAGGAAAAGCAACAGGTTCTTTTATCAATTAAGGACCTCTCACTGGACGAAGTCACCATTGTTTCTCAGGAAAAGCAACAGGGTCTTTTATCAGTTAAGGACCTCTCACTGGACAAAGTCACCATTGCTTCTCAGGAAAAGCAACACGGTCTTTCATTAATCAAGGACTTTCCACAGCACGAAGTCACCATTGCTTCTCTGGAAAAGCAACAGGGTCTTTTATTAATTAAGGACCTCTCACTGGAGGAAGTCACCATTGCTTCTTAGGAAAAGCAACACGATTTTTTATTAATTAAGGACCTCTCACTGGAGGAAGTCACCATTGCTTCTCAGGAAAAGCAACAGGGTCTTTTATTAATGAAGCACCTTTCACAGCACGAAGTCACCATTGCTTCTCAGGAAAAGCAACAGGTTCTTTTATCAATTAAGGACCTCTCACTGGACGAAGTCACCATTGTTTCCTAGGAAAAGCAACAGGGTCTTTTATCAGTTAAGGACCTCTCACTGGACAAAGTCACCAGTGCTTCTCAGGAAAAGCAACACGGTCTTTCATTAATCAAGGACTTTTCACAGCACGAAGTCACCATTGCTTCTCTGGAAAAGCAACAGGGTCTTTTATTAATTAAGGACCTCTCACTGGAGGAAGTCACCATTGCTTCTCAAGAAAAGCAACAGGGTCTTTTATCAATTAAGGACCTCTCACTGGACAAAATCGACTTTGCTTCTCAGGAAAAGCAACAGGGTCTTTTATTAATTAAGGACCTCTCACTGGAAGAAGTCACCATTGCTTCTCAGGAAATGCAACAGGGTCTTTTATTAATTAAGGTCCTCTCACTGGAGGAAGTCACCCTTGCTTCTCAGGAAAAGCAACTGGGTCTTTTATTAATTAACGACCTCTCACTGGAGGAAGTCACCATTGCTTCTCAGGAAAAGCATCAGGGTCTTTTATTGATTAAGGACCTCTTACTGGAGGAATTCACCACTGCTTCTCAGGGAAAGCAACAGTGTCTTTTATTAATTAAGGAACTCTCACTGGAAGAAGTCACCATTGCTTCTCAGGAAAAGCAACAGGGTCTTTTATTAATAGAGCACCTTTCACAGCACGAAGTCACCTTTGTTTCTCAGGAAAAGCAACATGGTCTTTTATTAATTAATGACCTCTCACTGGACGAAGTCACCATTGCATTTCAGGAAAAGCAACAGGGTCTTTTATTAATTAAGGACCTCTCACTGGACGAAGTCACCATTGCTTTTCAGGAAAAGCAACAGGGTCTTTTATCAGTTAAGGACCTCTCTCTGGACAAAGTCACCATTGTTTCTCAGGAAAAGCAACATGGTCTTTTATTAATTAAAGACCTCTCACTGGAGGAAGTCACCATTGCTTCTCAGGAAAAGCAACACGGTCTTTCATTAATCAAGGACCTTTCACAGCATGAAGTCACCATTGCTTCTCAGGAAAAGCAACACGGTCTTTCATTAATCAAGGACTTTTCACAGCACGAAGTCACCATTGCTTCTCTGGAAAAGCAACAGGGTCTTTTATTAATTAAGGACCTCTCATGTGTGGAAGTCACCATTGCTTCTCAGGAAAAGCAACAGGGTCTTTTATTAATTAAGGACCTCTCACTGGAGGAAGTCACCATTGCTTCTCAGGAAAACAACAGGGTCTTTTATTAATGAAGCACCTTTCACAGCACGAAGTCACCATTGCTTCTCAGGAAAAGCAACATGGTCTTTTATTAATTAAGGACCTCTCACTGGACGAAGTCACCATTGTTTCTCAGAAAAAGCAACAGGGTCTTTTATGAGTTAAGGACTTCTCACTGGAGGAAGTCTCCATTGCTTCTCAGGAAAAGCAACACGGTCTTTCATTAAGCAAGGACTTTTCACAGCACGAAGTCACCATTGCTTCTCAGGAAAAGCAACAGGGTCTTTTATTAATTAAGGACCTCTCACTGGAGGAAGTCACCATTGCTTCTCAGAAAAAGTAACAGGGTCTTTTATTAATTAAGGACCTCTCACTGGACAAAATCAACTTTGCTTCTCAGGAAAAGCAACAGGGTCTTTTATTAATTAAGGACATCTTACTGGAAGATGTCACAATTGCTTCTCTGGAAATGCAACAGGGTCTTTTATTAATTAAGGACCTCTCACTGGAGGAAGTCACCCTTGCTTTTTAGGAAAAGCAGCAGGGTCTTTTATTAAATAACAACCTTTCACTGGAGGAAGTCACCATTGCTTCTCAGGAAAAGCATCAGGGTCTTTTATTAATTAAGGACCTCCCACTGAAGGAAGTCACCATTGCTTCTCAGGAAAAGCAACAGGGTCTTTTATTAATTAAGGACCTCTCACTGGAGGAAGTCACCATTGCTTCTCAGGAAAAGCAACAGGGTCTTTTATTAATGAAGCACCTTTCACAGCACGAAGTCACCATTGCTTCTCAGGAAAAGCAACATGGTCTTTTATTAATTAAGGACCTCTCACTGGACGAAGTCACCATTGCTTCTCAGGAAAAGCAACAGGTTCTTTTATCAATTAAGGACCTCTCACTGGACGAAGTCACCATTGTTTCCTAGGAAAAGCAACAGGGTCTTTTATCAGTTAAGGACCTCTCACTGGACAAAGTCACCAGTGCTTCTCAGGAAAAGCAACACGGTCTTTCATTAATCAAGGACTTTTCACAGCACGAAGTCACCATTGCTTCTCTGGAAAAGCAACAGGGTCTTTTATTAATTAAGGACCTCTCACTGGAGGAAGTCACCATTGCTTCTCAAGAAAAGCAACAGGGTCTTTTATCAATTAAGGACCTCTCACTGGACAAAATCGACTTTGCTTCTCAGGAAAAGCAACAGGGTCTTTTATTAATTAAGGACCTCTCACTGGAAGAAGTCACCATTGCTTCTCAGGAAATGCAACAGGGTCTTTTATTAATTAAGGTCCTCTCACTGGAGGAAGTCACCCTTGCTTCTCAGGAAAAGCAACTGGGTCTTTTATTAATTAACGACCTCTCACTGGAGGAAGTCACCATTGCTTCTCAGGAAAAGCATCAGGGTCTTTTATTGATTAAGGACCTCTTACTGGAGGAATTCACCACTGCTTCTCAGGGAAAGCAACAGTGTCTTTTATTAATTAAGGAACTCTCACTGGAAGAAGTCACCATTGCTTCTCAGGAAAAGCAACAGGGTCTTTTATTAATAGAGCACCTTTCACAGCACGAAGTCACCTTTGTTTCTCAGGAAAAGCAACATGGTCTTTTATTAATTAATGACCTCTCACTGGACAAAGTCACCATTGCATTTCAGGAAAAGCAACAGGGTCTTTTATTAATTAAGGACCTCTCACTGGACGAAGTCACCATTGCTTTTCAGGAAAAGCAACAGGGTCTTTTATCAGTTAAGGACCTCTCTCTGGACAAAGTCACCATTGTTTCTCAGGAAAAGCAACATGGTCTTTTATTAATTAAAGACCTCTCACTGGAGGAAGTCACCATTGCTTCTCAGGAAAAGCAACACGGTCTTTCATTAATCAAGGACCTTTCACAGCATGAAGTCACCATTGCTTTTCAGGAAAAGCAACACGGTCTTTCATTAATCAAGGACTTTTCACAGCATGAAGTCACCATTGCTTCTCTGGAAAAGCAACAGGGTCTTTTATTGATTAAGGACCTCTCATGTGTGGAAGTCACCATTGCTTCTCAGGAAAAGCAACAGGGTCTTTTATTAATTAAGGACCTCTCACTGGAGGAAGTCACCATTGCTTCTCAGGAAAACAACAGGGTCTTTTATTAATGAAGCACCTTTCACAGCACGAAGTCACCATTGCTTCTCAGGAAAAGCAACATGGTCTTTTATTAATTAAGGACCTCTCACTGGACGAAGTCACCATTGTTTCTCAGAAAAAGCAACAGGGTCTTTTATGAGTTAAGGACTTCTCACTGGAGGAAGTCACCATTGCTTCTCAGGAAAAGCAACACGGTCTTTCATTAAGCAAGGACTTTTCACAGCACGAAGTCACCATTGCTTCTCAGGAAAAGCAACAGGGTTTTTTATTAATTAAGGACCTCTCACTGGAGGAAGTCACCATTGCTTCTCAGAAAAAGTAACAGGGTCTTTTATTAATTAAGGACCTCTCACTGGACAAAATCAACTTTGCTTCTCAGGAAAAGCAACAGGGTCTTTTATTAATTAAGGACATCTTACTGGAAGATGTCACAATTGCTTCTCTGGAAATGCAACAGGGTCTTTTATTAATTAAGGACCTCTCACTGGAGGAAGTCACCCTTGCTTTTTAGGAAAAGCAGCAGGGTCTTTTATTAAATAACAACCTTTCACTGGAGGAAGTCACCATTGCTTCTCAGGAAAAGCATCAGGGTCTTTTATTAATTAAGGACCTCCCACTGAAGGAAGTCACCATTGCTTCTCAGGAAAAGCAACAGGGTCTTTTATTAATTAAGGACCTCTCACTGGAGGAATTCACCACTGCTTCTCAGGAAAAGCAACAGGGTCTTTTACCCTCTTAACGAGAGAATGCCTTGATGAAGTCATTGGGCTTCAGCACGGCATATCATTCCTGTGCTGAAGGCTAGTGACGGGCAAGAGGGCTCTCGAACTGGGGAATTTCTTTTCCTCAGTTTGACTCTAAATTTCTCTCATTCTTTTTCTATTACCTCTTATTGCTTATTCCTCCTTCATAATTATCAGCTGTCTCCAACCTTGCTGTCAAAACTCTCTTACCCATTTCACTGTCCAGGTTTTTTAGAGGGGACATTGTATCCATGATCGGTTTTTATTTCAAAATCAATTGTGGGAGCTGTGGTGGTCTTGCCAACTGCCCGAAAATGTTTGGACACCTAGGAGTGTCAGTATTCCCATACTGGCACGCGGAACTATCTCGTAGGAAATTTGGCCTTCGGATTCCAGGGGTTGGCGATTTCATAGAGATAGGACTCTTGGCATTCTGTCCGGTTTGCCTGCCACTATGATTAGAGTGGGGATGATTGTATTCTTGAAATGCTCTCAGTCCCATCAAGCGGGTTTGGCATACACTTGAGCCACTCTAATCATAGTGGTACCATCCCTTTGTGGTAGGGTAGGGAGTGGACATTTGGTAAGCAGCTTTTACAGGTGTCATTGGTGGAGAAATTAATTCCAGGAAAGGCTAACTGTGTCTTCTTTGGAATTTCAGACAGTCTTAATTTTTTCTCTCCCTTGAACTTTATTTTTTTCCATTGTTTTTTTTCATTGTTATTATGACCCCTTCCCTCCCCCTGAAAAAATAATTAATGAGTAAACTTAATATTCCCCGTACCCCTGGATCAAATGGCGAACCCCAGACACCGTTGACGACTTCTGCTTGTTTAAATAGGGAAAGCTCTGTTGACAACCTCTGCAATAAAAAGGATTCCTCCAACAATACTTCTCTGACCAGTGTTGTTAAAGACAATTTATCGACACTGGTGAAAAATGATGCTTGTATTAACAGTGATACTTTACTCTCTGGTTCTGGCTCATTACCAGATCCAACAAAAAATCTGAAAATTCTCCACTTAAAAAACATACCAATTGGTTGTAGCTATGACATAATTCATGAAGCCTTCTGTAGATTTGGGGCAATCAAAGAAATTTTAATGGAGCTTAATGGTAGTAAAGGCTTTTGGGAAGCTTGGGTATCATTTTCAAGTTTTGAGATTGCTTTAGAAGCAAATAAAAATTTAGAGAGCATAAAAATTGACAATTGTTTGATTTCTGGGGCTCTATGTGATAAAGCACCAAGACACCTAGAGGTATATAAACCAGAAGAATGGATGGAAAAAGAAATAGAGCATAGACTTCCAGAAGTAAGAACCCCCAAGCCCCCAACATGGATAATTGCATCTGGGAAGATGGATAATTATAACTATTATAAGATTAGTAAATTTATACAAAAAAAAGTTGGTTTAATTAAAAGTAAGGATATTAGTAGATACGGTAAGCAATCTGTTTTGATTAATGCAAAATCAGATACTCAAGCTCACATGCTTTGTGGCATGAAGATTGCAGAAATTGATCCTATTAAGGATATTAAACCACATATGAGCTTCAGCTATGGTAAAGGAGTAGTTTTTGATAGAGATCTATATGAATTCTCAGAACCGGAAATTCTGGACATGTGCCCTGCTAATGTTTGGAAAGTAAGTAAGATCCCTCAAACAAGCATGGTAGTTTTAACATTTGAAACCCCTGTTATACCAGATCATATAAATATTGAGAATGAAAGAGTACGTGTTCGAGAGTATAAACCTAGGCCTTTACAATGCTTTAATTGTTTCAAGTACGGTCACCCTTCCCGGTACTGCAATAATACGAAGATCTGTATTAACTGTTCTTTGTTAGAACATGGCCAATGCAACAGAGATACAACCTGTGCAAACTGTAAAGATCATCATAAATCAAATGATAAAAGATGTAGAGAATACAAGAAAGAAGAAGCTGCAATCTTGAAAGCAAATGCTGAACATATAAGTGTAGGTTATGCAAAGCATTTACTCAATCGGCAACTTAATTTTGCTCACGCGGATAAGATGCCAACAAAAGATTATAATCCACTACCCCTTACTACCACAGGGGGACCAGTGGCAGCACCTGGCCCGTCAGGTGCATCTCCCTTAGTGGTAGTAGCCCAGCCATCTGGGTCAAGTGCTCCGCCTATAAAAGCCAGAGCACAAACCTCCAAAGAGGTCAATATGGTTTCCAATACACCAAAAGTATTGTCACTGATAGGAGCATCTCCCTTAGAGGTAGTAGCCCAGCCTTCTGGGTTAAGTGCTCGAACTGTTGAAGTTCTAGCGCAATCCTCAAAGGAAGCCAATGTGGCTTCCACCACCTTAAATGTATTGTCTCAGGCAGAATCTCTACCTGATTTGATGGAGATTGGAAAACAAGATCTTCCAAAGAGGAAAAGGTCCCCATCATCCTCACCTTCATCTAAGTCAGGTAAGTGCCCTACTGCTCATGATCCTAAGGTTGACTCTTATAAAGATCCTAGAAAGAAAGAAAAGAAGAGTGGTGGCTTAGTAAAGCCTTCCATCTCCAGGCCTTACATGGCTTCATCTGAAAAGTCCCAAAAGACAAATGAGACAAAGAAAAATAATAACAAAAGATAATGTCTATCATCCAGTGGAATTGCAGAGGTCTAAGTACTAGCATTGAGCAAATAAAAACTTTAACTAGGGACTCAGACACGAAGGTAATTTGTCTACAGGAAACCAAGATCAGTGACAAACCATTTAATCCTGGACTCAATTATCATTTTTGTAGATCCCCTCCTTTGCAAGCTGCAAGAGCTCAAGGTGGTACAGGTTTTATTATTCACAAATCTGTAAAATTTGAAACAATCCCACTCAATACACCACTACAGGCATGTGCAGTTAGAACTCATATCGGGAAAAAAATTACTTTATGCTCGCTATATATTGAACCATCCTTAGAACTTTTCCTCTTAGATCATGCTGGTAATCCAAGAAGGCTTAGACTTTCTGACCTCCAAGACTTGATCAATCAGCTTCCTGCCCCTTTTATTTTGATGGGTGATTTTAATGCAAAGCATACTTTATGGGGTGGAAATGTGTGCGATAGATGGGGTAATCTTGTTGAAGAATTAATCGACGACAATGATGTCATACTAATGAATGATGGTTCTCCAACTAGGTATGATGTATTCCACAACTCTACATCAGCCATTGATTTGTCAATCTGTTCCTCATCCATTCGATTGGACTACCTTTGGTCAGTAAATGAACACCTACATGGCAGTGACCATTGGCCAATAATGTTAAATTATGTCCATAATCTTCCTTCTCAGTGTCCACCAAAATGGAAGATAGATGAGGCAGACTGGGCAGCTTATGAAAACTGTTCACACACTGATAAAGAATATGATGAATTTACATCTCCAGTGCATGCCTATCAACATCTTGAAAATATTATTGATGATAATGCTAGCAAGTTTATACCTAAAACATGCGGTTTACCTCATCGCTCTGTAGTTCCTTGGTGGAGTAAAGAATGTGCCAACGCAAGAAAAGTGACCCGAACTTGCTTCAGAAGATACTTGAGGACAAACTATTTAGCAGATAGAATAGCATATCTCAGAGCCTGTGCCAAACAAAAAAGAATTTTTAAAAAAGCAAAGAGAGCATCTTGGAAGAAATATATATCTAATATTAATACCAAAACTCCTTCAAAGGAAATATGGGACAAGATTAGAAAACTTCAAGGTAAATTCGTCCCTAAGCCTCTACCAATATTAAGGGAAAATAATAGATATATATCTGACCCCAAAGATGTAGCAGAGGTTCTTGCTAAGCACTTTGCTCATGTATCAAGTGCTGACAACTATTCCCCAGCATTTCAACAAATTAGAGCATCAACATCTGTTGTTCCTCCTGCTTCTTCAAATACTGAAGCTTTTAACCTGGCTTTTAGTATGGAGGAGATGCAAAATGCTATCTCCAGCTCTTCTTTAACTGCCCCAGGTGAGGATGGCATCCGGTATGAAATGATATCACATCTTCCAGTGGATACCAAGGAATTTTTATTAGAAACCTTTAATGGTCTATGGGCTTCCCATACATCTCCTGATTCCTGGCATACTTCAATTGTAATTCCAGGCCACAAGTCTGGTAAAGACCCAGAACTGCCATCTAGTTATAGGCCCATATCCTTGACCAGTTGCATATGCAAACTATTTGAGAGAATGATCAACAACAGACTTGTGTGGTATCTAGAATCAAAAAATCTTTTATCTAACAGACAGTTTGGTTTTAGGAAGAACAGAAGTACTCTAGACCCTTTGCTGATGTTATCAAGGGAAATTTCAAATGCTTTTTCTAACCAAAACCAGGTGGTGGGTGTCTTTTTTGACCTCAAAAAGGCATATGACACCACCTGGAGGGGTGGTATTTTAAAGCAATTGGCCTCGTGGGGTATAGGAGGACATATGTTCTCTTTTATTGAAGAATTTTTATCAAACCGCTCAATTAAAGTGAGAGTAGGGTCAGAACTATCTTCATCCTACATGCAAGAAGAAGGTGTCCCCCAAGGCAGCGTATTGAGTGTGACCTTGTTTGCTGTTGCTATTAATAGTCTCATTAGTCACATACCTCCTGGCATACAAGGATCACTATTTGTCGATGACTTTGCAATTTATTGTAGTGGATCATCTGCACTTCAAGCATGCCAAAATCTTCAAATTGCAATAAATGCTGCTTCCGCATGGGCAAATCCTCGTGGATTCATGTTTTCTCCTCAGAAGACCAAAGCCATTCGCTTTACTCGTACTCGTAAAAGGGAAGAGATCCCCACTCTTTTCTTAAATGATTGTATTTTGCCATATGAGGATAGTGTCAAGTTTCTTGGAGTCATTTTCGACAAGAAAATGACATTTGGTCCCCATATAAATGACCTATCTATCAGGGTTAAGAAGTCACTGAACATTCTGAAAGTGATATCGCATTTTGATTGGGGTGCTGATAGAACAAATTTGCTTAGAATTTATACATCTTTGTGTCTGAGCAAGTTAGACTATGCATGCCAAATATATGGGTCAGCTACAAAGACTTTACTTGGAAAACTTGATATTGTTCACAATGCTGGGCTTCGCATCTGCACAGGTGCTTACAGAACATCTCCCATTGACAGTCTTTATGTTGATTCTGGCATACCTCCCCTTTCCATTCGCAGAGAGGAGTTGAGTTTGAGGTTTTTAGCTAGGTCCCTTGCTGTGAGAAACAATCCTAACTGTAAATATGTTAGGGCGCCTTTAGATCGGGCTCCTAACAGATCTAGAGTGCCTAAGCCTTTGGAAGTACAGCTGAAAAACGATGCTAGAGAAGTAGGCTTGTTAACAGCACAGATAGCAGAGGTAGGATATCCCAAGTCTCCTCCTTGGTGTAATCCACCTGTTAAAGTATGTTTTACAGCAGGAGGGAAAAATACCTTACCTAGTAGGGTAATGAAAAGTGAGTTTTTAAATCATGCTGCTCAACATCATGGGAAACATGTTTTTACAGATGGCTCCAAATCGGCTGCAGGAGTTGGAAGTGCAGCTGTGGTGGGGGATATTGTTATTAGAAGGAAACTCCCATCCTCTTGTTCAATTTTTACTGCTGAGCTGTACGCAATTATTCTCGCAGTCCAACATATTTTTAAAAATGGCAACCAAAATAGTTTTTATACAATTTTTACGGATTCCAATAGTGTTTTACTCTCATTAAAACAAATTATGCCAGGCCATCATCTAGTACAAGAGGTGCAGGACTGGTTAGTACTTCTGCAGTCTAGGAAGAGTATCAGTGTTCACTTCTGTTGGGTCCCTGCCCATGTTGGGGTGGATGGGAATGAACAAGTAGATAAGGCAGCAAAGGAAGCTTCAGGGCTAAGTAATCCATCCCCCTTGAGTATTCCTTACAAAGATCTTAAAAGTGAGATTCATCTTTACTGTAAAAATAAGTGGCAAGCTCGATGGTCTGAACTGACCACCAATACAAAATTGAAACAAATCCACCCATTGGTGGATAAATGGTCATCTTGTAATTCTACAAGTAGAAGGGATACCATTATTTTAACTAGGCTGCGTATTGGCCATACACATGCAACGCACAATTATTTAATGAAGAGTGGGGAAGGGAGACAGGCCCCTCTTTGTAATACCTGTCAAGTGACAATGGATGTTAAACACATTTTAGTCGATTGTCCTGTTTTTAATCTTCAGAGGAGGACACATTTACTCCAGGACAAACCTTTAAGAGATATACTGGGGGAAAACTGTAATACCCTGACCTTGAGAAAATTTGTACAAAGTATTGGGTTATATTATGAGCTATAATTGATTTTATTAATTTATTTATTTATTTTACCCTTTTAATCCCTATTTATTTCACATCTAGATTTTATTGTATGAAAGTGTTACGATTTGTATTAAAGGTTAAAATGATACTAAATGGTGTGATTGTACAGATATGATTGAATGATTTTCATTATATAGCGCTGAATGGCCTTTGATGCCCCAGTGCTTGGCTTAATGCCTAAATCCTATATTCAATTCAATTCAACAGGGTCTTTTATTAATTAAAGACCTCTCACTGGAGGAAGTCATCATTGCTTCTCAGGAAAAGCAACAGGGTCTTTTATTAGTAAAGCACCTTTCACAGCACGAAGTCACCTTTGCTTCTCAGGAAAAGCAACATGGTCTTTTATTAATTAAGGACCTCTCACTGGACGAAGTCACCATTGCTTTTCAGGAAAAGCAACAGGGTCTTTTATTAATTAAGGACCTCTCACTGGACGAAGTCACCATTGCTTCTTACAAAAAGCAATAGGGTCTTTTATCAGTTAAGGACGTCTCACTGGACAAAGTCACCATTGCTTCTCAGGGAAAGCAACATGGTCTTTTATTAATTAAAGACCTCTCACTGGAGGAAGTCACCTTTGTTTCTCAGGAAAAGCAACACGGTCTTTCATTAATCAAGGACCTTTCAAAGCACGAAGTCACCATTGCTTCTCAGGAAAAGCCACAGGGTCTTTTATTAATTAAGGACCTCTCACTGGAGGAAGTCACCATTGCTTCTTAGGAAAAGCAACAGGGTCTTTCAATAATTAAGGACCTCTCGCTGGACAAAGTCACCATTGCATATCAGGAAAAGCAACAGGGTCTTTTATTAATTAAGGACTTCTCACTGGAGGAAGTCACCATTGCTTCTCAGGAAAAGCAACAGGGTCTTTTATTAATTAAGGACCTCTCACAGGACGAAGTCAGCATTTTTTTCAGGAAAATCAACAGAGAGTTTTACTAATTAAGGACCTCTCACAGGAGGAAGTCACCATTCCTTGGTAGGTGAAGAAACAGGGTCTTTTAGTAATTAAGGCCCTCTCACAGGACGAACTCACCATTGCTTCCCAGGGAAAACAACAGGGTCTTTTATTAATTAAGGATTTTTCACAGGACAAACTCACAATTGCTTTTTAGAAAAAGCAACAGGGTCTTTTATCAATTAAGGTCCTCTCATTGTACGAAGTTACCATTGCTTCCCAGGAAAAGCAACAAGGTCTTTCATTAATTAAAGACCTCTCACTAGACGAAGTCACCATTACTTCTCCGAAAAAGCAACAGGGTCTTTTATTAATGAAGGACCTCTCACTGAACGAAGTCACCATTGCTTCTCAGGAAAAGCAACAGGGTCTTTTATTAAGGACCTCTCACTGGAGGAAGTCACCATTACTTCTCAGGAAAAGCAACTGGGTCTCTTGTTAATGAAGCACCTTTCACAGCACGAAGTCACCATTGCTTCTCAGGAAAAGCAACAGGGTCTTTAATCAATTAAGGACCTCTCACTGGACGAAATCACCATTGCTTCTCAGGAAAAGCAAGAGGGTCTTTTATTAATGAAGCACCTTTCACAGCACGAATTCACCATTGCTTTTCAGGAAAAGCAACATGGTCTTTTATTAATTGAGGACCTCTCACTGGACGAAGTCACCATTGCTTCTCAGGAAAAGCAACAGGTTCTTTTATCAATTAAGGACCTCTCACTGGACGAAGTCACCATTGATTCTCAGGAAAAGCAACAGGGTCTTTTATCAGTTAAGGACCTCTCACTGGACAAAGTCACCATTGCTTCTCAGGAAAAGCAACACGGTCTTTCATTAATCAAGGACTTTCCACAGCACGAAGTCACCATTGCTTCTCTGGAAAAGCAACAGGGTCTTTTATTAATTAAGGACCTCTCACTGGAGGAAGTCACCATTGCTTCTCAGGAAAAGCAACACGGTTTTTTATTAATCAAGGACCTCTCACTGGAGGAAGTCACCATTGCTTCTCAGGAAAAGCAACAGGGTCTTTTATTAATGAAGCACCTTTCACAGCACGAAGTCACCATTGCTTCTCAGGAAAAGCAACATGGTCTTTTATTAATTAAGGACCTCTCACTGGACGAAGTCACCATTGCTTCTCAGGAAAAGCAACAGGTTCTTTTATCAATTAAGGACCTCTCACTGGACGAAGTCACCATTGTTTCCTAGGAAAAGCAACAGGGTCTTTTATCAGTTAAGGACGTCTCACTGGACAAAGTCACCATTGCTTCTCAGGAAAAGCAACACGGTCTTTCATTAATCAAGGACTTTTCACAGCACGAAGTCACCATTGCTTCTCTGGAAAAGCAACAGGGTCTTTTATTAATTAAGGACCTCTCACTGGAGGAAGTCACCATTGCTTCTCAAGTAAAGCAACAGGGTCTTTTATCAATTAAGGACCTCTCACTGGACAAAATCGACTTTGCTTCTCAGGAAAAGCAACAGGGTCTTTTATTAATTAAGGACCTCTCACTGGAAGAAGTCACCATTGCTTCTCAGGAAATGCAACAGGGTCTTTTATTAATTAAGGTCCTCTCACTGGAGGAAGTCACACTTGCTTCTCAGGAAAAGCAACTGGGTCTTTTATTAATTAACGACCTCTCACTGGAGGAAGTCACCATTGCTTCTCAGGAAAAGCATCAGGGTCTTTTATTGATTAAGGACCTCTTACTGGAGGAAGTCACCATTGCTTCTCAGGAAAAGCAACAGGGTCTTTTATTAATTAAGGACCTCTCACTGGACGAAGTCACCATTGCTTCTCAGGAAAAGCAACAGGGTCTTTTATTAATAAGAACCTCTCACTGGACGAAGTCACCATTGCTTCTCAGGAAAAGCAACAAGGTCTTTTATTAATGAAGGACCTCTCACTGAACGAAGTCACCATTGCTTCTCAGGAAAAGCAACAGGGTCTTTTATTAATTAAGGACTTCTCACTGGACAAAGTCATCATTACTTCTCAGGAAAAGCAACAGGGTCTTTCATTAATGAAGGACCTCTCACTGGACGAAGTCACCATTGCTTCTCAAGAAAAGCAACAGGGTCTTTTATTAATGAAGGACCTCTCACTGGACGAAGTCACCATTGCTTCTCAGGAAAAGTAACACGGTCTTTTATCAATTAAGGACCTCTCACAGGACGAAGTCACCATTGTTTCTCAGGAAAAGCAACAGGGTGTTTTTTTACTAAAGGACCTCTCACTGGACGAGGTCACTATTGCTTCGCAGGAAAAACATCCGAGTCTTTTAGTAATTTTAGGATCTCTCACAGGACGAAGTCACCATTGCTTCTCAGGAAAAGCAACAGGGTCTTCTATTAATCAAGGTTCTCTCACAGGACGAAGTCACCGTTGATTCCCAGGAACGCAACCGGGTCTTTTATTAATTTAGGACTTTTCACAGATTGAGGTCACCATTGCTTCTTAGGAAAAGCAACAGGGTGTTTTTTTATTAAAGGACCTCTCACTGGACGAGGTCACTATTGCTTCGCAGGAAAAACATCCGAGTCTTTTAGTAATTTTAGGATCTCTCACAGGACGAAGTCACCATTGCTTCTCAGGAAAAGCAACAGAGACTTTTATTAATTAAGGTCCTCTCACTGGACGAAGTCAGCATTGCTTCTCAGGAAAAGCAACAGGGTCTTTTATTAATAAAGCACCTTTCACAGCACGAAGTCACCTTTGTTTCTCAGGAAAAGCAACATGGTCTTTTATTAATTAATGACCTCTCACTGGATGAAGTCACCATTGCATTTCAGGAAAAGCAACAGGGTCTTTTATTAATTAAGGACCTCTCACTGGACGAAGTCACCATTGCTTTTCAGGAAAAGCAACAGGGTCTTTTATCAGTTAAGGACCTCTCACTGGACAAAGTCACCATTGCTTCTCAGGTAAAGCAACATGGTCTTTTATTAATTAAAGGCCTCTCACTGGAGGAAGTCACCATTGCTTCTCAAGAAAAGCAACACGGTCTTTCATTAATCAAGGACCTTTCACAGCATGAAGTCACCATTGCTTCTCAGGAAAAGCAACACGGTCTTTCATTAATCAAGGACTTTTCACAGCACGAAGTCACCATTGCTTCTCTGGAAAAGCAACAGGGTCTTTTATTAATTAAGGACCTCTCATGTGTGGAAGTCACCATTGCTTCTCAGGAAAAGCAACAGGGTCTTTTATTAATTAAGGACCTCTCACTGGAGGAAGTCACCATTGCTTCTCAGGAAAACAACAGGGTCTTTTATTAATGAAGCACCTTTCACAGCACGAAGTCACCATTGCTTCTCAGGAAAAGCAACATGGTCTTTTATTAATTAAGGACCTCTCACTGGACGAAGTCACCATTGCTTCTCAGGAAAAGCAACAGGTTCTTTTATCAATTAAGGACCTCTCACTGGACGAAGTCGCCATTGTTTCTCAGAAAAAGCAACAGGGTCTTTTATCAGTTAAGGACCTCTCACTGGACAAAGTCACCATTGCTTCTCAGGAAAAGCAACACGGTCTTTCATTAAGCAAGGACTTTTCACAGCACGAAGTCACCATTGCTTCTCTGGAAAAGCAATAGGGTCTTTTATTAATTAAGGACCTCTCACTGGAGGAAGTCACCATTGCTTCTCAGAAAAAATAACAGGGTCTTTTATTAATTAGGACCTCTCACTGGACAAAATCAACTTTGCTTCTCAGGAGAAGCAACAGGGTCTTTTATTAATTAAGGACCTCTTACTGGAAGATGTCACCATTGCTTCTCTGGAAATGCAACAGGGTCTTTTATTAATTAAGGACCTCTCACTGGACAAAGTCACCCTTGCTTTTTAGGAAAAGCAGCAGGATCTTTTATTAAATAACAACCTTTCACTGGAGGAAGTCACCATTGCTTCTCAGGAAAAGCATCAGGGTCTTTTATTAATTAAGGACCTCCCACCGAAGGAAGTCACCATTGCTTCTCAGGAAAAGCAACAGGGTCTTTTATTAATTAAGGACCTCTCACTGGAGGAATTCACCACTGCTTCTCAGGAAAAGCAACAGGGTCTTTTATTAATTAAGGACCTCTCACTGGAGGAAGTCACCATTGCTTCTCAGGAAAAGCAACAGGGTCTTTTATTAGTGAAGCACCTTTCACAGCACGAAGTCACCTTTGCTTCTCAGGAAAAGCAACATGGTCTTTTATTAATTAAGGACCTCTCACTGGACGAAGTCACCATTGCTTTTCAGGAAAAGCAACAAGGTCTTTTATTAATTAAGGACCTCTCACTGGACGAAGTCACCATTGCTTCTTACGAAAAGCAATAGGGTCTTTTATCAGTTAAGGACGTCTCACTGGACAAAGTCACCATTGCTTCTCAGGAAAAGCAACATGGTCTTTTATTAATTAAAGACCCCTCACTGGAGGAAATCACCATTGCTTCTCAGGAAAAGCAACACGGTCTTTCATTAATCAAGGACCTTTCACAGCACGAAGTCACCATTGCTTCTCAGGAATAGCCATAGGGTCTTTTATCAATTAAGGACCTCTCACTGGAGGAAGTCACCATTGCTTCTCAGGAAAAGCAACAGGGTCTTTCAATAAATAAGGACCTCTCACTGGACAAAGTCACCATTGCATATCAGGAAAAGCAACAGGGTCTTTTATTAATTAAGGACTTCTCACTGGAGGAAGTCACCATTGCTTCTCAGGAAAAGCAACAGGGTCTTTTATTAATTAAGGACCTCTCACAGGACGAAGTCAGCATTTTTCTCAGGAAAATCAACAGAGAGTTTTACTAATTAAGGACCTCTCACTGGAGGAAGTCACCATTGCTTCTCAGGAAAAGCAACAGGGTCTTTCAATAAATAAGGACCTCTCACTGGACAAAGTCACCATTGCATATCAGGAAAAGCAACAGGGTCTTTTATTAATTAAGGACTTCTCACTGGAGGAAGTCACCATTGCTTCTCAGGAAAAGCAACAGGGTCTTTTATTAATTAAGGACCTCTCACAGGACGAAGTCAGCATTTTTCTCAGGAAAATCAACAGAGAGTTTTACTAATTAAGGACCTCTCACAGGAGGAAGTCACCATTCCTTGGTAGGTGAAGAAACAGGGTCTTTTAGTAATTAAGGCCCTCTCACAGGACGAACTCACCATTGCTTCCCAGGGAAAACAACAGGGTCTTCTATTAATTAAGGACTTTTCACAGGACAAACTCACAATTGCTTTTTAGGAAAAGCAACAGGGTCTTTTATCAATTAAGGTCCTCTCATTGTACGAAGTTACCATTGCTTCCCAGGAAAAGCAACAAGGTCTTTCATTAATTAAAGACCTCTCACTAGACGAAGTCGCCATTACTTCTCCGAAAAAGCAACAGGGTCTTTCATTAATTAAGGACCTATGACTGAACGAAGTCACCATATCTTTGCAGGAAAAGCAACAGGGTCTCTTATTAATTAAGGACCGTTCACAGGACGAAGTCACAATTGCTTCTCAGGAAAAGCTACAGGGTCTTTTAGCAATTATGGACCTTTCACAAGATGAAATCACCATTGCTTCTCAGGAAAAGCAACCGGGTCTTATCAATTAAGGACATCTGACTGGACGAAGTCACCATTGCTTCTCAGGAAAAGCAATAGGATCCTTTCTTAATTAAGGACCTCTCATAAGACGCAGTCACCGTTGGTTCTCAGGAAAAGCAACAGGATCCTTTCTTAATTAAGGACCTCTCATAAGACGCAGTCACCGTTGCTTCTCAGGAAAAAAAAAACAGGGTCTTTTTTGTAATTAAAGACCTCTCACAGGACGAAGTCATCATTGCTTCTCAGGAAAAGCAACAGGGTCTTTTAATAATTAAGGATCTCTCACAAGACAAAGTCTCTGTTGCTTCTCAGGAAAAGCAACAGGGTCTTTTAATAATTAAAGACCTCTCCCTGCACGAAGTCACCATTGCTTTTCAGGAAAAGCAACTTGGTGTTTGATTAATTAAGGACCTCTCACAGGACGAAGTCACCATTGCTTCTTAGGAAAAGCAACAGGATCTTTTATCAATTAAGGACCTCTCACAGGACGAAGTCACCATTGCTTCTCAGGAAAAGCAACATGGTCTTTTATTAATGAAGGACCTCTCAATGCACAAAGTCACCATTGCTTCTCAGGAAAAGTAACACGGTCTTTTATCAATTAAGGACCTCTCACAGGACGAAGTCACCATTGCTTCTGAGGAAAAGCAACAGGGTCTTTTATTAATTAAGTACCTCTCACAGGACGAAGTCACCATTGCTTCTCAGGAAAAGCAATAGGGTCTTTTATTAATGAAGGACCTCTCACTGAACGAAGTCACCATTGCTTCTCAGGAAAAGCAACAGGGTCTTTTATTAAGGACCTCTCACTGGAGGAAGTCACCATTACTTCTCAGGAAAAGCAACTGGGTCTCTTGTTAATGAAGCACCTTTCACAGCACGAAGTCACCATTGCTTCTCAGGAAAAGCAACAGGGTCTTTTATCAATTAAGGACCTCTCACTGGACGAAGTCACCATTGCTTCTCAGGAAAAGCAAGAGGGTCTTTTATTAATGAAGCACCTTTCACAGCACGAATTCACCATTGCTTCTCAGGAAAAGCAACATGGTCTTTAATTAATTGAGGACCTCTCACTGGACGAAGTCACCATTGCTTCTCAGGAAAAGCAACAGGTTCTTTTATCAATTAAGGACCTCTCACTGGACGAAGTCACCATTGTTTCTCAGGAAAAGCAACAGGGTCTTTTATCAGTTAAGGACCTCTCACTGGACAAAGTCACCATTGCTTCTCAGGAAAAGCAACACGGTCTTTCATTAATCAAGGACTTTCCACAGCACGAAGTCACCATTGCTTCTCTGGAAAAGCAACAGGGTCTTTTATTAATTAAGGACCTCTCACTGGAGGAAGTCACCATTGCTTCTCAGGAAAAGCAACACGGTTTTTTATTAATTAAGGACCTCTCACTGGAGGAAGTCACCATTGCTTCTCAGGAAAAGCAACAGGGTCTTTTATTAATGAAGCACCTTTCACAGCACGAAGTCACCATTGCTTCTCAGGAAAAGCAACATGGTCTTTTATTAATTAAGGACCTCTCACTGGACGAAGTCACCATTGCTTCTCAGGAAAAGCAACAGGTTCTTTTATTAATTAAGGACCTCTCACTGGACGAAGTCACCATTGTTTCCTAGGAAAAGCAACAGGGTCTTTTATCAGTTAAGGACCTCTCACTGGACAAAGTCACCATTGCTTCTCAGGAAAAGCAACACTGTCTTTCATTAATCAAGGACTTTTCACTGCACGAAGTCACCATTGCTTCTCTGGAAAAGCAACAGGGTCTTTTATTAATTAAGGACCTCTCACTGGAGGAAGTCACCATTGCTTCTCAAGAAAAGCAACAGGGTCTTTTATCAATTAAGGACCTCTCACTGGACAAAATCGACTTTGCTTCTCAGGAAAAGCAACAGGGTCTTTTATTAATTAAGGACCTCTCACTGGAAGAAGTCACCATTGCTTCTCAGGAAATGAAACAGGGTCTTTTATTAATTAAGGTCCTCTCACTGGAGGAAGTCACCCTTGCTTCTCAGGAAAAGCAACTGGGTCTTTTATTAATTAACGACCTCTCACTGGAGGAAGTCACCATTGCTTCTCAGGAAAATCATCAGGGTCTTTTATTGATTAAGGACCTCTTACTGGAGGAAGTCACCATTGCTTCTCAGGAAAAGCAACAGGGTCTTTTATTAATTAAGGACCTCTCACTGGAGGAATTCACCACTGCTTCTCAGGGAAAGCAACAGGGTCTTTTATTAATTATGGAACTCTCACTGGACGAAGTCACCATTGCTTCTCAGGAAAAGCAACAGGGTCTTTTATTAATAAAGCACCTTTCACAGCACGAAGTCACCTTTGTTTCTCAGGAAAAGCAACATGGTCTTTTATTAATTAATGACCTCTCACTGGACGAAGTCACCATTGCATTTCAGGAAAAGCAACAGGGTCTTTTATTAATTAAGGACCTCTCACTGGAGGAAGTCACCATTGCTTCTCAGGAAAAGCAACAGGGTCTTTTATTAATGAAGCACCTTTCACAGCACGAAGTCACCATTGCTTCTCAGGAAAAGCAACATGGTGTTTTATTAATTAAGGACCTCTCACTGGACGAAGTCACCATTGCTTCTCAGGAAAAGCAACAGGTTCTTTTATCAATTAAGGACCTCTCACTGGACGAAGTCACCATTGTTTCCTAGGAAAAGCAACAGGGTCTTTTATCAGTTAAGGACCTCTCACTGGACAAAGTCACCATTCCTTCTCAGGAAAAGCAACACGGTCTTTCATTAATCAAGGACTTTTCACAGCACGAAGTCACCATTGCTTCTCTGGAAAAGCAACAGGGTCTTTTATTAATTAAGGACCTCTCACTGGAGGAAGTCACCATTGCTTCTCAAGAAAAGCAACAGGGTCTTTTATCAATTAAGGACCTCTCACTGGACAAAATCGACTTTGCTTCTCAGGAAAAGCAACAGGGTCTTTTATTAATTAAGGACCTCTCACTGGAAGAAGTCACCATTGCTTCTCAGGAAATGCAACAGGGTCTTTTATTAATTAAGGTCCTCTCACTGGAGGAAGTCACCCTTGCTTCTCAGGAAAAGCAACTGGGTCTTTTATTAATTAACGACCTCTCACTGGAGGAAGTCACCATTGCTTCTCAGGAAAAGCATCAGGGTCTTTTATTGATTAAGGACCTCTTACTGGAGGAAGTCACCATTGCTTCTCAGGAAAAGCAACAGGGTCTTTTATTAATTAAGGACCTCTCACTGGAGGAATTCACCACTGCTTCTCAGGGAAAGCAACAGGGTCTTTTATTAATTAAGGAACTCTCACTGGAAGAAGTCACCATTGCTTCTCAGGAAAAGCAACAGGGTCTTTTATTAATAAAGCACCTTTCACAGCACGAAGTCACCTTTGTTTCTCAGGAAAAGCAACATGGTCTTTTATTAATTAATGACCTCTCACTGGGCGAAGTCACCATTGCATTTCAGGAAAAGCAACAGGGTCTTTTATTAATTAATGACCTCTCACTGGACGAAGTCACCATTGCTTTTCAGGAAAAGCAAAAGGGTCTTTTATCAGTTAAGGACCTCTCTCTGGACAAAGTCACCATTGCTTTTCAGGAAAAGCAACATGGTCTTTTATTAATTAAAGACCTCTCACTGGAGGAAGTCACCATTGCTTCTCAGGAAAAGCAACACGGTCTTTCATTAATCAAGGACCTTTCACAGCATGAAGTCACCATTGCTTCTCAGGAAAAGCAACACGGTCTTTCATTAATCAAGGACTTTTCACAGCACGAAGTCACCATTGCTTCTCTGGAAAAGCAACAGGGTCTTTTATTAATTAAGGACCTCTCATGTGTGGAAGTCACCATTGCTTCTCAGGAAAAGCAACAGGGTCTTTTATTAATTAAGGACCTCTCACTGGAGGAAGTCACCATTGCTTCTCAGGAAAACAACAGGGTCTTTTATTAATGAAGCTCCTTTCACAGCACGAAGTCACCATTGCTTCTCAGGAAAAGCAACATGGTCTTTTATTAATTAAGGACCTCTCACTGGACGAAGTCACCATTGCTTCTCAGGAAAAGCAACAGGTTCTTTTATCAATTAAGGACCTCTCACTGGACGAAGTCACCATTGTTTCTCAGAAAAAGCAACAGGGTTTTTTATCAGTTAAGGACCTCTCACTGGACAAAGTCACCATTGCTTCTCAGGAAAAGCAACACGGTCTTTCATTAAGCAAGGACTTTTCACAGCACGAAGTCACCATTGCTTCTCTGGAAAAGCAACAGGGTCTTTTATTAATTAAGGGCCTCTCACTGGAGGAAGTCACCATTGGTTCTCAGAAAAAGTAACAGGGTCTTTTATTAATTAAGGACCTCTCACTGGACAAAATCAACTTTGCTTCTCAGGAAAAGCAACAGGGTCTTTTATTAATTAAGGACCTCTTACTGGAAGATGTCACCATTGCTTCTCTGGAAATGCAACAGGGTCTTTTATTAATTAAGGACCTCTCACTGGAGGAAGTCACCCTTGCTTTTTAGGAAAAGCAGCAGGGTCTTTTATTAAATAACAACCTTTCACTGGAGGAAGTCACCATTGCTTCTCAGGAAAAGCATCAGGGTCTTTTATTAATTAAGGACCTCCCACTGAAGGAAGTCACCATTGCTTCTCAGGAAAAGCAACAGGGTCTTTTATTAATTAAGGATCTCTCACTGGAGGAATTCACCACTGCTTCTCAGGAAAAGCAACAGGGTCTTTTATTAATTAAGGACCTCTCACTGGAGGAAGTCACCATTGCTTCTCAGGAAAAGCAACAGGGTCTTTTATTAGTAAAGCACCTTTCACAGCACGAAGTCACCTTTGCTTCTCAGGAAAAGCAACATGGTCTTTTATTAATTAAGGACCTCTCACTGGACGAAGTCACCATTGCTTTTCAGGAAAAACAACAGGGTCTTTTATTAATTAAGGACCTCTCACTGGACGAAGTCACCATTGCTTCTTACGAAAAGCAATAGGGTCTTTTATCAGTTAAGGACGTCTCACTGGACAAAGTCACCATTGCTTCTCAGGAAAAGCAACATGGTCTTTCATTAATCAAGGACCTTTCACAGCACGAAGTCACCATTGCTTCTCAGGAAAAGCAACACGGTCTTTCATTAATCAAGGACCTTTCACTGGACGAAGTCACCATTGCTTCTTACGAAAAGCAACACGGTCTTTCATTAATCAAGGACCTTTCACAGCACGAAGTCACCATTGCTTCTCAGGAAAAGCCACAGCGTCTTTTATTAATTAAGGACCTCTCACTGGAGGAAGTCACCATTGCTTCTCAGGAAAAGCAACAGGGTCTTTCAATAAATAAGGACCTCTCACTGGACAAAGTCACCATTGCATATCAGGAAAAGCAACAGGGTCTTTTATTAATTAAGGACTTCTCACTGGAGGAAGTCACCATTGCTTCTCAGGAAAAGCAACAGGGTCTTTTATTAATTAAGGACCTCTCACAGGACGAAGTCAGCATTTTTCTCAGGAAAATCAACAGAGAGTTTTACTAATTAAGGACCTCTCACAGGAGGAAGTCACCATTCCTTGGTAGGTGAAGAAACAGGGTCTTTTAGTAATTAAGGCCCTCTCACAGGACGAACTCACCATTGCTTCCCAGGGAAAACAACAGGGTCTTCTATTAATTAAGGACTTTTCACAGGACAAACTCACAATTGCTTTTTAGGAAAAGCAACAGGGTCTTTTATCAATTAAGGTCCTCTCATTGTACGAAGTTACCATTGCTTCCCAGGAAAAGCAACAAGGTCTTTCATTAATTAAAGACCTCTCACTAGACGAAGTCGCCATTACTTCTCCGAAAAAGCAACAGGGTCTTTCATTAATTAAGGACCTCTGACTGAACGAAGTCACCATATCTTTGCAGGAAAAGCAACAGGGTCTCTTATTAATTAAGGACCGTTCACAGGACGAAGTCACAATTGCTTCTCAGGAAAAGCTACAGGGTCTTTTAGCAATTATGGACCTTTCACAAGATGAAATCACCATTGCTTCTCAGGAAAAGCAACCGGGTCTTATCAATTAAGGACATCTGACTGGACGAAGTCACCATTGCTTCTCAGGAAAAGCAATAGGATCCTTTCTTAATTAAGGACCTCTCATAAGACGCAGTCACCGTTGCTTCTCAGGAAAAAAAAAACAGGGTCTTTTTTGTAATTAAAGACCTCTCACAGGACGAAGTCATCATTGCTTCTCAGGAAAAGCAACAGGGTCTTTTAATAATTAAGGATCTCTCACAAGACAAAGTCTCTGTTGCTTCTCAGGAAAAGCAACAGGGTCTTTTAATAATTAAAGACCTCTCCCTGCACGAAGTCACCATTGCTTTTCAGGAAAAGCAACAGGGTCTTTTATTAATTAAGGACCTCTCACAGGACGAAGTCACCATTGCTTCTGAGGAAAAGCAACAGGGTCTTTTATTAATTAAGGACCTATCACAGAAAGAAGGTACCATTGCTTCACTCTGGAAACAATATAGCCTTTAATAATTTTATTGAGGCTCTCTCACTGTAGGAAGTTGCCATTGCTTTTCAGGATAAGCAACAGGGTCTTTTGGTAATTAAGTAGCTCTCAAAGGATGAAGTCACCCTTCCTTCTCAGGGGAAGCAACAGTGTTTCTTGGTAATTAAGGACCTCTCACTGGAGGAAGTTACCATTGCTTCTCAGGGGAAGCAACAGGGTCTTTTTGTAATAAAGAATCTCCCACGGGAAGAATGTGCCATTTCTTCTCAGAGGAAGCAACAGGGTCCTTTTGTAATAAAGCATCTCTCACGGGAAGAATGTGTCATTTCTTCTCAGAGGAAGCAACAGGGTCTTTTTGTAATTAAAGACCTCTCGCAGGATGAAGATGCCATTGCTTCTCATGGAACCAACAGAGTCTTCTAGTAATTAAGTCCCTCTCATGGGAAGAAGGCACCATTGCTTCTCAGGGGAAGCAACATAGTCCTTTAGTGATGGAGTACCTGCAAGTATGATATGTTTTCCCATTGCGGGCAGGCGCCAAGTGAGTGTGCCGGTTGCAAAGAGCAACCTAGTCAGTCTGTATCTGAGGACGCATTAAACCACATGTCCCCAGCATCGTGTGTCTCTTGTCCTACCTTGACACCTAATATGGCGCAGTGATTCTCAAGGACCAACGTGACCCTCACCATGCCCATCCAGCGCCGCTCAGTGCAGTCCACCCCAAGGGCCACATGCCCCGTCGTTCCCCGTGGGCTCGTCCCTGCCCTACAAGAAGCCAGGCAAGCCATGGCGGCACAGCAGCAAATGATCAACGTTCTCCGTGACCGGCTTACGACACATGCTACCCCTGCACCTCGTGTTCCCGCGTCTGCAGCCCCGGAGAAGTGCGAAATTGAGCTGAAGCCCGCCGCATTCAGGTCCTGGAGGAGGTCGATGGAATGCTGGATCGAACTGTGCAGACTACCGCCCCACGAGGTCGTCCACCACATCAGGCTATACTGTACACCCCCTCTACAACGGGCGCTGGATTCCAGATTCACCTCACAGGAATGGAGTAACCTCACCGCTACGGAAGCCATGGATTTTATTCGCGATATTGTGTTGCGATCTACAAATCGTGCTGTGTTATTGTTGGAGTTTTTTAATGCGGTACATGGTCCAGGAGAAAGTGTCAGTGATTATTTTTCAAAGTGTTCTCAAAAGGCCACCGATTGCAATTTCCAGTGCCCTCAGTGTCAGTGTAATCTAGCTGAATATATGTTGTTACCTAAGTTAATGGTGGGCCTAAGTGATGAGGCTATGCGTCGCCATGTATACCAGTGTAGCAATGACATCAATAGTGTTAGTGCCCTTAGGGCCAGGTGCTGTGCCTACGAGGCGGCCAGCGTCGACGCCGCTGCGCGCCAATGCAACTGGAGGGAATCTGCTTGTGCAGCTGGTAGCGAGACACCCGAGGCAGATCATCCGAGTGCAGCCGTTGCTGGCACAGGCAGGGGTCCCCCACCCCCTCCCTGCGGAAACTGCGGTGGGCGCCACACCTCTGGCAGAGCCTCATGCCCCGCTAAATCCGCCGTATGTAACGGGTGCCGCAAGCCGGGCCACTACTACAGATGCTGCAGAAAGTCACAGGCAAAATCGACAGGATCCCCGACAGACGTGTCTAGTGCTACGTCTAGCGCTGTGCTTGTTGCGGGCGCCAACCTCGCCCGCCACCCAGTAGTGGAGGTGACAGTCGTTCACAACGACACAGGAGTACGAGTGCCGGTCACCGCCGTGGCGGACACCGGGGCACAGGTATGTGTGGCGGGTCTCTCCTTGCTATCGCACCTCCAAGTCCGTCCAGCAGCCCTTACACCCCGGGCCGGCTTGCGGGATGTGGCAAACCTTCCCCTGAAGTGCCTTGGATCTGCCGTGTGCCACGTCACCCTGCAAGGTCGCACCACGGAGCAGGACGTGTACTTCGTGCAGTCGGAAAAGCACCTCTTCCTGTCGCTGGACGCTTGCAGGGACCTAACGCTGGTACCCAAGGAGTTCCCCCATTCCTCCCCCGCGGTGGCACACGTGAGCCTATTCGATGGCACGGCCAGACAGGCCGCCCAGGTACCACCTCGACCCGCCGAGGTGCCCCTGCCTCTCCAGGAGGAACATGCGGTCAGGTTGGAAGCCTGGCTCCTGCAACATTTCGCTACGACGACATTCAACACAGCTAGGAAGCCACTGCCAGTGATGCAGGGGAAACCGCACCATATCCACCTGCTCCCAGGAACTACGCCTTACGCATGCCATACCCCAGCATCAGTGCCAAAACACTGGGAAGAGGAAGTGAAGGCCCAGCTCGAAGAAGATGTCGCCCGTGGCGTCATAGAACCGGTACCTGCCGGGCAGCTAACTGAATGGTGCGCCCGTATGGTGGTCGTCGCCAAGAAGTCAGGACAGCCACGCCGTACAGTCGACTACCAGCGCCTCAACGCATCTTGCCTACGGGAGACACACCACACCCCCGCCCCATTTGACATGGTGTCCGGGGTACCTAAGCACACATTCAAGACCGTGGCGGACGCGCACTGGGGATACCACCAAGTGGAGTTAGACGAAGAAAGTCGCGATCTAACCACATTCATTACCCACTGGGGGAGATTTCGCTACCGTCGTACACCCATGGGGCACTGCTCCGCCGGCGATGCGTATACTCGACGATTCGACGATGCCATCCAGGATATCCAGAGGAAATATAAGTACGTAGACAACACCCTACTCTATGACGACAGCATCGAAGGGGCCTTCTGGCATGCCTACGACTTCCTCGAAACATGCACAGCCAAGGGTGTTACTCTTAAGCCGGAGAAATTCCAATTCGCAAGAAGGGAAGTAGACTTTGTGGGCTTCAACCTGGGCTGGGAGGCCTACAAGCCAACAGAGGAACGCTTGGCGGCCATCAAGAACTTCCCGATGCCACGTCAGCCCTCTATCACCGACATAAGGGCTTGGTACGGATTCGTCAACCAGCTGGCGCCCTTCCTCGCGACAGCCCCCATCATGAACCCATTCAGGGAGCTCCTCAAAAAACCAACCGGGAAGGCAGTGAACTAGGACGAGGCACTCCACACCAAATTCCATCACGCCCAAGACATGATCTGCCAATTAGCAAAGGACGGACTGGCCTACTACGACAGGCAAAGAAGGCATAGGGTTTGTAATCCTTCAACAGTATTGCTCATGCAGCTCCGCCAATACGCCCTTTTGCAGCACGGTTTGGTGGCACTATGGCACTATGCTGCAGCCGCCATCTCACCGTCGCCGAAGCTGGCTACGCTGCCGTGGAGGGGGAGGCCCTCGCGGTAGCCTGGTGTCTCCAGAAGGCGAGGCTGTTCTTGCTGGGGTGCCCCAACCTCACCGTTGTGACGGACCACCGCCCGTTAACCAAGTTACTGGGGGATCGGGCCCTCACGGAAATCTTCAGGCTGAAGGAGAGAACTCTGCAGTACCGATTCAGGGTCAAGTATCTGCCGGGGAAGCGTAACAGCGCGGCGGATTTCCTGTCCCGATACCCTGCCTTGAAAGCCGATCCCAGCGCCTACAACATGGACCTTGACGAAGACCTCACCGACACCATGGCGGCCGCCGTCTTGGCAGCAGTAAAGCACGACAGCTGCGTCGTGGACGAGGCGAGAGTTAGGCACGCTGCTGTCAGCGACCCCGTGTACCAGCTGCTCATGGCCAGGGTCCTGGCCGGGGACTGGGCCGACAGGAAGTTGCGTGCCTTCGGCCCTTCTACGGTGTCAGGGAGAGGCTGGCCGTTATCCAAGACTTGGTGACACACGTTCGAACAGGGCAATGTCCGCCTAGTTATCCCGGAGCCTCTCCGTCAGCAGGTGGCTGCCAACCTACACGCAGAGCACCAAGGCCTGGACTCGATGCAACGACGAGCGCGCCAGACGGTGTACTGGCCTGGACTCGAGGGGGACCTGCAGTATCACCGATCCTCGTGTGAAGAATGCGAAGTACACGCACCATCCCGGGCCGCGGAGGAACTCATCATCACGCCACCCCCAGAGTACCCCTTCCAGATGACGGTAGCAGATATGTTCCAGCACGACGGACACTCGTACATGGCCTACGCAGACAGGCTCACAGGGTGGCTGAAGCTGGCCCACTTCCCCCACGGAACCTCCTCCCACATCAAGACCCAGCTACGTTGCTACTTCGCCAGGTGGGGGGCCCCGGAGCAAATCTCCACGGACGGTGGCATCAATCTGGCAAGCGAGGAAATGTGGGAATTTTTCAAGCTATGGGGCGTGTCCGTGCGTCTATCATCCGCCCAGTACCCGCAGTCCAATGGCAGGGCAGAGGCTGCAGTCAAGATCGGGAAGCGGATAATAATGGCGAATACGGGCAGCGGCGGCACCCTCGACACGGACAAGTCCTCTATGGCTATGTTGCAGTACCTCAACACCCCCCTCCGCGGAATAAATAAGTCACTCGCCCAGATGGCAGCGGGCAGGCAGCTCCGAGATGGCGTACCTACGGCCCGCTGGCACCTCACGGTAGACAAACACTGGGGGGCAACCTTACGGCAAAGAGAGCGTCAGATGGCTGATAGTGGTGCCGCCCTCACCGGGAACGTACCATCCAGAAAGCTTCCAGTTATCAACCCGGGATCCCAAGTGCAAGTGCAAAATCAGGCCACTAAGCTGTGGGACCGCACCGATACCGTGGCGGAAACGCTCCCATACCGACAATACCTAGTCAAACTGGATGGCAGCGGGCGTCTCTCCCTCCGTAACAGAAAGCATCCAGCCACGCCCACGCCCGAGCAGCTACCAGCCAGTCACCCTACGCCCGGCCCACAAGCAGTACGGGAGCCACGCCCATCACGGCGCACTAGAAGGCCTGCGTGGATGGATGACTACATGTGATCATCGTACATTACAGCGACACCTGCATATATATATTTTTTTTTTATTGCCTTTGCTTCTCATATTATTCTATGAACATATATTACCTGCACATTGTGTTTTGCATTACTGACAGCTATGTACCTGTCTTCCTATTCTCGCACATGCACCCTATTTAATCTATGTATATCCATGCATTATGTTTTATCATTGCCTCTCCATGTATACCCATGTATTAATCTCGGGGGGGGGGGGGGATGATGGAGTACCTGCAAGTATGATATGTTTTCCCATGGCGGGCAGGCGCCAAGTGAGTGTGCCAGTTGCAAAGAGCAACCTAGTCAGTCTGTATCTGAGGACGCATTAAACCACATGTCCCCGCCATCGTGTGTCTCTTGTCCTACCTTGACACCTAATATTTAGTAATCAAGGACCTCTCATGGGAAGAATGCGCCATTGCTTCTCAGGGGAAGCAACAGGGTCTTTCAGTAATTAAGGACCTCTAACGGGAAGAAGACACCATTCCTTCTTGGGGGAAGCATAGGGTCTCCCAGACCTGAAAATTGTGTAGGGGAAATGGCACATCCTTCTTACTTGTGTGTCCTTAAGCGGAGACTGAATGAACAGACAGGAGAGATGGGGTTATTGTTGTAGGAGAAGAATGTCTAGGAGAATCCCTTACGATTTCTTCCATCTTCGGCGGTGAAATAAAGGTTCAAGATGCCGAGATACACGAGGACTAACATAGCAGACACTGTTGGTGCAGGAGATGAGAATGAAGGAGCAGTGGGTGCAACCGTTCTCACCGGGAGGATGGCCGCTCTTGACGCTCGTCGTAGGGTGATTCATCTTGCAGGAGAGTCTTCTGCACGATGGACAATGCTAATGAGTAACCATCTTTAAGAAAGAAAGGATTGTATCACAAGTACGGCCGGTCACTGCGAGCTGTTTTCCAGAAAACAGTGCAATTATCTGCGAAACAATAGAAGAAAGTTTTAACAACCAGAAACAGAAAAATGGGGAGGCAGCAGGGCTTGTCTGCACTGTCCTGAGGCTAATCAAAAAGTGGATATCCATAATCCAAGAGAATACTGTATGGAGCTGCTTGCAGGAGTAAGCTACTGCTACCTTGCTGCAACCGCGCTTCTGCCACCCACCTCGATCCAAGCTTTTGTAGCCTGAACACCAGCTCATGCTGATCAGTCTCCTAGTAAGAGAACTATTGTTTTATATTCATGTCGGAACAACTATAATTGTAAGTACGTAAGATACGACAATGAAATATTATTGATTGTCTGTTGTTAGGCCTATAAAAGCTCACAATTCTCAATGCAAATTATTGATCTTTCACTTAATCAGTTTTGTAAAATACAAGATATACACGTCAAATTTCATAATCTGTATCACAAAATAAATAAGGCAAGGCCTATATTAAATGGGGTGTCAAATAAATAGGCCAAATAGGCCACCCTATTTACACGAGGTTACCAGAATGAATAAGACTAGGTATAATTACATAAGAATTATTATTATTATTATTATTATTATTATTATTATTACTTTGCTTTTCCAGCTAGTGTTCTAGTTTAGCTAAAAAAAAAAAATAATAATAATAATAATAATAATAATAATAATAAAAAGTCATCAGCTGTGAGTGCGTCAATAAAACAGGAAATTTCGACTGTTCAGGCCGTAAGCTCAAAGATACTAGCGACAGTGAATTGAAAAACCTCAATATAGCAGCAGACAGTAATCAAATGATGCCAATGAAGAGACTAAGAAATGCTCCTCAGTCTGTAAACCAGTGCGTTACTAACAATTAAAAATTTGACAGCATAAATATTCCAAGCAGTAGTTGGATGTGCATCAGTGTATTTTGTAATTTTCATGCTGTAGTATGTCCAGTATGTAGCCTATATATCAATTTTGTAATGTAGAATTGATATATATTTGGCTAAGAGATGGAAGTTTTAATGTAGACTCATCTTCTTCGTCTTGAAATGTCATGGGCAAGTGTTCCCCCTGGGAATTTAAAACAAAATTGCATAAGATAAGAGGAAACTACAAAACAGTTGCAGAAATATACTTACCAAGAAAATCATTATTTATTTACACCCAATCTCCCTCGGCCATATGTCTACCAATCCAGTGTTTAAATGAATACGAATATTCTACAAACATCTCTTGATGTTGAGAATACTGATCCGCGAATCGACTGAAACTGCTAAGAACATTGTTGCTAACACAAGCAAACTTTTGAAATTCAAAGTATTTTAGTAACATTTAGTTTTAAATACTAAAAAGCAAATATTGGCTATAAATTATGTATAGATCTGCATAGCGTGAGGCTTTTGTTATGTCACTTTTAAAATGATCCCATATGTCAAAAATTGACATTTATTCCCCTTGAATAAAAATATTCTTAGTTTAAGAGTATTCGTTTTCTAAGGTATTTCCCAGTTTCTATGAATATATGTTTAAAATATGATTATTTTACTCCACAGAAGTAGTTTTATTATATTAACTATATCAATGAGTTTGTATGAATTAGTATAATAATATTTAAAGTAATAAGCTAACTTTCTTGCAAATTTTATCCATCTAGATCAGATAAGATGACGTATCATCCCTGTAAGGACA
This sequence comes from Palaemon carinicauda, assembly GCF_036898095.1. Classification (NCBI taxonomy): domain Eukaryota; kingdom Metazoa; phylum Arthropoda; class Malacostraca; order Decapoda; family Palaemonidae; genus Palaemon; species Palaemon carinicauda. The sequence continues at coordinate 131,799,657 of NC_090726.1, read as the reverse complement.
CTGATCCCTTCGTCGTCCAGAAATTCGACAAACTACTTATTTATTTAAATTCTCCCTTCGCCACACTGTGGTTTCCTATGTATATATATTCCGCTCTACCAGAGCTACATTTTGGTATATGTATCATTTCATAACATGTTTCTGTTAACCCATAATTCATATATTTGTAAGTGTAAGAAAACATATATATTTTGGCGGGCACTTCAATCTGATTTGGCGCCAACGTCATCCTACCTTTCCGTCCGCACCTTGTAATATACTTCCGTGCACATTCGAATAAAGTATCAGTTGATCTTGGTGACGCTTGTCTCACTGTCCTTACAACTGGTGACCCCGGAGTTGAAAGTAGCATCAGCGGTTTTGGCTTTGCCATTAACGGACTTATTACGGCCGTGCTACCTTCTACATACTCCGTTACCTTAGGCACGAGCCTGCCTTTGGTTCTCCCACACTTCGGTGAACGTAAGGCAGTAGGATGAGCTTAAATGACATATCAACTTCTCACCTCTTCGCCGACTCGTCGTCTGGCCACGATGCAGGAAGCAACACGCCCATCGCACCCAACGGCCTCGCCTCCACGCCGAAAGTCAAACTGCCGGCCTTTTCTCAACACAACACCGCTTCCTGGTTCCTGAGAGCGGACGTACTCTTCCGCGTCGCTAGACTCAGCGACTCCTGCGCCAAGGCTGACATCGTTCTCACCTCCATACCTGAAGAGGTATTCGACAAGATTTCCCAATGGCTTGACGCCCAGGCCGGCCAAGTTTCATACGACGACCTGAGAACGAAACTCATCGGTATCTACTCCCTCTCTGTCTCAGCAAGGGCACAGAAAGTACTGGACCTCGCCGGCAAGCCCATGGGTGACACCTCTCCTGTCGAGGCGTGGGACGAGCTAACCGGCCTGCTTATGCTCCCCGAAACAGACAGCAACGGCCGACAACGTGAGATTAGCTTATCCCGCGAAATCTTTCTTCGACGCCTACCACAGGACGTACGGGCCCAATTGACAGACGCCGACACGCTCCCGATGAACGAACTCCTGTCGAAGGCTCAGAAGCTCCACGAGGCCTCCAAAGCATCTCGCCTCGGAGCATCATCGTCAACGCCGCCTCCGTTCTCCTCCTTCAGCAGCAGCTCTTCCATAGACTCCTTGGCAATGGCCCTTGAGGACGACGAGATCAACATTCTATCAAGAAAGAAACCACCGCAACCGACGCGACCGAACCCTAGGCCTAACCCGGCATGGTGCTTCTACCACCAACAGTTCGGCAGTGACGCCAAGAAATGTAGAGCACCATGCAGTTTCCCTAGAAGATGACGCCAGAAGCATCCACCTGCCACCATCGCAGCCGCAGTTAACCAAAACAAGATTGGATTCTGTATCCTCAATACCATTTCCAACCGTAGACTCATGGTGGACACCGGCGCAATGCAGTCAACGTTCCCTCCTTCGAAGTCCGACCTAGACCGTGGTCCCGACAAAAACGCTCCCTCACTCATTGCCGCCAACGGATCTCCCATACGGTGCTATGGGATCAAGACCCTCAAGATATCTATCATGGGCCGTTCGTATTCTTGGCCCTTCGCTATCGCCGACGTCAATCGCCCCCTCCTCGGTGCGGATTTCCTCGCCCACCATGGACTCCTCGTCGATGTCGCTAACAGACATCTCATCGACACGGGAACCTGCCAGTCCCGCGCCCTAGAACACGGCCCTGCAACAATGTCCGTATCCGCCGTAACGACGCACCCCTACGCCGACCTCCTACGAGAGTTTCCCGAGGTTTTCAAGCCCGAGCTCCGACACTCGCCAGGTTCCCCGTCCAAGCATGGTATCTACCACCACATCACAACAACAGGACCTCCCACTCACGCCAAATTCCGCCGCCTCCCGCCTCAGAAACTGAAGGATGCCAAACGCGCCTTCGAGGACATGGAACGCATGGGTATCTGTAAGAAAGTATCGAGCCCCTGGGCATCACCCCTGCACATGGTTAAAAAGCCGGACGGGTCCTGGAGACCTTGCGGCGACTACAGGCGCCTCAACCTCATCACAACGCCCGATCATTACCCGCTGCCCAACATACAGGACCTAACGAACGCGTTGCACGGCGCAAAGTTTTTTACCAAGATGGACCTCCTCAAGTCTTATTTCCAGGTCCCCGTATTCCCGGAAGATATCCCGAAAACTGCCATTGTAACGCCGTTCGGATCCTACACCTTCGCATACTCAACCTTCGGTCTACGCAACGCCGGGGCGACCTTCCAACGACTAATGGATAGCATTCTGGGTGACCTACCTTTCTGCGTCTGCTACGTCGACGACATCCTGATATTCTCGAAAACCAAGGAGGAACACCGGGGACACGTCCGCACCGTCCTAAGGCGCCTACAGGAGAACGGCCTAGTCGTACGCTTCGACAAATGCACGTTCGGTGCGGAGGGAGTGGATTTCCTTGGTCACCGCGTATCCTCGCGCGGGGTAAAACCCATGACAACCAAGGTCGACGCCATCAGGAAGTTCCCAACGCCTACGACCATTCGCCAACTTCAGGAGTTCTTGGGAATGGTCAATTACTACAGGCGCTTCATCCCCAACATCGCACAAACCCTGTCACCCCTCGACGACGTCCTGAAAGGAAAAGCAAAAAACCTCGGTTGGGGTTTGCCCCAGCAACAGGCATTCGCTCGGACGAAGGATGCCCTTGCGAATGCCACCACCCTGGCTCATTTCGACGACAACGCGCCCCTGCGACTAACGACCGACGCCAGCAACGTCGCCTGTGGGGCTGTGCTTGAGCAACTCGTCGATGGTTCTCCTCGACCGCTGGCATTCTTCAGCAAGAAATTGAAACCCGCCGAAACAAGATACAGCACCTTCGATAGGGAACTCCTCGCCGTCTACCTCGCCGTCTACCTCGCCGTCCGCCACTTCAGGCACATCTTGAAGGGTACCCCCTTCACAATCGCGACAGACCATCAACCCCTCGTACACGCCTTCACGAAATCGACGGACGCATGGTCCTCCCGACAACAACGTCATCTCGCATCAATCGCCGAATTCGGGTGCACCATACGTTACGTCCCAGGAAAGAAAAACCCAGTCGCGGACGCCCTTTCAAGGATTGAAATTGACGCGATCCACCTGGGAATCGACTACGCCAAGCTCGCAACCGAACAACGCACCGACCGAGAAGCACAGGATCACCTGACGGGGCCATCCGCGCTCAAGATAAGTGCGATTCCCCTCGGACCAGCAGGAGTAACTATTCTTTGCGACACCAGCACGGGCCGCCCACATCCCTGGGTACCAACCTCCTGCCGAAGGAAAATATTCGATATCATCCATGGACTTTCACACCCCTCAGGACGCACCACCGCTCGCCTTCTGTCTGAAAAGTTTGTCTGGCCAGGGATAAAAAAGGACGCCCGGGAATGGGCGAAGCCATGCATCAACTGCCAGTCAAGCAAGGTCAGCCGTCACACCGAATCGGGGGTAGGCGATTTTCCCCAGCCAAAAAGACGTTTCGGCCATATGCACATCGACGTCGTGGGACCATTGCCCCCTTCCGGATCCGCTCGCTACCTACTTACGATCATCGATCGTTCCACGAGGTGGTTGGAGGCATCGCCGATGACCGAAGCTACGACTCAAGCATGCGCCGAAGCCCTCCTTTCAAGCTGGGTGAGCAGGTTTGGCGTTCCTGACGACATCACGACTGACAGAGGCCCCGCTTTCCTCTCAGAAATATGGCTCGCTTTGGCGAACCTGATGGGGACGACGCTCCACAGCACCACGGCATACAACCCCGCGGCAAACGGCATGGTCGAAAGAACTCACCGCGCCCTCAAGGCGTCCCTGATGGCAAGCTGCACCGACGGGGACTGGAAATCACGACTTCCTTGGGTACTCCTCGGCCTTCGCACCGCTCCTCACGCAGATGGCGAACCTTCGCCCGCCGAAAAGGTTTACGGGGAAGCGCTCGCAGTTCCTGCCGAATTCTTTCCCTCATCAACCGACGACATGCAGCTGGATCACCTAAGGGACATCGCCAGGAAGTTCAGGCCGTGTCTCAAAACTTACCAGGACAGAACCAAGCACTTCAAGCCAAAAAGCCTGGATGACTGCAGGTACGTTTTCGTCCGTGTCGACGCTCATCGACAACCACTGACTAGACCTTATCGAGGTCCCTACCGGGTATTTAAAAAGACAACGAAATCCTTCCTTCTCGACGTCCATGGCCAAGAGGACTGGGTCTCAATAGACCGCATGAAACCAGCGTTTCTCGAAGGAAGCGACACCGCCTCCGCTGGACCTGGCAGATCCAGAGTTCCACCTCAAAACAAGCCGCCCAACGAAAGAAAAATCATCAAACGACGACAAGAGGAAGAGATCCTTACACTGACCGCCAGCGCGCCCCTCCGTTCAAAAACAAGAGGAACCCTCCGACGCCCGAAAAGATACGAAGATTGATCATCAGCCTTCTACGCCGCCCGATGTCTTGGGGGGGGGGGGAGTACTTGTAAGGACACCGATCCCTTCATCGTCCAGAAATTTGACAAACTACTTATTCATTTAAATTCTCCCTTCGCCACACTGTGGTTTCCTATATATATTCCGCTCTACCAGAGCTACATTTTGGTATATGTATCATTTCATAACATGTTTCTGTTAACCCATAATTCATATATTTGTAAGTGTAAGAAAACACATATATTTTGGCGGGCACTTCAATCTGATTTGGCGCCAACGTCATCCTACCTTTCCGTCCGCACCTTGTAATATACTTCCGTGCACATTCGAATAAAGTATCAGTTGATCTTGGTGACGCTTGTCTCACTGTCCTTACATCCCATTGGTGTCAAACTTCTTCCTGTAGAGATTATATATATTGTTTGATTATTGTAAGGGCACATGCCAGTAATTTAAACTTGCCTTCTGGACGAACCCCTTTTTTTTGTATGTTGGGTTACAATTAAATCACTTGATGTTTGTTACGTAACCCTTGCAAATTTGTAAATGTGACAACATTGTACTCTTCCCGAGTTCTCTTCCAGGGTGGAAATGTAACACGGGCGGGCTTCTACCAGCGGACTCCAAAAGGCAAGTAATTAGAAGATATTCTCCTGAATCCGACCACCATCACCTCGTGAACCATCGCATTGTTGCAGCAATGTTCTTATAAGAATACTCTGTAACCCCGTTTGATATTTGTTTAATTTAATCAAGTAACGTAAATTTTGTTCATTTGTGGTAATGTTAATGTTCACTCTAACGTAACTCTGATGATTTTTGTTTGTGTACTTTAAATATTAAATATATGTCAAACTTTTTAATTGAGTCTTTGTGAACCCGTGTGGCATCACCCCCAAAAGAATTGGTGCAGGAAATATAGTTTGAATCAAAGGTAAACGGCAAATGTCTTTTACGTAAGTTTGTTTCTCAATTCTGTGACTTGGCCTCGTGCAAAGCTGGTGCACGAGGGTTTACAGTTTAAAGAAAGTAAATTCCCCAGTATTTCACCACATTTTCTGGTCCTTCGAACGAACCGGATGCCATAACGATTCACAAAGAATTTTTTTGGATGTTAAAGATAAATTGCGATAAAGTTCACGAGGTTGATGGTCGGCGTCAAAGTCATTCTAGTATAGCTGGCACGTGTCCAAAGTTATTTGGTGAGCAGGGTAAGGTATTGAATTACTTGGAGTGTTTTACCAAGTAATCTGTTTTATGGAACATTATTTTTCGTTAATTACTCTGTGAAGAAATTTTGTTGAATTTTGTTGCCATTTTTTGAACTTGGGTTTCGTGACCAGATGTATTTAAGAGCACGTGGTCAAATTGTCTAGCATTTAGTGCATGTTATATTTGAATCAGGGTTAGATAATTTGCCATATATTTTCTGATATTTGTTCAAGTTTGTTATTGATTCATTCACGAGATAATGGAGTCTAAGATTAAGGTAGTTATTGAAGGGGAAATTATTTCCTTACAAGATTTGCTCGATGAGTCAGTTAGCTGCATTGGTGATACCGATACACCAAAATCGACTCTTGTAATGTATGAACGTTGTCTACTGAGGGACTACGACGTTTTGAAGATTGTTGGTCACAGAATGTGACGATTATTTCACAGGATAGTGAATATGACAAGTTATAGAGCAATAACTAGATGTGTAAGGAAAGCTATTGCTGCTACTCAGCAAACTATGAGCGAGATTGACGCTAGAGATAGAAATCAACGGGCCGTTATGCCTCCTCCTTCGGCTCCCGTTAATCCTCTCCCTCCCCCTAAACTCCCAGAAATTAAGATACCTGAATTTAGCGGTGGGGAAGAACAATGGCTTGCATTTTGGGATATATTCAACAGTTTGGTTCACGATCGTAGGGATATTTCCAATGTAATTAAGTTTTCTATACTCAGAGCTAGTTTAAGGGACAACGCCCTCAAAGCCATAGAAGGTTTGCCTGTCACTAATGCCAATTATTCAGTAGCTATTCAGACCCTTGAGAAGTATGATAATAAGGAAAACTTGAAACGTAGACTCATGTCCAAATTAACACATTTAGTCCCTCCCAGTCATTCAATAGAGGATTTGAACACCTTTAAATTGGATTATGAAAAAATTATTTTACAGATGAAAACATTGAATTTAGATGTAGAAGCCATGAACCCCATTTTCTCTAGTATAATATGCGATAAATTATTACCTGAAACGCGTAAGGCTATAGCTGATAAACATAATAGTATGTCTCTTGATTTAAAGCAAATTTCCTCAGGTTTGAAATATGTTTGTGAATTGATGGAATTTTGTCACGAAGGTGAGAATTCTAATAAAAGAAAACGGGATCAGGGCAACTATTCCAAAGTAATTCCCTCAAATGTGCCTAACGTGCAAAGAGCACAACCAAGTAACAGTAAACCTAGTAATAGTAATCCTTACAATAATTGTGTGTTTTGCTCATTGAACCATGCTTCTCGCGATTGTAAGACTTTCAAATCCGTTGATAGTAGAAGGGACAGAGTTAAATGTTTAAGATTGTGTTTTGCTTGTCTCAAAGGAGGTCATTTATTCTCTGAATGTAGGAATAAGCCTAAATGTAATATATGTGATGGTCCTCATTACCCGATGATTTGTAAGAAAACCGAAAACCCTGTAAATCCTGCTTCACCAAAGTTGAGTGTAAATAGTACTAATGTTAGTAAATCAAATGTTAACTTTGGGTGTCCTAATAAGTATTCCAAAGGTGCTATTAGTCAATCAAATGTTAATGGGAATTCTCATAAGGATCCCAAAGGTGCTGTTAGTAAAGGTGATTCCCCCGTAGTTATGACTGCTTCTTTGGGAATTGATCATTCTCAGAATAATAAGATTTCTGTTTCGACTGCTCTTCCTACTGCCAGCGTAATTGTGTCGGGCAATGGACATCGTTCCTTTGAGAGAGCACTCTTTGATTCTGGTGCGCAAAGAACGTTTATTGCAACGGAATTAGCCCATAAGCTTAATCTATCGTCTATAGCAACGGTAGCCTTAAAGGTAAAACCATTTGGCAGTGATGCCATGGAAGTTGATTGTGATATAGTAAGAGTTGTGGTGAGACTAGGTAAAATTCGTACTGTCATTAATGCCAATGCATTCGATAGAGTTAATTCCAGAATTTATTCTCCAGGATTATTTAAGTCAGCTGCGTTCTTGACGAGTAAAGGCATAAAATTAGCAGATACTGATTTAAATTCAGATGAAGTAAATGGTATAGAATTAGTCATTGGGGCTGATTATTATTGAAAATTCATTCATAACAGTCAAATTTACTCTGGAATACAGATATTGAATAGTTTTGGTGGTGCACTAATTTTTGGACCCCTTCCTAGTTGGTCTTATGACGACGTAGAATCTAATGAGATTACTACATCAAATGTATGTTGTTCCAGAATAGAAGTAGAGGAAATTCCTATTAATTCTTGTTGTGAAGTTAGAAGATTATGGGATTTAGAAAGTGTTGGTATTCGTCAATCTGAAATTAGTCCTGAAGAAAGAGAATCAGTTAAGTGTTTTAAGGATAAAGTTAAAAGGGTTGACAATAAATATGAAGTGTCCTTACCATTTAAAGACGAAAGTAGACCGCCTGTTAACTATAGAATAGCCATTGGTCAATTAAATTCCTTGTTACATAGATTTCAATCTGACCCCTCCTTGTATGCTAAATATGATAAGATTATTAAAAGATTATGTTCAGTCTGGGTTTATAGAATTAATTCCTGCAGGTTCCCCTATTATCGGGCATTATTTACCCCATCATGCTGTATTGAAGGATTCCGAAACTACTCCCATTCGAATAGTTTTTAATGCTTCTTCAAAGACTAAAGGAGAACTTTCCTTAAATGATTGTTTATTAACTTGTCCCTCATTAACTACTAAACTTTTCGATGCCCTGTTGAGTTTCTGTACAAACCCAGTAGCTGTGATTTCAGATATCAGTAAAGCCTTTTTAAGGATAGGCATTTCACCTGATTGTCGTGATATTGCAGATTTCTATGGATAACTGATCCCTCAGATTTGAAGTCAACTGTAACTTACAGGTTTTGTGTAGTTTGTTTTGGAGCTACGTGCTCACTCTTTCTCTTGCAGTAAACCCTCTTGCATCATTTATCTTTACATGATAATCCTCTTGCATCATCTCTGATGAAGAATTTCTACGTAGATAATTTTAGTAAAACTTACAAGGATGTGTCAGTCTTGATGGATGAGTATCCAGTAATAAGTGAGATTCTTGAAGAAGCTAATATGCCTCTACAAGAATGAGTTAGTAATGATGCAGAGTTCAACAGAACCATAGACGTTACCAAAGAAAGAGTAAACGTTTTGGGTTTAGAGTGGTATCTAGCACAAGATGAGATGTCACTAAAGGAAGTAAATTATGAGCATAAAGGACCTTTAACCAAACGAAAGGTTTTATCAGTAGTAGCTCGGATGTTTGATCCTCTAAGATTATTGTCACCAATACAGGTGAGAGGTAAATATTTTCTGAAATGTTTGTGGAGTAACTACGGGTGGGATGACCCTTTACCAGAATCATTATGTTCAAGGTTTGAAGAAATTTGTAAGTGTTTTAGAAATGTAGAAAGTTTAAGGTTTCCTAGGTTTGTTGTACTGTACATCCTGAATGTTCCCACTTACATGTATTTTGTGATGCCTCTAACAAGGCATATGGAGCTGCTGCCTATGTGACTGATTCCAAGAGAAGTGTAAGCAATTTACTGGTCAGTAAGTGTAAAGTGGCACCAAACCCTAAACAGACTATTCCGCGTTTGGAATTGACAGCCTTGTCCTTGGGTGCGAAAATTGCTGGAAGATTAATGCAGAATGAGGATTTAAGATTGAGTTCTTGCACTCTCTGGAGTGACTCCATGGTTTCCATTTGTTGGGTGAAGAACAATAATAGTAAAATTCCCTATGTACGAAACAGAGTCACTGAAATTAATGAGTTCAAGTTTCCCCTACGGTATACCCCTTCTAAGGATAATCCAGCTGATATTCTATCCAGAGGTAGTAATAGTAAAGATTTATCGCAAAATTCCTTGTGGTGGAATGGTCCAAAATGGCTTTTAACTGGCGATTACCCCCAATTTTTAGCTACCGAAACTGTGCATGTTAATGAAATTCTCTCAGAACCTAAGTTTCTACAACCTCCACCCCCATTAATTGACATCCCACGTTACAGTAATTTAAGTAAGCTTAAATGTATCATGAGGTCAATTTTGCTTTTTTTTTAGTAAGTGCAGTAAAGGTTCTAAGTTTGTTGTTAACGAAATGAAGGCACTTGTCCTCCTTGAACAGAAGCAACATTTTTCTACTACCAGAATGTACCTCTGTGATAAGAATTCACATGGAGTGTCCATGGATATTAAGAATTTGTGTAATCTGTTGAACTTATTTGTTGATGAGGAAGACCTAATAAGGTCTCAGGGTCGCATGAAAAACGCTTTCATGTCTTATGATACTCAGTGTCCAATGTTATTGCCTTCCAGAAGTTATTTAACAGTATTGATAGTTGAACATTTGCATAGACATAATCACCATTGTGGTGTCAATTCTGTACTGGTATTGTTGAGAGAAACCTTTTGGGTACCTAAAGCACGTCAAGTAATCAAATCGATTCTGTCAAAGTGTGTTTTGTGTCAGAAGTTAACTAAGAAACGGTTGTGTTTGCCACCTCCCCCACCATTACCCACAGAACGAGTGAGATATGATAGACCGTTCCAATCAATAGGAGTTGATTATACTGGTGCTATTAATATTTTTGATCATGAGACTGGTTTGGAGGAGAAGGTCTTTGTGTGTCTATTTACCTGTACTACGAGCAGGGCAGTTCATTTTGAATTGACTCATTCCATGACTGCTTCAGATTTCCTACTGGCTTTTCGACGCTTTGTAGCATATTCTCTGCCGAGTCTGATTATATCTGACAATGGTCGGAATTTTGTTGGATTTAATAATTTCCTGAAAGAAATTATGGAGGAATCGGAGGTAAGGTCATACCTTGAAGGAAATGGTGTTAATTGGAAGTTCATTACACCGCGAGCCCCCTGGTCTGGAGGCTTTTATGAACGTCTTGTTGGTGTTCTAAAAGGATGTTTGTCCAAGGCTTTGTATCACAAATGTGTATCCTTTGAAGAGCTGAGAACTCTACTTGTTGAGTTTCAAGCTGTGATAAATTCTCGACCACTGACTTATCTCTCCTCTGATAGAGATTGTGAGGCTTTGACTCCCTCCATGTTACTTTATGAGAGAAATGTTTGTATTTCACCTCTTAACAATTTAGCAAATGATGACCCAGATTTCAAGAGTTCAAGTGATCTCAGAGCACAATATTTGAGACTATCATCAGTGCTAAGGAAATTTGAGAACTCTTGGAAAAGAGACTATTTAGTGTCCTTGAGAGAGAGACATAATAACTCTAGTAATAATCTCTCTGCAAATGTGAAAGTTGGGAACATAGTGATGGTAGACTTAGAAGATCATCTGGATAAAGGCTATAGATCCCTCCTCTCCTTGGGTAAGATAACCCAGCTGTTTCCGTCGTCTGATGGTGTGATTAGGTCTGTAGAAGTGAAAGTGAATAATAAACTATACATGAGATCAATCACGAAGATCGTACTTCTGGAGGTACCTGAGAGAGAATTTGATAGTGTTGAAACTCAGGAGCCAGATAGTGTGCCTCTGAATGATGCGAGACCTCGGCGTGCAGCAGCAATCCGCTGTGATCAAGAGAGAAAGGATTTAATTTCTATGGATGTACTCTAAGTGTATGTTTTGATTTAGAATTTTGGGTACAGTTGCATTATTTCTAATTATGATTCTTCTTGGGGGAGAATGTAAAAAATTGACATTTATTCCCCTTGAATAAAAATATTCTTAGTTTAAGAGTATTCGTTTTCTAAGGTATTTCCCAGTTTCTATGAATATATGTTTAAAATGTGATTATTTTACTCCACAGAAGTAGTTTTATTATATTAACTATATCAATGAGTTTGTATGATTTAGTATAATAATATTTAAAGTAATAAGCTAACTTTCTTGCAAATTTTATCCATCTAGATCAGGTAAGATGACGTATCATCCCATTGTTGTCAAACTTCTTCCTGTGGAGATTATATATATTGTTTGATTATTGTAAGGGCACATGCCAGTAATTTAATCTTGCCTTCTGGACGAACCCCTTTTTTTTTGTATGTTGGGTTACAATTAAATCACTTGATGTTTGTTACGTAACCCTTGCAAATTTGTAAATGTGACACATTGTACTCCTCCCGAGTTCTCTTCCAGGGTGGAAATGTGACACGGGCGGGCTTCTACCAGCGGACTCCAAAAGGCAAGTACTTAGAAGATATTCTCCTGAATCCGACCACCATCACCTCGTGAACCATCGCATTGTTGCAGCAATGTTCTTATAAGAATACTCTGTAACCCCGTTTGATATTTGTTTAAATTTTGTTCATTTGTGGTAATGTTAATGTTCACTCTTTAACGTAACTCTGATGATTTTTGTTTGTGTACTTTAAATATTAAATATATGTCAAACTTTTTAATTGAGTCTTTGTGAACCCGTGTGGCATCACCCCCAAAAGAATTGATGCAGGAAATATAGTTTGAATCAAAGATAAACGGCAAATGTCTTTTACGTAAGTTTGTTTCTCAATTATGTGACTTGGCCTCGTGCAAAGCTGGTGCACGAGGGTTTACAGTTTAAAGAAAGTAATCATATGTGGTTGTAAATTCCCCAGTATTTCACCACACCATATATATATATATATATATATATATATATATATATATATATATATATATATATATATATATGTGTGTGTGTGTGTGTGTGTGTGTGTGTGTGTGTATATATATATATATATATATATATATATATATATATATATATATATATATATTGGTTACGTTGCATAATATTAGATTCTATAATATATCTGATTTACGTCAGTTAGGCCTACCTGAGAAAATTTTACATTTATTTTTTCCCTAAAAAATATGCTTATTGCCGCAATGCAATGCCAACATTGTTATGTAATCTTTTGGTAGCATCTTATTCTTCTTAATTTGCGAAGTTTTCAATTAGATTAATATTTGCATTTGTCTGTCTTTGCATAGCTTATACCTACTTCTCTTTAAAGATATCAAATTGATAAACATAGGCCTACTGTGCTACGCTCTTATGGTAAAACCAGACAAAATATTCATTTTAAACATACTATCGTTATGAAAAACACTCAGATTGCCCAGATCTCTGGGCAATTTAGGTGTTTATCATATCAACAGTAAGTTTACCATTTTCATAATGCAAAAACGGTTCAGAGAAAGTATTTCAAATATACCTTATTCACTTAGGCCTAATCAAACTTATTTTGTGACATGCTGTATGCAGCCTTGTCAATTCATGTGGTATTTATTATAAGCAATTAGACCTAGTCTTATTCATCTTGATAGCCTTGTGTAAATAAGACATTTCTGATTAATTGTCATGTGCACCTTAACGATTGTTCTTCGTAAGGAGAATAAAGTTTCTTGTCTTTCAAAGGGACTAGCCGGGCGGGGGGGGGGGGGGGGGTGTAAGTCTCCTTGATCAGCTTACCGAGACTAAATATTGAAGTTACACCTGTAAGCCTATCTTTAAGTTTCAAAACCTGACGACCGCAAATGAATTACTCAGCATTGGTGAAATTCCGGTTACATTTCCATTATTCTGATGATAATTACCAATTTGATTTGATGAATAGAATTCTGGTCTATTAGGCCGAAGAAATATCCACAAAAATGTGCGCAAGTATGGAAATTATTGTGTATAGGCCTACAGATGTCAGACACGGTACAATCGAATCAAGAAATTTGTAGATTGATGATGAAAACGAATCATTAACATAGAGAAGATTTGTTTTACCTGTTGCCAGTTAGTATGTTTTAGCTCCAATAAGCTAAACCTATTGCATGCTGCAGATCTAAAGGCCTACGTTGCCATAGACTGATTAATTTCAAACAACTTTTTAAAAATCGTTTTTTATTTGCTGACAATGAATAGTTGCCTGCAGTAAATAGAATAAAATTGTATAAATGGCGGTGCCAAGGAGTTCTGGTGACTTAGGTCAATAGCAACAAATTAACAAATAAAAAAAAAATAAAAAACTTGATAAAGGCAATATTCCCTTACCAGAGCAAGTTGAAATACGTCCGTTTACTCTGATGGCACAGCTACAAATGACACGATGTCTAAATCTAATGTCTTGTGGGGACTTGGGGTTCGGGTTACTTTTATATATATATATATATATATATATATATATATATATATATATATATATATATATAGAGAGAGAGAGAGAGAGAGAGAGAGAGAGAGAGAGAGAGAGAGAGAGAGAGAGAGAGAGAGAGAGAGAGAGAGAGAGAGAGAGAGATCATTGATCACGTATTTTGTGTTAAAATTATTACCTGGACAAGAGATGGAAAATATCTCATTATACAAATCATCTCTATAGTCTATCCTTTATGAAGAGTTAGCGAATATTGATTTGTGTTGCCCTATCTAATGAGAAAAAAAAAAGCCAAATGAAAGAATGCAAGATTCAGAAGTAGCCTACGCCTAGTGAATGCTAACGTTATTGCTAGAAATGCTGTATTAACCGGCTAAAAGGGTAATACATTTTGAGCTTTACTGTCTCATATTAATCTTGAATTGAGTAACTGTCTGTAATAAAGATATATAAAGAAAAATATACGAGTGAGGGTAGGGACAAAATCAAATACATAGGAGAGTAATAATTATTGGTTAACCTTGTATGCATTAACTGGCCTGATTTAATTGTTAAAGACATTCAGTTTCACAATTGATATTTATAAATGGGGTTATTCTTATCAGTGTAAAGAGAAAAAATTAACTCGCATATGACTGTGCATGTGAATCCAAAGGTGAATTATATCATTAGAATATGGATGCCCGACTAGGAATCAAAGTTTTCCACTAAAACATGCAAAGATTCCTAACTGCAGCAACTAATATTAGTTGACACACACACACACACACACACACACACTATAGTTTGGTTTTCTTCATGAATGTTAAGTAAATGTTTGATATCCCAGCCTCCTTTTCACAGGTTTTCTGTTCACTCGATGTACAGAAAATCACAAATCTTTCTCCTTAATTCCATTCTTTCTCAGTGTTGGCTGCTTCTTTGTACAGAGTACAGACATAGGGCTATCACTGAGGTTATTTGAAGTACATCATGAGGCTTCTTTGTACAGAGTACAGGCATAGGCCTATAACTTATGTGATTTGAAGCACACCATGACCCGTCTTTGTACAGAGTACAGGCGTAGGCCTATTATTTAGCTGATTTAAAGTAGGCTACACCATGATGCTTCTTTGTACAGAGTATAGGTGTAGGCCTATAATTGAGGTGATTTGAAGTACATCATGATGCTTCTGTGTAGAGAGTACAGGAATAAGGCTATCACTGAGGTGATTTGATTGAAGTACATCATGATGTTTCCTTGTACAAAATGCAGGCATAGGTATATAATTGATGTAATTTGAAGCACATCATGCCCCGTCTTTGTACAGAGTACAGGCGTATAGGCTACCTATCATTTAGCTGATTTGAAGTACACCATGATGCTTCTTTGTACAGAATACAGATGCAAGCCTATAATTGAGGTGATTTGAAGTCCTACATAATGATGCTTCAGTGTACAGAGTACAGGCGTAGGCCGATCATTTAGCTGATTTGAAGTACACCATGATGCTCCATTGGACAGAATACAGATGCAAGCCTATTATTGAGGGGACTTGAAGTACATCATGCTTCTTCTTTGTACAGAGTACAGGCATAGGCCTATCATTTGGCTGATTTGAAGTACTTCATGATGCTTCTTTGTACAGAATACAGGTGTAGGCCTATCATTTAGCTGATTTGAAGTACATCATGGTTCTTATTTGTACAGAGTATAGGCGTAGGCCTATCATTTAGCTGATTTGAAGTACACCATGATGCTTCTTTGTACAGAATACAGATGCAAGCCTATTATTGAGGTGATTTGAAGTATATCATGGTTCTTCTTTGTACAGAGTACAGGCATAGGCCTATCATTTAGCTGATTTGAAGTACATCATGATGCTTCTTTGTACAGAATACAGATGCAAGCCTATTATTGAGGTGATTTGAAGTACATCATGATGCTTCTTTGTACAGAATAGGCTACAGATGCAAGCCTATTATTGAGGTGATTTGAAGTACATCATGGTTCTTCTTTGTACAGAGTTGAGGCATAGGCCTATCATTTAGCTGATTTGAAGTACATCATGATGCTTCTTTGTACAGAATACAGGCGTAGGCCTATCATTTAGCTGATTTGAAGTACACCATGATGCTTCTTTGTACAGAATACAGATGCAAGCCTATTATTGAGGTGATTTGAAGTACATCATGCTTCTTCTTTGTACAGAGTAGAGGCTTAGCCCTATCATTTAGCTGATTTGAAGTACATCATGATGCTTCTTTGTACAGAATACAGATGCAAGCCTATTATTGAGGTGATTTGAAGTACATCATGATGCTTCTTTGTACAGAATACAGATGCAAGCCTATTATTGAGGTGTTTTTGAAGTACATCAAGCTTCTTCTTTGTACAGAGTACAGGCATAAGCCTATCATTTAGCTGATTTGAAGAACATCATGATGCTTCTTTGTACAGAATACAGATGCAAGCCTATCATTTAGCTGATTTGAAGTACATCATGATGCTTCTTTGTACATAATACAGATGCAAGCCTATTATTGAGGTGATTTGAAGTACATCATGGTTCTTCTTTGTACAGAGTACAGGCGTAGGCCTATCATTTAGCTGATTTGAAGTACATTATGATGCTTCTTTGTACAGAATACAGATGCAAGCCTATTATTGAGGTGATTTGAAGTACATCATGGTTCTTCTTTGTACAGAGTACAGGCGTAGGCCTATCATTTAGCTAATTTGAAGTACATCATGATGCTTCTTTGTACAAAATACAGATGCAAGCCTATAATTGAGGTGATTTGAAGTACATAATGATGCTTCTTTGTACAGAATACAGATGCAAGCCTATAATTGAGGTGATTTGAAGTACATAATGCTTCTTCTTTGTACAGAGTACAGGCATAGGCCTATCATTTAGCTGATTTGAAGTACTTCATGATGCTTCTTTGTACAGAATACAGATGCAAGCCTATTATTGAGGTAATTTGAAGTACATCATGGTTCTTCTTTGTACAGAGTACAGGCATAGGCCTATCATTTAGCTGATTTGAAGTACATCATGATGCTTCTTTGTACAGAATACAGATGCAAGCCTATTATTGAGGTGATTTGAAGTACATCATCTTCTTCTTTGTACAGAGTACAGGCGTAGGCCTATCATTTAGCTGATTTGAAGTACATCATGATCCTTCTTTGTACAGAATACAGACGTAAGCCTATTTTTAGGCTCAAGCCATGGCGTCCTGATGGAAGGTTCCTGTTTGGTAGCTTCCTTGGGTATAAGACTACTAAGATATTCCCAGAGAATTTAACCACAGGTTATCACAGAATTCTAACTTCTGGAGCGAGTATCTCAAAGGTTTCCCTTTAAGACATCGTAATACAACAGGGGACACGCATGTCTGAACGTGCCACATAGCTATCTTCACCCCGAACAGAGTTAATGCTTCGGTGTGTAAGGGCTGAGAATAGCTGGGAGCCGTTCCACAGCTAATCTCACTCGTGGCTACTACTGATACTCGAGACGTAAACAAACGGACGCCATTGCTCTGATGACGTCACGCCCGTCTTCAATCCTTTGTTTAGTAGCTGCCCTACTTAGACGGATTTTCCCTTGTGTTATCTTTATCGCTTTGCATCTTCGCTATGTCGTTACCTTCAGCCTCGCCTTCTTCTGGAAAGTTGAGTACAAGGTTCCAGTATTGTTTAATTAAGCTCTGGCCGTAAAGTAAATATTATTTTGCGAAATAATTGATGTTTTGTGGCAGAGCTGTGCCTCTACCGGACCCGCCATTTTATGGCGTCGTTGTTGTTTTGCATGTCTTATTTAGTTAGCCACAACAACGCTTCCGGCATTATATACTAATCGAATACATTAGTTTATTTAGTCTTCATAGCTAGGAACTTTTATATCGTGTTTAGACGCTTTTTATCGGTCATCGATTGACCTCATACCAGTCGGCTACTATAGCCCCCAGGCCAGGAGCCTACATACAAGTGTTCATGCATGATTTATTAGTGATCCTAGACTAAGTTATGAAGATAGTGGCATTATTATTTTACAATACTTTTGACAGTGATGCAAATGTTTTCGCCTTCAGGGACCATATAGGGGATAGGCTAGTCAGTGATTCTTTCTAGCCTAACCTAATATTAGGACCCCTATATGCTTCCTTCATCCCCTGCCTTGGCATTCCCTCTATTTAGCCTTGATCCCTTTTCTGAGTAAAGGGATTAATTGTCTAATAGAGTATATACCGCCTCTCTGTCCTCCCTAAAGGAATGAACCCCCTTTAGGGCTGCGTCTGAGAGTGAGGTTAGGCTAGCCTACCTCTATGGCTAGGATAGTCTATGACTTTCCTGCGATAGCGATATGTCTTCTTCCTTGCCTAGTTCAGGACTTTTAGCCCTGTTCTAGGTCGGGTTAGGAAGGTTTCTCTGTTCCATGCTGAAACGGTACTCTTGCACCGTTTTAGCCGATCAGCCTGATCTTAGGTTAGGGAGTGTCCTCCCTTCCCTTAGTGGCCGCTCTGGTACAGAAACCCTTCCTGGGAAGACTTCTCTCTTCTCCCTCCCCACCTATCTCTTGTATAGCCTAGCCTATGCTTAGGTTAGTTTATACTCATCTGTCCCCTGTCCTACAACTCCTCCTTAGGGTGGAAGAGTAGGGCTACCCGAGCTTCCTTGTGCAGTCCACTCTGGTACATATACCCTCATAGTGTCCTATAAGGTTAGTTACTAGTAGTTCTGCATATGGGAGTCTCCCCCCCCCCCTCTTGGGTGTTCCCTAGCCCTCCCTTGGGCTACCTAGCTCCCGGTCCCTAGTGACCCCTGCTCATGGATGTTAGAGCCTGCCTCTATCATGGGTACACCCCCTCAGGGAGGGGGAGGGATGTCTGGAACCCTGACGGTACTTCCTGCATCCCTTTCCCCCTCCCCCTGTCTCTCTTTCTATCTGGGTGCCGGTCTCTTGCCGCCTCTACTGTCGGCAATACCTGCCTCCTACTTGGTGACTTCCCTACCCTTGCCGCCAGCCCCCCGTGTACCGAGGGACTGCCGGCTGCCGCCGGCTACCACCGGCGGCTCTCCTACTCCTATCTAATCGTCCGCTTGCCGGTCGATCACCGGAGTGCCGGCATATACTGCCGGCAACCCGATACTGCCTTTACCATCCTTATCCCAGTCACCAACCTGGCATCCTCCGACTGCCGGAGCCGCCGCTTCCTGCCGGCGTGCCGCCGTTGTGCCGGCGGCCGCCATCCTGGTATTTAACTGACTTTTGAAAATCGTCTGTTCTAATGCCAGAATCTATGCTGGAGCGAGCTCCGGCATGCCGGCGGCTTGCCGGATGCCCCGGAGGCGTCAAGAATACTTGCACCCCCTTACTGTAGCTATCATAAGACTAGGATAGCCCTATATCGCAAACAGATAAGCTGCTTCCGCTATTAAGATCAGTACCTAGTACTGCTCTATTAGTGATCATGCTGTCTCTTTGCATTCTTCTATTTCCAGCAGGCTATGTGCATCTTAGCGCGGCTGGTTGCCAGAAGCAGTTACCCTTTAATGAGGCCTTCTGGCTCTTAACTGGGAACCGAATGAATTCGATCCCAATCTTGTCCTTGGTTTTCCATGGAGTTCCAAAATACTAGGAATTCTAGGAAACTATATCCAATGATCTCGGTCATTTGGATTATCCAAGGACCAAGCTTGTGGTAACCAGCCGGGCGGGATGCATGGAGCATGTTCTCCTTTACTGTTTTCATTCTCTATGCATCACACCTTCTTTAAGTTAAAATTAATGATTAATATTAACTTAGTTTAAGAGCCATTCTTATGACTCCCCCATACTCATTTTCTCTTTCTTCCACAGGAGGAGCAGATGAAGTGTGACTTCGCCTTCTGCGCTGTGAAACGCCCGCAGTTTTACGGGCATACGGCTTGCAGGACTCACGCCCCTTGTGCAGACAAGAAAGGGGACTTGAAGTTTTGGAATCCACTGGATTGTACGGTCTGCCAGGCCCACCTAGTTGAGGCCTTCCATAACCCTCCCTCAGCGGAGGTTAGAGACATTTCTCGTGAAAAGCTGCGCAAGTGGGTGCGTGGCTTTCAGAAAAATGCTACTGGACCGTACCTGGCCACCGAAGAACTGAGGTCCCTGTTGTTCCCTAAGGCCTCCTCTGACTCAGTGGTACCAAAAGATACGATCCCCACTGTCCAAATTACGGTGGAACCTGATGTGGTCATGGCTCAGTCCATGCACGAGTGTCGCTTAGATTCCGAGGATGATGAACAGATCTCAGACGTCTCGGAAGACACGGAGAAGACGCTTATGGCTCAAGGAGCCGAAGAGGACGAAGACAAGGTGGAGTACACCGAGTCGGAGCTTGGAGCTGCTCCCTCGTCCATCCCTCCTCCTACTCCTACACCGACGGAAATGTCTGTTCCGTCTACCTCCTCAACTCCGGATCCTTCCTCTTCTACCCAAGAACTGATCCAGCTGATTAGAGCCGTCATGGACGACAGGCTGAAGGAGAACCAGGAGTCCATCAGGTCGATGATTGGATCCAGAGAACCGAAGAAGATTTCGGTCAAGGATCTCCCAGCTTGCTCTCATGCCAACCCGTGGAGGTATGCAGAGCATATGGTTATTGCGACCGGCAGAATCTTTGTTAGTGACAAGATCGGCACGGTCCCGTTGGAAGATGTGGAGTTCTTCCCAAGCTTCGAGGCCTACCCGGACTGTTACGTCCGGCTTCGTTCCGAACCTGCCTCGAAGGAAGAGACCGAACCTAAAGAAGAGATAGTGTTCGATCTCGCAAAGGCCCAGGCTATGCTAGCCTCCGCATTTAAGAGTAGGGGCTTTACCTGCTCTAAGCTTCCGGCTTTGAGCAAGAAGCATCCTACGTACGTTGCACCTGACAATGCGGTTCTTCCTTTCTTGGAAAAGGCCTTAGCTGCATGCCTTAAAGCGGCGGAAGAAGGGAAACCCTGCCCTGCACTGGAGGAGTGCAGACCCTTCTCCATCGTGACCCCCCCTGACGCTCGACACTGGAAAGATGTTCAGCATACTTTCGTCGTGGGAAGGCTCGATCCTGACGTCGCCGGACGTCAGTTTAATGAAGACCTCCCTAAGCTCAACGATCACCTCCTTCGCCGGGAACAAGACACGAAGGAGAGGCTTGCGGCATCTCTTTCTCATCAAGTCCAACTGGATGTGATGGCCTGTGACACAAGAGTACCAGATCACTACATGGTACTAGCCAAATCCCACTTACTGACAGTAATGAAGGACTTGTACCACTTCATAAAGGCTCGCAGAGCCTGTCGTGAATTCGTGTTTGCCGGTGCCACCGTGAAACACGAACCCCGGAGACTGATTTCCTCCAACATCTGGGGAAAGCACCTGTTTCCTTCTGACCTGGTCAAGGAAATAACTGACAGAGCCGCCACGGAGAATAGGAACCTTCTCCACAAGTGGGGCATGTCCAGAAAAAGGAAACCCTCTCAGGACGAAGGACCTCAGCCTAAGAGAAAACCTCAAAAACCAAAACCCCAGCAACGTCAGCAACGACGTCAGTTTCCGGGACCCGCTACCTCCCAAGTGGTTGCCCAACCACAACAGACCTTTCAATTGGTCCCCCAACCGGTGTTGTCACAGTCACCGGTCTTCACCCCTGCCTTTGAGCAACCATCCACTACCTTTCATGCCAAAGGTAGAGGCTCGTTCAGGGGTGCAAGCAGAGACGCATCTCGTCGTCCCTCCAGAGGTAGAGGAGGAAAGGGAGCTAGCGGCCGAGGCAACAAGTCCTCGGGACACCAGAAGCAATGAAGTGCTTCCGGTGGGAGGAAGACTCCGCCAATTCCAGGATCGTTGGACCTTCGATCCCTGGGCACACAGCATCATCAAGAACGGTCTAGGCTGGAGTTGGACGCAACCACCCCCAATCTTCCAGCAGTTCTTCCAGCAATCGACCCCCCTTCTGGAAGAATATGTTCTAGACCTCTTGGACAAGAAGGTGATAAGGAAGGTAAAGTCCACCAGGTTCCAAGGGAGACTGTTTTGCGTTCCCAAGAAGGACTCAGACAAACTCAGAGTCATTCTGGACTTATCCCCCCTCAACAAGTTCATAGAGAACAACAAATTCAAGATGCTGACGCTTCAACAAATAAGGACCCTTCTGCCTCAAGGTTCCTACACGGTCTCTATAGACCTGGCGGATGCCTATTGGCACATTCCAATGAACCATCACGCTTCCTCCTACCTAGGATTTCGACTCCAAAGGAAAAGCTACGCCTTCCGGGCCATGCCATTCGGCCTCAATGTGGCCCCTCGGATCTTCACAAAACTGGCGGATGCCATAGTACAACAGCTCCGCCTAAGAAACGTCCAGGTGATGGCCTACCTCGACGACTGGCTAGTCTGGGCTCCATCGCCCGAAGAGTGTGCAAAGTCTTGCAACGAAGTTACCCAGTACCTAGAACACCTGGGATTCAAGATCAACGAGAAGAAATCTCGCCTCTCTCCAGCTCAGAAGTTTCAGTGGTTGGGAATCCACTGGAATCTTCAGTCACACCGCCTTTCCATCCCCCAGAAGAAAAGGAAGGAAATAGCAGGGTCTGTCAAGCGACTACTGAAATCCAAACGCATTTCAAGACGACAGCAGGAACGAGTTCTAGGCTCTCTACAATTCGCCTCAGTGACAAACCCAGTGCTTCGTGCACAGCTAAAGGATGCCGCGGGAGTCTGGAGACGCTCGGCATCCATCGCTCGAAGAGACCTCAAGAGACGGCTTCCAAACAGACTTCGACGCCTCCTAAAGCCGTGGTCGGAAGCAAAGGCCCTGAAAAGGTCCATTCCTCTCCAACACCCTCCTCCATCACTCAACATCCACACGGATGCCTCACTGGAAGGCTGGGGAGGTCACTCCCACCTGAAACAGGCTCAAGGGACCTGGTCTCCACTATTCAAGACGTTCCACATAAACATCTTGGAGGCCATGGCGGTCCTTCTAACTCTGAAGAAGTTATCCCCGCCGCCCTCGATCCACATCCGTCTAACCCTAGACAACTCGGTGGTAGTTCGTTGTCTCAATCGCCAAGGCTCAAGATCGCCCCAGATAAATCAGGTGCTTCTCCCAATCTTCCGTCTGGCGGAGAAGAAGAAGTGGCACCTGTCTGCAGTTCACCTACAAGGATTCCGCAATGTGACAGCGGATGCTCTATCTCGGACAAACCCGATAGAGTCGGAATGGTCTCTAGACGCAAGATCGTTCTCCTTCATCTCTCACCAAGTCCCAGAACTTCAGATAGATCTCTTTGCAACGAGCGACAACAATCAACTTCCTCTGTACGTAGCCCCGTACGAGGACCCCAAAGCAGAAGCGGTGGACGCCATGTCACTGGACTGGAACAGATGGTCCAAGATATACCTGTTCCCTCCCACCAACCTTCTGTTGAAAGTCCTCTCCAAACTGAGAACCTTCAAAGGGACAGCGGCCCTAGTGGCTCCCAAGTGGCCCCGGAGCAACTGGTACCCCCTGGTCCTGGAGCTGCAGCCCAAGCTGATCCCTCTCCCGGGCCCAGTTCTCTCTCAACAAGTACAGAAGTCGACTGTCTTCGCTTCATCATCGAAAATCAAGGACCTTCATCTCATGATTTTCTCTCCCTAGCCGCAAAGAAGAGGTTTGGGATCTCGAAGAAAAGTCTAGACTTCCTAGAGGAATACAAGACCGAATCCACGAGACGGCAATATGAATCATCCTGGAGGAAATGGGTCTCCTTTGTCAAGGCAAAAAATCCTAAAGAAATCACCATTGATTTCTGTATGTCCTTCTTCATTCACCTTCATGGACAAGGATTAGCAGCCAATACGATTTCAACCTGCAAATCGGCCTTGACTAGACCAATTCTATATGCTTTCCAAATTGATCTGTCCAACGACATCTTTAACAAATTACCAAAAGCATGTGCTCGCCTACGCCCAGCACCCCCTCCGAAACCGATCTCCTGGTCACTAGACAAGGTACTCCATTTCGCCTCCAACTTGGACAACGATTCATGCCCCCTCAAGGATCTGACTCAGAAAGTTATATTTTTATTTGCTCTCGCTTCGGGAGCTCGAGTCAGCGAAATAGTGGCATTATCAAGAGAAGAGGGACACATCCTGTTTGCCGATTCAGGAGAAGTGACCCTCTCCCCTGATCCGACGTTTCTCGCTAAAAACGAATTACCCACCAAAAGATGGGGCCCTTGGAGAATATGCCCCCTGAAGGAGGATGTCTCTCTATGTCCAGTAGAGAGTCTCAAGGTCTATCTTCGCAGAACTTCGAACTTTGGTGGAGGCCAACTCTTCAAAGGAGAAACATCGGGCAGCGACCTGTCACTGAAACAATTAAGAGCGAAAATCACCTACTTCATTCGCAGAGCGGATCCGAACAGTACACCCGCTGGTCATGATCCTAGAAAAGTGGCATCTTCTCTGAACTTCTTTCAGAGCATGGACTTTGAAAGCCTTAAAAACTTTACGGGCTGGAAGTCCTCGCGAGTTTTCTTTAAACATTATGCGAAACAAGTGCACGAAGTCAAACATTTTGTGGTAGCCGCAGGTAGTGTTATGAAACCTGCACCTAACTCTGCGTAGAACAGTGAGTTACTTGGGACTCTAACTCTTCGGGTGCCTATGTTGACCCTCGAGCGATTCATAGTGATGTCTAAAAACACTTAGTGCTTTTATAACTGTTCTTATCCCAGGTGAAATGTCATAGTGTCACACAAGTGCCGCATGCCTTGAGCATGATGTGTTGTTTAAAGACTTGCGTTCCTCGAGAACGAGTACCTACTAATCCTGAAATTCCTTTTCAGATTCAAGAGCAAGCCTTTATTTCTATGTACATTATTATTACTGTAAATGAACTTTACTTTTGCTGTAAATTATTTAATTTCTGCATTGTGAAATAAAATTTCTATTTTATTACTTATGCGTCTCTTTCAGCTCCTACCTACTATGAAATAAATACTGTCATAGTTTTATTTATTCCTCCTTTCTTATGGTCATGAAGAATTTAGGATGTCTAATCCTAAATTATATTCACCCTGTCTCAGTAAGGTTCCTACACGAATACTTACTTCTGATAACCAAGAGATGAACTCTATACACAGTGCCCAACCACCACTGGTCTAATTCAGAATGTTCCTATACAAATATCAAACATTCTGCTTCATCTCTAAGTTCTTCAAGTTCTTATGTCAGGATGAATAGCCCTTCAATACCACTTTGACGTCGGCATAGCCCACGGGAACTTCCTACCAATGGGGGGCAGGATACTTCGTTCCTATGGTTCTTTACCTAAGATTACTTTGCTGTTTTGTCAATGCCTAGGCACTTAACACTGGGGGAAAATCTACCACGATACATTGATTCTCTGGTACTCTTCCATCAGGACGCCATGGCTTGAGCCCAAAAAACGGATTTTGAGCGAAGCGAAAAATCTATTTTTGGGTGAGATAGCCATGGCGTCCTGATGGACCCTCCCTACTACTTCGTCCAGTTTTGTTCCCACCCTACACAATTGTATCATGGTGATGGGCAGCAACTGGCTTCAGGATAAAGACGGGCGTGACGTCATCAGAGCAATGGCGTCCGTTTGTTTACGTCTCGAGTATCAGTAGTAGCCACGAGTGAGATTAGCTGTGGAACGGCTCCCAGCTATTCTCAGCCCTTACACACCGAAGCATTAACTCTGTTCGGGGTGAAGATAGCTATGTGGCACGTTCAGACATGCGTGTCCCCTGTTGTATTACGATGTCTTAAAGGGAAACCTTTGAGATACTCGCTCCAGAAGTTAGAATTCTGTGATAACCTGTGGTTAAATTCTCTGGGAATATCTTAGTAGTCTTATACCCAAGGAAGCTACCAAACAGGAACCTTCCATCAGGACGCCATGGCTATCTCACCCAAAAATAGATTTTTCGCTTCGCTCAAAATCCGTTTATTGAGGTGATTTGAAGTACATCATGCTTTTTCTATGTACAGAGTACAGGCGTAGGCCTATCATTTAGCGGATTTGAAGTACATCATGATGCTTCTTTGTACAGAATACAGATGCAAGCCTATTATTGAGGTGTTTTTGAAGTACATCATGATGCTTCTTTGTACAGAGTACAGGCATAGGCCTATCATTTAGCTGATTTGAAGTACATCATGATGCTTCTTTGTACAGAATACAGATGCAAGCCTATTATTGAGGTGATTTGAAGTACATCACGCTTCTTCTTTGTACAGAGTACAGGCATAGGCTTATCATTTAGCTGATTTGAAGTACACCATGCTTCTTCTTTGTACATAATACAGAAGCAAGCCTATTATTGAGGTGATTTGAAGTACATCATCTTCTTCTTTGTACAGAGTACAGGCGTAGGCCTATTATTTAGCTGATTTGAAGTACATCATGATGCTTCTTTGTACAGAATACAGATGCAAGCTTATAATTGAGGTGATTTGAAGTACATCATGATGCTTCTTTGTACAGAATATAGATGCAAGCCTATTATTGAGGTGATTTGAAGTACATCATCTTCTTCTTTGTACAGAGTACAGGCATAGGCCTATCATTTAGCTGATTTGAAGTAAATCATGATGCTTCTTTGTACAGAATACAGATGCAAGCCTATAATTGAGGTGATTTGAAGTACATAATGATGCTTCTTTGTACAGAATACAGATGCAAGCTTATTATTGAGGTGATTTGAAGTACATCATGGTTCTTCTTTGTACAGAGTACAGGCATAGGCCTATCATTTAGCTGATTTGAAGTACATCATGATGCTTCTTTGTACAGAATACAGATGCAAGCCTATTTATTGAGGTGATTTGAAGTACATCATGATGCTTCTTTGTACAGAATACAGATGCAAGCCTATTATTGAGGTGATTTGAAGTACATCATCTTCTTCTTTGTACAGAGTACAGGCGTAGGCCTATCATTTAGCTGATTTGAAGTACATCATGATGCTTCTTTGTACAGAATACAGATGCAAGCCTATAATCGAGGTGATTTGAAATACATCATGATGCTTCTTTGTACAGAATACAGATGCAAGCCTATAATTGAGGTGATTTGAAGTATATCATGGTCCTTCTTTGTACAGAGTACAGGCATAGGCCTATCATTTAGCTGATTTGAAGTAGGCCTACATCATGATGCTTCTTTGTACAGAATACAGATGCAAGCCTATTTATTGAGGTGATTTGAAGTACATCATGATGCTTCTTTGTACAGAATACAGATGCAAGCCTATAA
The DNA here is from genome assembly GCF_036898095.1 of Palaemon carinicauda. Taxonomy (NCBI): domain Eukaryota; kingdom Metazoa; phylum Arthropoda; class Malacostraca; order Decapoda; family Palaemonidae; genus Palaemon; species Palaemon carinicauda. The sequence continues at coordinate 131,772,554 of NC_090726.1, read as the reverse complement.
TTGAGGTGATTTGAAGTACATCATGGTTCTTCTTTGTACATAGTACAGGCATAGGCCTATCATTTAGCTGATTTGAAGTACATCATGATGCTTCTTTGTACAGAATGCAGATGCAAGCCTATAATTGAGGTGATTTGAAGTACATCATGCTTCTTCTTTGTACAGAGTACAGGCATAGGCCTATCATTTAGCTGATTTGAAGTACATCATGATGCTTCTTTGTACAGAATACAGATGCAAGCCTATTATTGAGGTGATTTGAAGTACACCATGATGCTTCTTTGTACAGAATACAAATGCAAGCCTATTATTGAGGTGATTTGAAGTACATCATGCTTCTTCTTTGTACAGAGTACAGGCATAGGCCTATCATTTACCTGATTTGAAGTACATCATGATGCTTCTTTGTACAGAATACAGATGCAAGCCTATTATTGAGGTGATTTGAAATATATCATCTTCTTCTTTGTACAGAGTACAGGCGTAGGCCTATCATTTAGCTGATTTGAAGTACATCATGATGCTTCTTTGTACAGAATACAGATGCAAGCCTATAATTGAAATGATTTGAAGTACATCATGATGCTTCTTTGTACAGAATACAGACGCAAGCCTATTATTGAGGTGATTTGAAGTACATCATGCTTCTTCTATGTACAGAGTACAGGCGTAGGCCTATCATTTAGCGGATTTGAAGTACATCATGATGCTTTTTTGTACAGAATACAGATGCAAGCCTATTATTGAGGTGATTTGAAGTACATCATGCTTCTTCTTTGTACAGAGTACAGGCATAGGCCTATCATTTAGCTGATTTGAAGTACATCATGATGCTTCTTTGTACAGAATACAGATGCAAGCCTATTATTGAGGTGATTTGAAGTACATCATGCTTCTTCTTTGTACAGAGTACAGGCATAGGCCTATCATTTAGCTAATTTGAAGTACATCATGATGCTTCTTTGTACAGAATACAGATGCAAGCATATTATTGAGGTGATTTGAAGTACATCATGATGCTTCTTTGTACAGAATACAGAAGCCAGCCTATTATTGAGGTGATTTGAAGTACATCATCTTCTTCTTTGTACAGAGTACAGGCGTAGGCCTATCATTTAGCTGATTTGAAGTACATCATGATGCTTCTTTGTACAGATTACAGATGCAAGCCTATAATTGAGGTGATTTGAAGTACATCATGATGCTTCTTTGTGCAGAATACAGATGCAAGCCTATTATTGAGGTGATTTGAAGTAAATCATCTTCTTCTTTGTACAGAGTACAGGCGTAGGCCTATCATTTAGCTGATTTGAAGTACATCATGATGCTTCTTTGTACAGAATACAGATGCAAGCCTATAATTGAGGTGATTTGAAGTACATCATGCTTCCTCTTTGTACAGAGTACAGGCATAGGCCTATCATTTAGCTGATTTGAAGTACATCATGATGCTTCTTTGTACAGAATGAAGATGCAAGCCTATAATTGAGGTGATTTGAAGTACATCATGATGCTTCTCTGTACAGAATACAGATGCAAGACTATTATTGAGGTGATTTGAAGTACAGCATCTTCTTCTTTGTACAGAGTACAGGCATAGGCCTATCATTTAGCTGATTTGAAGTACATCATGATGCTTCTTTGTACAGAATACAGATGCAAGCCTATTATTGAGGTGATTTGAAGTACATCATGGTTCTTCTTTGTACAGAGTACAGGCATAGGCCTCTCATTTGGCTGATTTGAAGTACATCATGATGCTTCTTTGTACAGAATACAAGTGTGGGTCTATCATTTAGCTAATTTGAAGTACATCATGGTTCTTCTTTGTACAGAGTACAGGCGTAGGCCTATCATTTAGCTGATTTGAAGTACATCATGATGCTTCTTTGTACAGAATACAAATGCAAGCCTATTTATTGAGGTGATTTGAAGTACATCATGCTTCTTCTTTGTACAGAGTACAGGCATAGGCCTATCATTTAGCTGATTTGAAGTACATCATGATGCTTCTTTGTACAGAATACAGATGCAAGCCTATTATTGAGGTGATTTGAAGTACATCATGCTTCTTCTTTGTACAGAGTACAGGCATAGGCCTATCATTTAGCTAATTTGAAGTACATCATGATGCTTCTTTGTACAGAATACAGATGCAAGCATATTATTGAGGTGATTTGAAGTACATCATGATGCTTCTTTGTACAGAATACAGAAGCCAGCCTATTATTGAGGTGATTTGAAGTACATCATCTTCTTCTTTGTACAGAGTACAGGCGTAGGCCTATCATTTAGCTGATTTGAAGTACATCATGATGCTTCTTTATACATAATACAGATGCAAGCCTATAATTGAGGTGATTTGAAGTACATCATGCTTCCTCTTTGTACAGAGTACAGGCATAGGCCTATCATTTAGCTGATTTGAAGTACATCATGATGCTTCTTTGTACAGAATGAAGATGCAAGCCTATAATTGAGGTGATTTGAAGTACATCATGATGCTTCTTTGTGCAGAGTACAGATGCAAGCCTATTATTGAGGTGATTTGAAGTAAATCATCTTCTTCTTTGTACAGAGTACAGGCGTAGGCCTATCATTTAGCTGATTTGAAGTACATCATGATGCTTCTTTGTACATAATACAGATGCAAGCCTATAATTGAGGTGATTTGAAGTACATCATGCTTCCTCTTTGTACAGAGTACAGGCATAGGCCTATCATTTAGCTGATTTGAAGTACATCATGATGCTTCTTTGTACAGAATGAAGATGCAAGCCTATAATTGAGGTGATTTGAAGTACATCATGATGCTTCTCTGTACAGAATACAGATGCAAGACTATTATTGAGGTGATTTGAAGTACAGCATCTTCTTCTTTGTACAGAGTACAGGCGTAGGCCTATCATTTAGCTGATTTGAAGTACATCATGATGCTTCTTTGTACAGAATACAGATGCAAGCCTATAATTGAGGTGATTTGAAGTAAATCATGATGCTTCTTTGTACAGAATACAGATGCAAGCCTATTATTGAGGTGATTTGAGGTACATCATGGTTCTTTCTTTGTAGAGAGTACAGGCATAGGACTATCATTTAGCTGATTTGAAGTACATCATGATGCTTCTTTGTACAGAATACAGATGCAAGCCTATTTATTGAGGTGATTTGAAGTGCATCATGATGCTTCTTTGTAAAGAATACAGATGCAAGCCTATAATTGAGGTGATTTGAAGTACATCATGGTTCTTCTTTGTACAGAGTACAGGCATAGGCCTATCATTTAGCTTATTTGAAGTACATCATGATGCTTCTTTGTACAGAATACAGATGCAAGCCTATAATCGAGGTGATTTGAAGTACATCATGATGCTTCTTTGTACAGAATACAGATGCAAGCCTATTATTGAGGTGATTTGAAGTACATCATTGTTCTTCTTTGTACAGAGTACAGGCGTAGGCATATCATTTAGCTGATTTGAAGTACATCATGATGCTTCTTTGTACAGAATACAGATGCAAGCCTATAATTGAGGTTATTTGAAGTACATCCTGCTTCTTCTTTGTACAGAGTACAGGCATAGGCCTATCATTTAGCTGATTTGAAGTACATCATGATGCTTCTTTGTACAGAATACAGTTGCAAGCCTATAATTGAGGTGATTTGAAGTACATCATGCTTCTTCTTTTTACAGAGTACAGGCATAGGCCTATCATTTAGCTGATTTGATGTACATCATGATGCTTCTTTGTACAGAATACAGATGCAAGCCTATTATTGAGGTGATTTGAAGTACACCATGATGCTTCTTTGTACAGAATACAGATGCAAGCCTATTATTGAGGTGATTTGAAGTACATCATCTTTTTCTTTGTACAGAGTACAGGCATAGGCCTATCATTTAGCTGATTTGAAGTACATCATGATGCTTCTTTGTACAGAATACAGATGCAAGCCTATTATTGAGGTGATTTGAAGTACATCATGGTTCTTCTTTGTACAGAGTACAGGCATAGGCCTCTCATTTGGCTGATTTGAAGTACATCATGATGCTTCTTTGTACAGAATACAAGTGTGGGTCTATCATTTAGCTAATTTGAAGTACATCATGGTTCTTCTTTGTACAGAGTACAGGCGTAGGCCTATCATTTAGCTGATTTGAAGTACATCATGATGCTTCTTTGTACAGAATACAAATGCAAGCCTATTTATTGAGGTGATTTGAAGTACATCATCTTCTTCTTTGTACAGAGTACAGGCGTAGGCCTATCATTTGGCTGATTTGAAGTACTTCATGATGCTTCTTTGTACAGAATACAGGTTTAAGCCTATCATTTAGCTGATTTGAAGTACATCATGGTTCATCTTTGTACAGAGTACAGGCGTAGGCTTATCATTTAGCTGATTTGAAGTACATCATGATGCTTCTTTGTACAGAATACAGATGCAAGCATATTATTGAGGTGATTTGAAGTACATCATGGTTCTTCTTTGTACAGAGTACAGGCATAGGCCTATCATTTAGCTGATTTGAAGTACATCATGATGCTTCTTTGTACAGAATACAGATGCAAGCCTATAATTGAGGTGATTTGAAGTACATCATGCTTTTTCTTTGTACAGAGTACAGGCATAGGCCTATCATTTAGCATATTGAAGTACATCATGGTTCTTCTTTGTACAGAGTACAGGCATAGGCCTATCATTTAGTTGATTTGAAGTACATTATGGTTCTTCTTTGTGCAGAGTACAGGCGTAGGCCTATCATTTAGCTAATTTGAAGTACATCATGATGTTTCTTTGTACTGAATACAGATGCAAGCCTATTATTGAGGTGATTTGAAGTACATCATGCTTTTTCTTTGTACAAAGTACAGTCATAGGCCTATCATTTAGCTAATTTGAAGTACATCATGGTTCTTCTTTGTACAGAGTACAGGCATAGGCCTATCATTTAGCTGATTTGAAGTACATCATGATGCTTCTTTGTTCAGAATACAGATGCAAGCCTATAATTGGGGTGATTTCAAGTACATCATCTTTTTCTTTGTACAGAATACAGTCATAGGCCTATCATTTAGCTGATTTGAAGTACATCATGGTTCTTCTTTGTAAAGAGTACAGGCGTAGGCCTATCATTTAGCTGATTTGAAGTACATCATGATGCTTCTTTGTACTGAATACAGATGCAAGCCTATAATTGGGGTGATTTGAAGTACATCATGCTTTTTCTATGTACAGAGTACAGGCATAGGCCTATCATTTAGCTGATTTGAAGTACATCATGATGCTTCTTTGTACAGAATACAGATGCAAGCCTATAATTGAGGTAATTTGAAGTACATTATGCTTTTTCTTTGTACAAAGTACAGGCATAGGCCTATAATTTGGCTGATTTGAAGTACTTCATGATGCTTCTTTGTACAGAATACAGGTGTAGGCCTATCATTTAGCTAATTTGAAGTACATCATGGTTCTTCTTTGTACAGAGTACAAGCGTAGGCTTATCATTTAGCTGATTTGAAGTACATCATTATGCTTCTTTGTACAGAATACAGATGCAAGCCTATTATTGAGGTGATTTGAAGTACATCATGCTTCTTCTTTGTACAGAGTACAGGCATAGGCCTATAATTTGGCTGATTTGAAGTACATCATGCCCCGTCTTTGTACAGAATACAGGTGTAGGCCTATCATTTAGCTAATTTGAAGTACGTCATAAAGCTTCTTTGTATAGAATAGGCTACAGATGCAAGCCCATATTGAGGTGATTTGAAGTATATCCATTTTGCATATGACAGCTAGTTTAGTACTACAACAAGCCCAAACTGCCGTTCTTAAAGGATAAAGTAAATAACAATATACTGAATTCCAATTTGAGAGAAAAGAGATTCCTTTCCTCTTAACAATAGCTTCAGCTGTTAGTAGTAAACTCGAAACATCGTCATACGATATTTGATCATGCTTCAGATTATCATCAGACAATTCTTAACCGGCTATTTCATTACCAGCGAATTTGATTCATACACAATATCTCTCGGGATATTCTCTTCGGAGGTTAGAACTCTGTGATGCCTCTAAGGTAAAATTCTCTGATCTATCACTCGCAGAAATATCCCAAGTAGAAAGCTGCCATAGAAGAACTTCCATCAGGACGACAAGACCATCTCACTCAAAGATAGGTTTTTCCTATTTCAAAATCCGTTTTTCATCTTAATGACCTTTCCTCACTCTTACCTTAAAAGATTGTATTTTATTCAATATATTACTCAAAGACATAATAAAAAAGATAAATTTTCCTAGTACTATAAAATAGACAGGAATTGTCAATCTAAAATTCGTATTACCATACCTAACTGTGTATATAAGTAGAAAATTATAGATGGCACAACTTTAATAAAAGTCCCATCTGCAAGTCAAATATCAGCATGGGGTAAACCAGCTATCATTTCTTTGTCACCGAATACTAAGATTTTTTTTTTTTTTTTTTTTTTTTGAGCGAGGTTTACACGGTCGAATGGTTCGTCGAACCCGGTTGTCGAACCTGCTTGTCAAACGGTTTGAAGAGGTTAAGTCAGCCACAAGTGCTTACAGCGGGATTTCATAATTCACAAAGAAACTATAAAAACTATAATTTAAAAAAAAACGATAGGAAATAAGATAGAATAGAGTGCCCGAGTGTAAACGAGTTCAAGAATAAGTTAGACAAGATCATAAAAAACTCTCTAAATGTTTAAACTAATTCGCTCTGTCAAAGAGCAAATGGAGTCACCAAGGATTGACTAAAAAGTGTTTGAGACATTCAAAACCCTTTTAACTATCTACTTTCTTTTCTTGTTTTGTTAAAGTTTTTATAGTTTACATTGGAAATATTTATTTGAATGTTGTTACTATTCTTCAAAATATTTCATTTTTCCTTGTTTCCTTTCCTCACTGGGCTATTTTCCCTGTTGGGGCCCCTGGGATTATAGCATACTGCTTTTCCAACTAGGGTTGTAGCTTAGCATTTAATGATAATAATAATAATAATAATAACTCTTCAAAATTAACGAATGTGTTGAAAATTTTATGCAAAGACTTTCGGGAGACTTTAGTGATGTGTTTTTTGTCTTAATATGGTAATTCTATTGTAAAATCTATTCAAGTTTATGAATAAAGACAAATTGATTCCCTTCTCATTCCAGACGGAAGTGGTTCCATCTGGCAGAGAGAGAGAGAGAGAGAGAGAGAGAGAGAGAGAGAGAGAGAGAGAGAGAGAGAGAGAGAGAGAGAGTTGTGGAGGGGGGTGCAGGCAAACCTTCCATAAGCAAGCCTTTGAAGGTGTTATCAGGCTGTGCAAATTTTCTGTTGTTTCCTTTGAAATGAATAACAACATAAGCTAATATTCTGTGCAAACAAATAAACCAAATCTCTCTCTCTCTCTCTCTCTCTCTCTCTCTCTCTCTCTCTCTCTCTCTCTCTCAATTTAATATATAAGAGAAAAATACAGGAATAGGCGATGAGTTATTTCATTGGAGAGGAGAGACAGTAATATATATATATATATATATATATATATATATATATATATATATATATATATATATATATATATATATGTATATATATATATATACATATATATATATATATATATATATATATACATATATATATATATATATATATATATATATATATATATATATATATATATATATATATGTATATATATATATATATATATATATATATATATATATATATATATATATATACATATATATATATATATATATATATATATATATATATATATATATATATATATATATATATACACATAGCCTACATATATATATATATATATATATATATATATATATATATATATATATATATATATATATATATACAATAAAGAATAATGTACATAGAAAATAAAGACTTCAATCTTGAATCTGAAAAGAAATTTCGCTTTTAGAAACACAAGTTCCAGAGGAACATTAGTCTTTTTCGAAGAAAAACACATCATGCCCTAAAGCATGTGGCACTCATGTAAAGTCTATGACATTTCACCTTGGTAAGAACAGTTTATTAGAAACACTAAGTGTCCATGAAATCACTATGTATCACAAAAGGGTCAACACAAGCACCCGTAGAGTTAAAGTCCCAAGTAACCCACTGTTCTATGCAGAATTAAATGGCAGGTTTCATAACACTACCTGCGGCTACCACGAAATGTTTAACTTCATGCAATTGCTTCGCGTAGTGCTTGAAGAAAACGCGCGATGATTTTCATCCTGTGAAGCTCTTGAGGCTTTCGAAATCCATGCTCTGGAAGAAGTTCAGAGAAGACGTGACTTTTCTAGGATCATGACCTGCGGGTGTACTGTCAGGATCCGCTCTGCAAATGAAGTAGGTGATTTTCGCTCTTAGTTGTTTCAGTGACAAGTCACTACCCGATGTTTCTCCTTTGAAGAGTTTTCCTCCACTGAAGTCTGAAGTTCTTCGAAGATAGACCTGAAGACTCTCCACTGGGCATAGAGAGACATCTTCCTTCAGGGGGCAGATTCTCCAAGGTCCCCATCTCTTGGTGGGTAGTTCATTCTTAGCTAGAAACGTCGGATCAGGGAAGAGGGTAAGCTCTCCAGTATCTGCGAACAGGATATGACCCTCTTCTCTTAATAATGCCACTATTTCACTGACTCGGGCTCCCGAGGCGAGAGCAAAAAGGAAGATAACTTTTTGAGTCAAGTCTTTTAGAGGGCAAGAATCGTTGTCCAGGTTAGAGGCAAAATGGAGCACCTTGTCCAGGGACCAGGAGATAGGTTTTGGCGGAGGTGCTGGGCGTAGTCTAGCGCATGCCTTTGGTAATTTATTGAAAATATCGCTGGACAGATCAATCTGGAAGGCGTACAGGAGTGGTCTAGTCAAAGCCGATTTGCAAGTGGAAATCGTGTTGGCTGCTAAGCCTTGTCCATGAAGGTGAATGAAGAAGGACAGTTCCCTTTAACCCCCTAAGCTCCTTCTGCATCGCCTCATTCTCCCAGTGCAACCTCTCATTCTCTACTAGCAACCTCTCCTCACGCTCCTTACTCAGCCGCAATTCCTCCTTCAAAACCCTTACTTGCTCCTCCATTTTTCATCAACCTTAATCCTAATTCCGTCCTTCGTCCAACAGTCCAGCTTCCTATCCCACCTCGGCAGTCCTTGTTCGGGCGCCAAAATAATGTGGCGGGATGTTGCAAAACAACCCCCGCACCCTTGATCACACTAACTGACAAATGTCTCCTCTGCACAAACTTTCCCCTTACGTTATCAACTGGACTCTTGGACAGAAGGAAAATGAAAACAAAACATAACCTTAACACTATATTCTTAAAAGTAAACGCAATCATAAACCAAAAAAACACACTTAACACTAATCATAAACAATATTAAATATAAAAACGTAACACCATTCAAAATAAAAAACCCTAACAAACTTAAAATTACCACACCCCAAAACCAATATTTGTTTATGTGTGGAACTCTTTATCCACACTAGGGCCAACAGTCCTTTTAGGCCAAAGCCACAACTCCCTAGCAGACGCAACACTGGCACAATCTGCTATAACTGCCTCACTTAATTGGGCAGTCTATATCGTCATCATCATCATCCTCATCAATAACAGCAATCGAAATCGTAATTGTAATAAACAGGCCAGGTCGTCAACAGTTGGTCAATCCACTAGAGCATTCTAAACACAAGTTCCTTAAGCAAGCCAGGTCATCAACAGTCAATTTCACATTCAAGTGAACTCTCTCCAAAGGAGGAATCACGGCCTGCCAAAATAAAAAAAGAAAAACACTTACGAACACTCCTAACTAACTTAACTATCGCACTATAATCAAAGATAAATAATAAATTGTTCCTATCATTCACAATCACGACAAGCAAAGATAAACAAAACTGTACTTACTTAGAAAATCAATCAACACTTCCAACGCTGGTAAGAAATATATATATATAATCCAGCGTTCACACAACTGCCTTAAGCTGCAGTCAAATAAAAAAAGCATTCGCTCCGAAACAATCACCACTGTCGTAACCTAACTAAAAAAAAATGTAAACAAACAACCTCAAATATACCGACAGTCTTTCCCACTACAAACAATCATTCGCTAACTACAACTTGTTCTTCAGCGTGCACCGCGGACACACAAACACACATACACACACACACAAACACACAAACACCCACACAAACACACACACTCTCTCGCGCAAGCGCGATTTAGCAAAACTAAAGCAAATGAAATTCTCTCTCTCTCTCTCTGGATTTGGAAAAAGAAAATAAACAAAAAAATAAAATAAAAATTAATCCTCCACAGTGGAATGTTGCTCATAGGCAGGGGTGAAGACCGGCGACTGCGACACCACCGGCTGGGGGACCAGTTGAAAGGTCTGCTGTGGCTGTGCAGCCACTTGAGGAGTAGCGGGACTCGGAAACTGACGTCTTGGTTGACGTTGCTGGGGCCTAGGCTTTGAGGATTTTCTCTTAGGCTGAGGGCCATCGTCCTAAGGGGAACTTCCTCTTTCGGGACATGCCCCACTTGTGGAGAAGGTTCCGGTTCTCCATAGAAGCTTTGTCCACTATCTCTTTCACCATGGCGGACGGGAAGAGATGTTTGCCCTAGATATTGGAGGAAATCAGTCTCCGAGGTTCGTGTTTCACCGTTGCACTGGCGAACACGAATTCTCTACAGGCTCTGCGAGCCCTAGCGAAACTGTACAGATCCTTGGTCACAGTCGCCAGGTGTGACTTAGCAAAGATCATGTAAAAGTCTGGGACTCTGGTGTCCCCGGCCATGAGTTCTAGCTGTACCTGATGTGACAGCGAAGCGGTGAGTCTCTCCTTAGTATACTGTTCCCTACGAAGGAGATGATCATTCAGTCGTGGGAGGTCCTCGTTGAACTGACGACCAGCCACATCAGGTTCTAGTTTCCCTACCGTGAAAGTAAGCTGGATGTCTTTCCAGTACCTGTCATTGGGGGGAAGAGTGAGGGAGAAGGGTCTGCACTCCTCCAGTGCAGGGCAAGGTTTCCCTTCCTCCACAGTCTTCATGACCGCTTGGAAGGCCTTTTCAATGAAGGGGAAGGTCGCAGTAGCTGGAGCAACAAAGGTTGGATGCTTCTTGCTCAGCGCTGGCATCTTGGAGTTTGTGAAACCCCGACTCTTCACTGCTTGACCTAGCATAGCTTGGGCCTTTGCGAGATCGAACACTATCATCACTTCCTTAGGTTCGGTCTCTTCTTTTGAGGCTGGTTCGGACCTGAGCTGGACGTAACAGTCCGGATAAGCCTCGAAGTTCGGGAAGAACTCCACTTCTTCCAGAAGAATAGAGCCAACCCTTTCACTAACGAAGATTTTGCCAGTAGTGATTGGCATATGCTCGGCGTATCTCCAAGGGTTAGCTTCCGAGAAGGTGGGGAGGTCCTTAACCGAAATCTTTTTCGGTTGTTTGAAGCCGACGAGAGTCGTCCGGAATTATTCCTGGGTCTCTCTCAGCTTCTTGTCCATGAGGGCTTCAAGCATTCTGAAGACCTCTTGAGTGACCGATGGAAGAGGGTCCGGGGTGGCAGAAGTCGAAGGAACAGGTTCCTCGGACGGCACTGGAGTTGCTGGGGGAGCTGGAGAGACCTCGTTCTCCGAGTCAGGGTATTCCACCTGATCTTCCTCATAGTCGAGCTCTTCGCCCATGAGGTTCTTCTCCGTCTCTTCAGACACCTCCGACATACGTTCCACGATGTCGGAATCAAGATGGCACTTACGCATGGACTGTGCCATGACGATGTCGGGTTCGACCAATATTTGGACGGTGGGAATTTGTTCTCGAGGGACCACCGAGTCCTTGGATGCTTTCGGAAAAAAAAAAGCCCTCAAATCTTCATCGGGAAGATACGGTCCAGAGACGTTCTTTAGGAAGCCTCGCACCCATTTGCGTAGCTTCTCTCTAGCGATGTCCCTTACCTCCGTAGTAGGAGGATCGTTGAACGCCTCGTCAAGAAGACTCTTGCAGACTGAACAGTTCTGCGGGTCCCAGAATTTAAGGTCGCCTTTCTTGGCGGCGCAGGGGGCGTGGGTTCGGCACGCCTTGTGCCCGTAGAAGTCCTGGCGCTTAACTCCACAGAAGTTGCTTTCACACTTCACATACTCCTCCTGTAAAAGAAAGAGATCATGATTACATGGAAGGCATAAGAATGACTTACATTACTCTAGACTTAAGAATAACTTAATCTATAATAGCATATTAATGTTCAAGATTGATGAGCAGGAAGGGAAGTAGATAGACACATACTTGTGAATCCCGCCCAGCCGGTTACCGTAACCTTATCCGTAGACAATTCCTTAGGACCCGAGGGTCTCAAATGAGGGAAAATCCGTATGGATGAGCCAAGCTAGGCTTCCTAAAATGGAATTGTCCGCAGAGTGTAAAAGGATCTGAGACCACTCAGAGCCTTGGGGGAGAGGGGAAAATAGGATAAACCCCTTAGTAAAATGTAGGTTCCGGCAATCGACTGCACTGAGATGCACAGAATATGCTGGAAATGTTGTAATGTGCAATCAAACAGCATAGCCACTATATTAGTTGGTATAACAATACCTATATGGAGGTGGGCAGGCTATCTGGCTGCATCAGATTGACTGCCGGCATGTTGCCGGAAGCCAAGGAAGGGGTACATGTCCCTTAGCGCCTCATTAGGGGGCGCCGGCAGACTGATGGCACGCCGGAGGCCGGTCCTGCAGGGTGGAAAACATCAAGGAAGACACACTGAGCAACCGAGATGGACAATACCACAGTGGTGACCGCCGGCAGAGGCTGACAGCATGGTGAACCTTAGTTCTATTCATAAGATGTATATATATAAAGGGCAAATACCTAGATTGCCGGCAATCAATGCCGGCATGTGGGCGGAAGACTCCGGCAGTCGGCCGGCTGTCGCTAGGTAAATATAAGGGGTGGGACGTCGGCGGAATGTCGACGGAAGGCGGCAGCCTCCGGCAGGCGGTAGGCTGACGTCTTAGAGGGGAGGTATCTTATGAATAGAGGTCACCTGAAGTAGTGGCGGTTATCGCCGGCAGTAGAGGCGGCAAGGGACCGGCACCATGATAGAGAGAGAGAAAGGTAAGGAGGGATGGGAGGGGTAATATCCTATACCCCTCTGGCATCCCTCCGGAGAGAGTGCACTCATGATAGGAGTAGGTACTCCTAACATCCGGCGGCAGTGAGCTAGCAGATGGCCGGGAGCCTGAGGTAACCCAAAGGAGGGATAGAGAGCACTCAAAGAGGGGGAATCCTCCGCCGGCAACCACCCTTATAGAACGCTATGAAGGGTATGTGTACCAGAGCGGCCAGCTCAGCAGGAGAACAAGGTTAGCCCTACCACTCCACCCAAGGGAGGAGTTGTAGGACCGAGGACAGGGGTGTGTAGGCAGTCCTACACCAAAGGGATAGAGTGGGGAGGGAAAAGTAGGGGTCTTTCTTAAATGGGTAGACTCTGTATGAGAGAGGCCACCAAGGCAAGGAAGAACACTCCCTAACCTAGGATAGGTAGCCCAGATCAGGTACAGTACTAATGTACTGTCCTAAACTATAATAAGCCAGAGTCTGCTCCCAGAGCTTAACCTAGATTAGGAGGACCAACTCCTAGGGTAGGAAAGCCTGGAAAGACACATCGCTAGTTGCAAGGAGGAAGGAGTAACCCAACCAAGTGCAACTGGGGAAGGGCAGAGCCCTTCCTAATGTCTCAGACGCAACCCTAAGGGGGGTTCATTCCCTTAGGGTAGGCTGAGAAGCAATAAATACTCTGGGTGAAGACAAGATTCTCCCTATTATAGAATAAGGGAAAAGCAAGGCTACCCAGAGGGAATTACCCGTAGGTAAGGGGAATGGGAAGCATACAAGGGTTCCTACATTAGGTTAGGAGGGGGTTGGTACACAAACCAACTCAGTCCCTTGTATGGTCCCCGAAGGCGAAAACACTTACATCACAGTAACTAGTAAGTTTAATAATGCCAAAATCTTCATAACTTAACTTAGGAACACTGATATATATCATGCATGAAAGTGAGCACTAGGCTGTCAAGCCTAGGGGCTAGGCTAGCGATCTAGTATGGGGTACATCAACGACCGTAGTCTAACGATCGCTAAAACACGATATAATGATTTCCTAGCTATGAAGACTAAATAACTAATAATATTAATTAGTTAAAGGACCGGAGAAGGCTGTTCTGGCTAACTAAATAAAGCATGCAACGTGAACAGCAACGCCGTCATGGCGTGTCTGGTATCGGCACAGCTCCGCCACAAAACACAATATTTTTAGGAAAAATAGAAGTTGCTTTACGGCCAGAGCTTATTTAAACAATACTAGGACCTGGTACTCAACTTTCCAGAAGAAGGCGAGGCTGAAGGCTGCGATATAACGGCGATGTAAGCAGATAAAAGAGGCACTTGGGAAAAAGCCGACTTAATGTAGGAGCTACAAGCGAAAGGATGAGGACGGACGTGACGTCATTTAGCAATGGCGCCCGTTTGTTTACTTCTCGAGTACCAAAAGTAGCCACGGATGAGAGTAACTTTGGAACGGCTCCTCAGTTACTCAGCCCATTCCCATATCGAAGTGTTAACTCTATATGGGGTGCAGATAGCTATGTGGCGTGTTAATACTGTACATGCGTCCCCTGTTGATATACGATATCCTAGAGGGAAACCTTTAGGGTACTCGCACCAGAAGTTAGAATTCTTTGATAACCTTTAGTTTAATTCTCTGGGAATATCCACTGTAGTTAAATATACCCTAGGAAGCTACTGAAGGAACCTTCCATCAGGACGACATGGCTTGAGCCAAAAAAAACAATACAAGAACCTGGTACTCAACTTTCCAGAAGAAGGCGAGGCTGAAGGTTGCGACATGGTGAAGGATGCAAAAGATAAATTGCGATCACTGGGAAAAACCAACTGTTGTAGAAAGCTACAGGAGTAGGAATGAGGACGGACGTGACGTCACACAGTATGGCGGGCAGCTATGGCCGCTGTTTGTTTACGTTGCGAGTACCGTAACAGTAACGAAGGAGGCTAACTTTGGAGCGGCTCCTCAGTTATCTAGCCACCTTTCCCCCTCGAAGCGTAAACGCTATGTGGGGTGCAGATAGCCATGTGGCGTGTTAAAATAAAAAAGTGGTTTATATCTAGGAAAACTTTAATGGTTTGTGGCTATGAACTAAATATTTACATTGTATTATTAATAAAGATTTAATTTTCAATACCCCTCTGTGCCCTTTTTTCCAAAAAATGCTTTGATCTGTTATTATTCCTTTCCAGGTATTGACAGCAGCCCCTACACTCAGTAGGGTGTGTAAGGGAAGATTATCTAGCACACTACTGTATGTATATAGAAAAGTGAGTACATCCATCTCTGGAATCCAACTTGTTGCCAAACAGTCAGTGCTGTAGCCCAAAGTTTTTCCAATCTACAAGGTGCTTCATGGGCAGCCTATTGTGAGACCATCACATATAAGAGAGCGATTCTCTCTTCCTTTAATGGTTATGATCCATTATTGTCCTTAATCCCCATTTTTGGGCTCAAGCCATGGCGTCCTGATGGAAGGATCCTATTTGGAAGCTTCCTTGGGTAATCACTACTAGGATTTTCCCAGAGATTTAAACCACAGGTTATCACAGAATTCTAACTTCTGGAGCGAGTATCCTAAGGGTTTCCCTTTAAGACATCGTGTATCAACAGGGGACACGCATGTATTAACGTGCCACATAGCTATCTACACCCCCTATAGAGTTAACGCTTCAATATGGCGGACAGAGAGCGGCTCGGAGCTGAGCCGCAGCCAATCTAGATGTGGCGATATCGGTACTCGCGATGTAAACAGACGGACGCCATTGCTTTTGATGACGTCACGTCCGTCCTCATCCTTTTGCTAGTAGCTCGCTCGATTGGACGTATTTTTCCCTTTGTGCGACTTTATCTGCTTGCATCCTCGCCATGTCTCAACCTTCAGCTTCACCTTCTTCTGGAAAGTTGAGTACAAAGGTTTAAGTATTGTTTAAATAAGCTCTGACCGTAAAGTAAATCTTACTTTTCGAGATATTTGCATAATTGTGGCAGAGCTTTGCCAGACCGGTCAGCGCCATTTTATGACGCTGCTGTTGCTTGCATGCCTTATTTAGTTAGCCGCAACAGCCTTACCGGTATATAAATTACTAATCAGCGCTATTAGTTATTTAGTCTTCATAGCTAGGAACTTTATATCGTGTTTTTGACGCATTAGTTAGGGTCTTCGCTGACCCCATACCAGTAGGCTTTGATTAGCCCCTAGGCCAGTGAGCCTATACCAGTGTTAATGCATGATATTTCAGTGATCCTAGTGTTAGTTATGAAGATTTTGGCATTATTTTACAATACCATTGACAGTGATGCAAGTGTTTTTCGCCTTCAGGGACCATATAGGGAGTAGGTTATCTTGAGTGCCTTGCTAACCTAACCTTATGATAGGACCCCTATATGCTCTCTTCATCCCTAGCCCTAGGGCTTCCCTCTGGTAATCTCGTACCCTATTACATGTGATAGGACAAGACTCCTCAGAGTACTGTATCGCCTCCCCACCTAAGGGAATGACCCCTCCCTTAGTGTTGCGGACCTTAAAGGTAGGATCACCTCCTTTAAGCTGAATCGGTCCTTGACCTTTTCCTTGCGATACGTCTTCTCCCTTCCTTGATTAGGGTCTAACAACCCTAATCCAGGTTAGGTTGGGAGGGCTGGTTTATGTACCTTGCTGAAATATACGCGTGCACCGTTTTTCAGTTGGTCCACCTACTATAGGTTAGGGTGAGCATCTCCCTTCCTAGGTGGCCGCTCTGGTGCATAACCCATCCTTTCTTATAAGAAGACCCTTTCCCCCCCCCCACCTATCTCTTGCCTAGCCTAACCTACCAGTAGGTTAGGCTTCATATGTCCCCTGTCCTACACTCCACCCTAGGCTGGAGTGCTGGACCCCGTGGCGCTCCCAGTGTTGTCCGCTCTGATACATAGACCCTCCATAGTGCTATGGAGTCAGTTATCATTTGGTCGACATGAAGAGTCTCCACCCCTTCTTTGGGTACACCCTGTCCTCTCTTGGACTGCCTTAGCCCCCGGCCTTTGCGGCCCCTGCTTAGGATGATAGATTCACCTCTATCATGGTGGTACCTTTTCCAGAGGTGTCTTGACTAGGCTAGTACAGCCTTGCCATCCCACCTCCATCTTTGGTGCTTGTCCCTTGCCGCCTCTACCCCGGCATTACCGCCGCTACGGGTGACTTCCTTATCCTTGCCGCCTTCCCCCGTGTGCCGGGGGATCGCCGCCGGCCGCCGGCTTACCGCCGTGGCCTCTCCATTCCCTCATAGCCTCGGCACACTGCCGACCCCTCCCGGAGTGCCGGCACTAGCAGCCGGCCCCCGGCCCCGGCTATGCTCCTTTATCCTTACCCCTGTCACCCTCCGACTGCCTCCGGCTGCCGGAACCGCCGCTCCTTGCCGGCGGCCGCCGCTACCGGCTGCCGCCACCCTGGCTTCTTTTGACCATAGAATGATCATTCTTGAATGCCAGAAACTCTGCTCGAGCGGCTTCCGGCGTGCCGGGGGTATGCCGGACCCGTCCGGAGGCGGCAAGATGCCTTGCACCCCTTCTCTCAGCTATCTTTACTAGCGATAGCTCCTAAAAACCGCACCTAGACGGCTTGTTAACGCAGACAAACTGGTACGGAATCGTACATTTTGTTCAGTTTTCACTCTGTCTTCTTGCGTGTTTCATCTTTCCAGCACGCTACGTGTAATTGGCACGTCTGGTTGCCGGAACCTTACTAGGATCTCATGATCCCCAGACTTTCTTGATAAGATTTCAAGCCTAGTCTATAATATGGTTATTCTAGATGGAATTCCCATTATCAAGACACCTTCCATGGAGGCCTACGGCCACCTGGGACTGTCCGATGCTACGGCAACCAGCCGGGCGGGTTACACGAGGCATGCGTCTGTCTCCTTTCACCCACCCTTCTGTGCATCACAATTAATTTATGTTAATATTAACTTGTTAATAATTAACTTTATATACGAGCCATATTATGACTCTACAATACTCATCGTCTCTTTCTTTTACAGGAGGAGTACGTCATGTGTGACCACGACTTCTGCGCGGTCCGTCGGCCACACTTCTATGGACACACGGCGTGTAGGACACACGCCCCTTGTGCTCACAAGAGAGGGGATCTCAAGTACTGGGGCCCCACCACCTGTTCGGTCTGCCAAGAATGCTTACAGAAAGCATTCTATGATTCTCCCTCAGCGGAGATTCGGGACACTGCTCGGGACAACCTACGCAAGTGGGTACGTGGCTTTCAGAAGAACGCCACTGGACCATACCTAGCCACAGAAGAAATGAGGTCTTTGCTGTTCCCAAAGGCCTCACCAGACTCAGTGGTCCCAGTCGAACAGATCCCCGTAGTCCAGATTACAGTGGAACCTGATGTTGTCATGGCTCAGTCCATGAATGATTGTCACCTGGATTCAGAACATGATGAACGCATGTCAGAGATCTCGGAGGACACCGAGAAAACCCTTATGGCCCAAGGTGAAGGGGAGGATGATGAAGAAGAGGACCGGGTAGTGTATACCGAGTCCGATAAGGAGGATGCCCCTCCCTCCATCCCCCCTTCTACTCCTACACCGACGGAAGTGTCTCTCCCGTCTACGTCCTCCACCACGACTCCTCTACCTACGGCACAGGATATGATTCGGCTCATTGAATCCGTGATGGAGCAGAAGCTCCAAGAAACTCACCAGATCATTCGGTCGATGGGAGGTTCCAAGGAATCTCGCAAAATCTCCATCAAGGACCTCCCCGCATGCTCGAGCGACAATCCGTGGCGATTCGCCGAGCATATGGTCATCGCTGACGACAAGATCTTTGTCAGCGATAAGATCGGTTCCATACCCCTGGAAGAAGTGGAGTTCTTCCCCCGCTTTGAGGCGTATCCGGACTGTTACGTCCGTCTACGTTGAATCAGAACCATCCTCAAAGGAAGAGACCGAACCGAAGGAGAAAATAGTGTTCGATCTCTCGAAGGCCCAGGTTATGCTTGCCAAAGCGCTTAAGAGCAGAGGCTTTACCTGCTCTGGACTTCCGGCTCTGAGCAAGAAGTACCCCACCTACGTTGCGCCCGATGAAGTGGTGATACCCTTCACGGAAAAGGCCTTCGCTGCCTGCCTTAAGGCTGTAGAAGAAGGGAAATCCTGCCCTGCATTGGAGGAATGCAGACCTTTCTCCGCAGTCACCCCGCCCGACACCAAACACTGGAAGGATGTGCAACACACCTTCGTGGTGGGCAAACTAGATCCTGACGTTGCTGGACGTCAGTTTAATGAGGACCTCCCCAAGCTAAATGATCACCTCCTTCGTAGGGAACAGGAAACGAAGGAGAGGCTGGCAGCATCTCTCACTCTCCAGGTCCAGATGGACGTAATGGCTGGCGACACCAGAGTCCCTGACCATTACATGGTCCTTGCCAAATCTCATATGGCAACCTTAGTCAAGGATCTGTACCACTTCATGCGAGCTCGTAGAGCCTGCAGAGAATTCGTGTTCTCCAGTGCCACTGTCAGACACGAACCCCGGAAACTGATTTCCTCCAACATCTGGGGCAAGTACCTCTTCCCGTCTGATCTAGTGAAAGAGATCACAGACAAGGCCGCATCTGAGAACAAGAACCTTCTCAACAAATGGGGCATGTCTAGGAAGAGAAAGCCCTCTCAGGATGACGGTCCTCAGCCTAAGAGGAAGCAGTCGAAGCATAGACCCCAGCAACGTCAGCACAGACGTCAGTTTCCGGCACCCGCTACTCCCCAAGTGGCCGCTCAGCCGCCACAGACCTTTCAGTTGGTCCCACAGCCGGTTTTGTCCTCATCACCGGCCTTCAACCCCGCCTTCGAGCAGCACTCCACTACCTTTCGTCCCAAAGGTAGAAGCTCAGGCAGGGGTTCCGGCAGAGATTCCTCTCGCCGGCCCTCCAGAGGCAGAGGAGGACAGGGAGCTAGCGGCCGAGGCAGCAAGTCCTCGGGACCCCAGAAGCAATGAAGTGCTTCCGGTGGGAGGAAGACTCCGCCACTTCCAGGATCGTTGGACCTTCGACTCCTGGGCACACAGCATCATCAAGAAAGGTCTGGGCTGGAGCTGGGCGCAACCACCCCCAACCTTCCAGCAATTCTTCCAACGTTCAACCCCCCTCCTGGAAGAATATGTGCTAGACCTCTTGAACAAGAAGGTGATAAGAAGGGTGAAGTCCACATGGTTCCAAGGGAGACTGTTTTGTGTCCCCAAGAAAGACTCAGACAGACTCAGAGTCATTCTGGACTTATCCCCCCTCAACGTATTCATATCGAACAACAAGTTCAAGATGCTGACTCTTCAACAGATCAGAACCCTCCTGCCTCGAGGGTCTTTCACGGTCTCGATAGACCTGGCGGACGCATACTGGCACATACCAATGAACCATCACGCTTCCTCCTACCTAGGATTCCGACTCCAACGGAAAAGCTATGCCTTCCGGGCCATGCCCTTCGGACTCAACGTGGCCCCTCGGATATTCACAAAGCTAGCGGACGCAGTAGTACAACAGCTCCGCATCCGAAACGTCCAGGTGATGGCCTACCTCGACGACTGGCTAGTGTGGGCGCCCTCGCCCGAGGATTGTATAGAATCCTGCAGAAAAGTTACCCAGTTTCTCGAACACCTGGGATTCTAGATAAACGCGAAAAAGTCTCGCCTATCTCCAGCTCAGAAGTTCCAATGGTTAGGCATCCACTGGAATCTTCAGTCACACCGCCTTTCCATTCCAGCAAAGAAAAGGAAGGAAATAGCAGGGTCTGTCAAGCGACTGTTAAAATCCAAACGGATCTCAAGACGCCAGCAGGAACAAGTTCTAGGCTCTCTACAGTTCGCCTCGATCACAAACCCAGTGCTTCGTGCACAGCTAAAGGATGCAGCGGGAGTCTGGAGACGTTCCGCATCCATCGCTCGAAGAGACCTCAAGAGACGGCTCCCAAGCAGACTTCGACTTCTTCTAAAGCCGTGGTCAGAAGCGAGGGCCCTAAAAAGGTTCCTTCCTCTCCAACACCCACCTCCATCTCTCAACATCCATACGGACGCTTCGTTGGAGGGTTGGGGAGGTCACTCCCACCAAAAACAGGCTCAAGGCACTTGGTCTCCCCTATTCAAGACGTTTCACATCAACATCTTGGAGGCCATGGCGGTTCTTCTGACGCTGAAGAAACTCTCCCCGCCCCCTTCGATACACATTCGCCTGACCCTGGACAGCTCTGTGGTAGTGCGTTGTCTCAATCGCCAGGGCTCAAGATCGCCCAAGATAAATCAGGTGCTCCTGACAATCTTCCGTCTGGCAGAAAGGAAGAAATGGCACCTGTCTGCAGTTCACCTACAAGGATTCCGCAATGTGACAGCGGACGCTCTATCTCGGACAAACCCGATAGAGTCGGAATGGTCTCTAGACGCAAGATCATTCTCCTTCATCTCTCACCGAGTCCCAGAACTCCAGATCGACCTCTTCGCAACGAGCGACAACCATCAACTTCCTCGATATGTAGCCCCGTACGAGGACCCCAAAGCGGAAGCGGTGGACGCCATGACCTTGGATTGGAACAGATGGGCCAAGATTTACCTGTTCCCTCCCACCAATCTTCTGCTGAAAGTCCTCTCCAAATTGAGAACCTTCAAAGGGACAGCAGCTCTAGTGGCTCCCAAGTGGCCCCGCAGCAACTGGTACCCCTTGATCCTGGAGATGCAGCCAACGCTGATCCCCCTCCCGGACCCAGTTCTCTCCCAGCAAATACAGAAGTCGACTGTCTTCGCTTCATCATCGAAAATCAAGGACCTTCATCTCATGATTTTCTCACCCTAGCCGCTAAGAAAAGGTTTGGGATTTCGAAGGAGAGTCTAGACTTCCTCGAGGAATACAAGACCGAATCCACGAGAAGGCAATACGAATCGTCTTGGAGGAAATGGGTCTCCTTCGTCAAGGCAAAGAACCCCTCGAAAATCACCATAGATTTTTGCATGTCCTTCTTCATTCACCTTCATGGACAAGGCTTGGCAGCCAACACGATTTCTACTTGCAAATCGGCCTTGACTAGACCTTTGTCATACGCCTTCCAAATAGATCTGTCTAGCGACATCTTCAACAAACTACCGAAGGCCTGTGCCCGTTTACGACCGGCACCCCCTCCGAAACCAATCACTTGGTCTCTAGACAAAGTTCTCCACTTCGCCTCCAACTTGGACAATGATTCATGCCCTCTTAAGGACCTGACTCAGAAAGTTATATTTCTCTTCGCTCTAGCTTCGGGAGCCCGAGTCAGCGAAATAGTGGCACTATCTAGAGAAGAGGGACATATCGTTTTCAACGATTCAGGAGACCTCTCCCTCTTCCCTGATCCGACGTTTCTCGCAAAGAACGAATTACCTACCAAACGATGGGGCCCGTGGAGGATATGCCCCTTGAAGGAAGATGCCTCTCTATGTCCGGTAGAGAGCCTTAAGGTCTATCTTCATAGAACTTCAAACTTTGGTGGAGGCCAACTCTTCAAAGGAGAAACATCGGGCAGCGACCTGTCACTGAAACAATTGAGAGCTAAAATCACCTACTTCATTCGCAGAGCTGATCCAGACAGTACACCCGCTGGTCATGATCCTAGGAAAGTCGCTTCGTCTCTGAATTTCTTTCAGAGTATGGATTTCGAAAGCCTCAAGAACTATACAGGCTGGAAATCCTCGCGTGTTTTCTTTAAACATTATGCGAAACAAGTGCACGAAGTGAAACATTTTGTGGTAGCCGCAGGTAGTGTTATGAAACCTGCTCTGAACTCTGCTTAGAACAGTGAGTTATTAGGGACTCTAACTCGTCGGGTGCCTATGTTGACCCTCAAGTGATACGTAGTGAAGCAGAAACCACCTTGTGCTTTCTTTAACTGTTCTTACCTCAGGTGAAATGTCATAGTAGATTACCACATGAGTGCTACATGCCACGTGCATGACGTGTGTTACATAAAGACTAACGTTCCGTAGAACGAGTGCCTACTAATACTTGATTCTTCCCTTTCAGACTCAAGAGCACGCCTTTATGACTATGTACATTTTTATCAATGTAAATGTTTTTTACTATTTATTGCATGACATGTATTGATTTACCTGCAATTATCTAATAAAATGTCTATTTTATTACTTGTGCGTCTCCCTTGCTCCTTTCTTACTATGAAATATACTAATTGTCATAGTTTTATTACCCTTTATTCTTGGTTAAGGAAAATGCCAGGATTTACTCCGGGCATTTATTTATATAGAGCAAGTAAGTTTCCTTAGCGAATACTTACTCAGTTATGAAGATGAGTCAACTCCATGCACGAAGTGTACAACCACCACTTCTTCAAGTTTGTTTCGACGCGAATACCAAATCGCTCTGACTTATCTTCTGGATCTCATTGTTCCTTCAGACTATATGAATAGCCTTCCCATGACCACTTTGATCTCAGCATAGCCCGTGGGGACTTCCATGCCAGGGGGGCAGGAAGGCAACTGCCTCACGGTAGCTCTAGTATAGACCACTATGCTTTCGGCTCAATGTTTTAGCACTCACTTATAAAGGGGAAAAAGTCTACCACGATACACTAATTCTCTGGTACTCTTCCATCAGGACGCCATGGCTTGAGCCCAAAAAACGGATTTTGAGCGAAGCGAAAAATCTATTTTTGGGTGAGATAGCCATGGCGTCCTGATGGACCCGCCCTGTCTGTTATCAGGTCCCGCCCTGCGCCGCTGTATCATGGTGATGAGCGAGCTCCAGACTTACGGATGAGGACGGACGTGACGTCATCAAAAGCAATGGCGTCCGTCTGTTTACATCGCGAGTACCGATATCGCCACATCTAGATTGGCTGCGGCTCAGCTCCCAGCCGCTCTCTGTCCGCCATATTGAAGCGTTAACTCTATATGGGGTGTAGATAGCTATGTGGCACGTTAATACATGCGTGTCCCCTGTTGATACACGATGTCTTAAAGGGAAACCCTTAGGATACTCGCTCCAGAAGTTAGAATTCTGTGATAACCTGTGGTTTAATTCTCTGGGAAAATCCTAGTAGTGATTACCCAAGGAAGCTACCAAATAGGATCCTTCCATCAGGACGCCATGGCTATCTCACCCAAAAATAGATTTTTCGCTTCGCTCAAAATCCGTTTATTGAAACTGGAAGATTGTGTTAAGATACACTTATATCATAGGATATCATCTTCCCCTAAAAGATTCTTAAGAATTCTGCTTTCAATATTGGAGGAGGTCATAGCAATTGGCTGGACAGGAAACACATGTAGGTGTCTTTCCTACTTATAGCTTACCCTATCCAAGCTAATATAACATATTATGTATGTTGAAATTTGAGAATTTCACCGAATACTAATAGACTTTTCCTTTCTTTACAGGAGGAGCATCCCGAGTGTGGGAATAGTTTTTGCCGGGTCCGCAGTAAGAACTTCTGCGGCCACGACATGTGCAGGGCCCATGCTCGCCGCGCTGTCACCAAGGGGGCTCTCAAGTATTGGGACCCGCAGGTATGTACCGTTTGTGGCAACCTAGTAAAGGAGGCTTTTGATGACCAAAAGGCCACCGAGTCAAGGGACGCAGCAAGGGAGAAGCTGCGTAAATGGGTCAGGGGTTTCCAGAAGAATACTTCTGGCCCATACCTTCCTAACGAAAGGATGAGGGCGTGTCTTTTCCCTAGGGCGTCTTCGGATGCGGTTATTCCCCAGGCTCAACCTGAGATTCCCCTTGTTCAGATTCCGGTAGAATCTGAAGTTTCGGATGCCTTGGAGAACATCCAATTTGAGGACAACATGTCAGTTGTCTCGGAGGAGACTGAGAACAATCTCCTAGTGGAGGAGTTGGATCAGGCGGATGAAGTTCCACCTGAACCACAAACTGAAAAAGCCGATACGATTTCGGTGTCATCGGCCACAGGGAATGAGCTGGTGCCTTCTACTTCCTCCACTGCGCCCCAACTGGATTCGATTACGAGTAGCCTACTTGGCACTCGTTGCTGTCCATGGTGCAAGACATGCAACAGAAATCGACCGAGAAGGAAGCCACTTTTCGGACCGAAATTTATCAACTGGTTGCGGCACGTTTGGCTCCGAAGAAGCTAAACGTTAAGGATCTCCCTGCCTTCTCTGACATTAACCCTTGGAGGTATGCAGAGCACATGCCCATGTCGGGCGGGAAGATCTTCCTCTCGGATAAACTGGGTACTGTCCCAGTGGAGAAAATTGAGTTCTGGCTTAGCAAAGGGGCCTACCCGGATTGCTACGTCCGTCTCAGGACGGAACTCGCATCCAAAGAGGAGACAGAGCCTAAAGAAATGATTGTCCTTGAACTCTCTAAGGCTCAGGCCTTATTTACCACCACCTTAAAGGAGAGGGCCTATACTAGCTCTAAGGTGCCGGCTCTCAGCAAGAAGCACCCGTCCTTCATTGCTGATCCTCAACGTGCATTTCCCTTTATGGACAAAGGGCTCAAGGCAGCCTTAAAGGCAGCCGAGGCAGGGAAACCGTGCCCTACACTGGAAGAGTGTAGACCCTTCTCCCTTGCCTTCCCATCAGACGATGCGGACTGGAAGGATGTCCACAACACCTTCACAGTCGGGAAGCTGGAGGCAGATATTGCCGGACGACAGTTCGGCGAAGACCTCCCTAAGCTGTCGGACTTTCTCCTGCGTAGAGAGCAGGAGACAAAAGAATGCTTAGCCGCTTCCTTGTCTCTACAGAATGGCATGGAGACAATGGCAAGCATCCCAGATAAACCAGACATGTACATGGTCTTCGCCAAAGCCCATTTAGCAACGGTGACTAAAGACCTGTACAACTTTATTAAAGCCAGAAGGGCTTGCAGAGAGTTCTTGTTCGCCTCGGCTGCGGTGAGGCACGAACCCAGGAAGCTGATAGCTTCCAACATCTGGGGAAAAGACCTCTTCCCAAGTGAAGTGGTCAAAGAGGTCGTGGACAAAGACGCCACTGAAAACAGGAACCTCCTTTCCAAGTGGGGCTTGTCCGCCAAAAGGAAATCTTCAGCTGACGAGGGTCCCCATCCGAAGAATAGATCAAAACGACCTAGAGTGCCCTCTTGGCCTAAGCAACAACAGCAGCTTCCCGTGGCCACGGTGCCCCAGACGGTGGTACAACCCCCCACCACCTTTCAACTGGTGCCCCAAACCCTGGCGACTCGGTCACCAGTGTTCCCCCCAGTGTTTGAAAGGCAGTCTACGACCTTTCGGCCGAAGTCTCGAGGATCCTTTCGAGGCTCCTCCAGATGCCCATCCAGAGGTAGGGGCAACAGGGGTCGACGTGGCCAAGGAGGTAAATCCTCCTCCCAGCACTCAAAGTGAGATGCTACCGGTAGGAGGGAGACTCTTCTACTTCCGGGATCGGTGGACCTTCGATCCCTGGGCCCACAGCCTAATCAAGAACGGACTAGGGTGGAGTTGGAGCTCAACTCTACCAACCTTCCCTCAATTCTTCCAACACTCAACCCCCATATTGGAAGAATATGTTCAGGAACTCTTGAACAAAAGAGTTATACGGAAGACGAAGTCCGTCAGATTCCAAGGAAGGCTATTTTGTGTTCCGAAGAAGGACTCGGAAAAGCTGAGAGTAATTCTGGACTTGTCACCACTCAACAAGTTCATAGTGAACTACAAGTTCAAAATGCTGACGCTTCAACACATCAGGACCCTGTTACCCAAACGGGCATACACAGTCTCCATAGACATGACGGATGCGTACTGGCATGTTCCGATCAGCCGTCAAGTTTCCCCCTACCTGGGATTCAAACTACAAAGAAGACAGTATGTCTTCAGAGCCACGCCCTTCGGACTAAACATAGCTCCAAGGGTATTCATCAAGCTTGCGAATGAAGTCATTCATCAACTACACCTAAAAGGAATCCAGGTGGTAGCCTACCTGGACGACTGGCTGGTGTGGGCAGCATCCGAAGAAGAATGCAGGCAAGCCTCCATGGAAGTGATCCAGTTCCTGGAACACTTGGGATTCAAGATCAATCTGGAAAAATCCCGACTGTCTCCAGCTCAGAAGTTTCAGTGGCTGGGCGTCCACTGGAACTTGCGGTCGCACTGCCTTTCCATTCCATCACAGAAACGGAAAGAGATAGCGGGATCTGTCAGAAGCCTTCAATCCGCAAGGATATCAAGAAGGCAACAGAAGAGTGTTGGGGTCTCTCCAGTTCGCCTCAGTGACAGATCCAGTATTGAGAGCACAATTAAAAGATGCATCAGGAGTCTGGAGAAAATACGCATCAAACGCTCGAAGAGATCTAAAAAGACCGACACCAAATCGTCTGCGATCCCTACTCAAGCCATGGTCGGAGGCCAAGAACCTAAAAAACAAGGTTCCCTTACAACCACCTCCACCGTCAGTCACCGTTCACACGGATGCCTCGAAAGACGGGTGGGGAGGTCACTCTCACCATCGGAAAGTCCAAGGAACCTGGTCTCCCCTCTTTAAAACCTTCCACATAAACTTCCTGGAAGCCATGGCAGTTTTTCTTTCCCTAAAGAAACTGAAACTCCGCTGCTCAATCCACATCCGTCTGGTTCTAGACAGCGAAGTCATAATGAGATGCCTAAATCGACAGGGCTCGAGATTGCCTCACATAAATCAAGTGATACTAGCCATGCTCCGCTTAGCGGAGAAGAATAGATGGCACTTGTCAGCAGTCCACCTTCAAGGGTTCCGCAATGTGACAGCGGACGCTCTATCCAGAACCAAACCGATAGAGTCAGAATGGTCCCTAGACGCAAGATCGTTCTCCTTCATCTTACGCAAAGTGCCAGGACTGCAGATAGACCTCTTCGCAACGAGCGACAAGAAGAAGCTACCCCGGTATGTAGCCCCATACGAGGATCCCCTAGCAGAAGCAATGGATGCAATGTCCATAGATTGGAACAGACGGTCTAAGATCTACCTATTCCCTCCAACCAACCTTCTGCTGAAAGTCCTCGACAAGCTGAGATCCTTTCGGGGGACGGCAGCAATAGTGGCCCACAAGTGGCCCAACAGCGTTTGGTTCCCCCTGGTAACGGAACTACGCCTGAAACTGATCCTGTTGCCGGACCCAGTTCTGACTCAGCAAGTGCAGAAATTGACTGTCTCAGCTTCATTAGTGAAAACCCAGAGCCTTCATCTCATGATTTTCTCGCCTTCCCGGTCAAGAAACGGTTTGGGATTTCTAGGGACAGTATCAACTTCCTAGAAGAATACAAGTCAAAATCAACAAGAAGACAATATGAGTCTTCCTGGTAAAAATGGGTGGCCTTTATCAAGGCGAAGAAACCTAAGGAGATTTCTACGGACTTCTGTTTGTCCTTCTTCATCCATCTTCATGAACAAGGTTCAGCAGCCAATACGATTACTACATGTAAATACGCCCTGGCCAGACCAATACTTTATGCCTTCCAGGTAGACTTTTCCAACGAGATCTGCAACAAGATCCCTAAAGCCTGCGCAAAACTTCGGCCCGCAGCTCCTCCTAAGCCCATATCATGGTCTTTGGACAAAGTTCTTCATTTAGCATCAACCCTGAATAATGAGGATTGCTCGCTGAAAGACTTGACTCAGAAGGTGATATTCTTATTTGCACTAGCCTCGAGAGCCAGAGTTAGCGAAATAGTGGCCCTCTCGAGGGATGATGGCCACATTCAGTTCACAAACAATGGAGATCTGAACCTCTTTCCGGACCTGACGTTTCTCGCCAAGAACGAGCTGCCCACTAAAAGGTGGGGTCCCTAGAGAATCTGCCCTCTGAAGGAAGAAGCATCCCTCTGCCCAGTGAAATGCCTAAAGGTCTATCTTCGTAGAACTTCAGACTTTAAGGGAGGCCAGCTTTTCAGGGGAGAGACTTCCAGTTCAACGTTATCCTTGAAACAGATTAGGGCGAAAATCACCTACTTCATTCGCAGAGCGGATCCAGACAGTACACCCGCAGGTCATGATCCGAGGAAGGTTGCCTCGTCTCTGAATTTCTTCTAAACGATGTCATTTGAAAGTCTTCGTGCTTATACTGGATGGAAGTCCTCGAGGGTCTTCTTCAAGCACTACGTGAAGCAATTACAAGAAATTAAGTTTCATATGGTGGCGGCGGGCAGTGTAATAAAACCCGCTGCTTGATTACTGCGAAGAACAGTGCACTATTAGGGACTTATAGTGAAGGGTGTACACAATAGACTCGTAAGACATATTGTGTTGAGTTTTGTGTTTAAGTGATAACACTATAGACTTTTCTCCCTACACAGGTGACATTAAGCATAATAAACTGACACAAGTGCCAGGCATTCTTATATGCACAGTGTTTTTAGTAACAACAGATTGTATAGCGAAACTGCATATTTCCCTTGAGTGGCTAATGTTTTCCTTTTCAGGCAAACCCTTTTTATACTGTTATTACTGTTTATGCTTGTATGTAGAATTATTCAACATACTGTACATTGTAATTGTTTACAACCATGATTTCTATTTTGTAATAAACAATGGAACGAATATTTGCGTCTCTTTCGCCCCAAATATTTATTTAAATAATTATTTAAATGTATAAGTCAGAGCATCCTTGACTCTTTTGATATTTAAGTCAATACAGTGAACCCTCGCTACTTCGCGGTTCGACCATCGCGGATTCACCACTTCGCGGATTTTTTCCATAACGCATATATATACAGTAATATATATATATATATATATATATATATATGTATGCATGTATTTATGTATATATGTATGTATGTATATATGTAGGTATGTATATGTGTATACATATATATATATATATATATATATATATATATATATATATATATATATATATATATATATATATATATATATATATATACACACACATATATATATATATATATATATATATATATATATATATATATAGGCCTATATATATATATATATATATATATATAGGCCTATATATATATATATATATATATATATATATATATATATATACATATAAAGTATATATATATATATATATATATATATATATATATATATATATATATATATATATATATATCTAAAGTAGGAAGATGTGATGTAGTTCTAAGGGAAAAGTATGGGAAATATGTCTGGGTAATAAGAAAAGCTCTACCTCCAGTTTGTTTCTTCATTATGATCAGAGATAAATGTAAACAAAACATTGGTTGCCATTTTTTATCATGCTTTTTAGCGTGTTTAGGAAATGCATGATATAAAATCGCCTTTAATATTTGTGCCTGTTTTAGTTTAAGGTACTGTAGTACATGCATTAAGTGTCCTGTACATTAAAGGGTAGTTTGTTAACAGTACTACGTACAAGGGAAGGTTTTAAAAGTCTGAATATACATGTTGAATAAATAGGTAAACATGGTGTCACTACTTCGCGGATTTTCACCTATCGCGGCCGCGTCTGGAACCTATCTACCGCGATAAACGAGGGTTCACTGTACCAGAACTAAGATTCATGGTGTTCCAGGCAAACAGGTAAGATCTTGTTGTACTAGACTGTTCATTTTACTGCTTAAAGTGTTCCTACACATATATAAACATGTCCGTCTCTTCACGACAGACCCGGGAGCTACAGTAATCTCCCCAAGCCAATTCCATCCTAGTACAGACTATGCTTTACGTATATGTTGACACTAATATACAAACTGTTTGCTAGATTGTTCCCTGAACTCACAATCCTCGGGTTTTTTCCTCGAGTCTACCCAGACTCTTCCCTGTAGAGGGCAGGAAGCACTGACATATTTTATGATCAGCTGATCGATGTATAACGGTAACATCAAGTGTCTCTAGGTCTAAAGACCGAAGAGGAAAGATTTAGGTCGAGATGAACGGCACTATTGGATATCCACAGATACATTAATGCTCTGGTACACTTCCATCACGACGACATGGCCTGAGCCCAAAAAACGGATTTTGAGCGTAGCGAAAAATCTATTTTTGGGTGAGGTAGCCATGTCGTCCTGATGGACCCACCCTCTTTTGGGACAAAAGGATAATGAATCCCTCCCTATAGTACTGTATCTGCAACACCTACAAAGCTACAAAGAATGACGGTGGCGCCTCGCGGTGGCGGACAGGCGCACTATTTGCAGAGCAGTAGTGACTCGTCGAGAGCGATGTCTCTGGAACGACTCACCTTATTCTTGCCTCTCTTTACCCTCATAGTGAAAGCTCTATTTGGGGTGTAGATAGCCATGAGACGTGTCAAGAATACGTCCTCTGATATTACATGATATCCCTTCGTAAAATTTTAAGGGATATTTGCTCCAGGAGTTAGAATTCTGGATACCTTTGGTAAATTCTCTGGGATATATCACTTTAGTCAAATATACCTAGGAAGCTACCTTTGAAGGAACTTCCATCAGGACGACATGGCTACCTCACCCAAAAATAGATTTTTCGCTACGCTCAAAATCCGTTTATTCCTTTCCAGGTATTGACAGCAGCCCCTACACTCAGTAGGGTGTGTAAGGAAAGATTATCTAGCACACTACTGTATGTATATAGAAAAGTGAGTACAGTACATCCGTCCCTGGAATCCAGTGTATCGCATAACAATTATGAATGTGGTTGATGGCCTGTTACCAGTGTGTAGTGGTCTGTGATGCTGCTCTGTATACATACTACATTGCCTGTGAACTGTAAGTCCCATCAAGTGTTTGACTGAATAACACCACAACCAATGTATTATAAGGCCATTGGCGATTGCTCGTGTTCGACAGTCAACACAGTAAAGTTAATAGATATTTAGTGTTGATGTGCGAAGTAACGGGGAAGAATTTCGCTATATGAGTGTGTCATAAACATTAATAGTTAACAGGAGCTATTGAAATGGCATATCTGGTCAGAGGCCCAAGGAGTGAATTCATGTTAGGCGGGGAATGACTGTGTTCGAGTATTGTTATAGTGGGCCCGCAGAGACCTGTACGACATAGTATGCGGCTGTACTGTTCAGAATTTAGGACTGTTTAAGTGACTTTGCATCCCGATGGTGGACGGGAGATTGATAAGAACAGTATTGATTTAGGGAAAATTGTGGTACTGTATTTTTCACCGTTATATGTTCTTTATAGATGGCTCATTAGATAGTAAGTGTTCAAGTTTATTACTGGTCATTACCGATGTTATAAAACTATAGTATTGCGGGGTTCTCCTTTAAGCTTAGTTCTGAAGAAATGTTTTTTTTGTTTTAGAGGCTATGTTGAGAATCCTAATATTTCTGTCTTTCAAATCCTCAGGTTCTGCAGTCATAGTTTTGTAAGGATTTTGAAGTTCCGTTTTGTAACTGTGTAGTGATATATCTTGCATGTAGCTTAGTATTTTTTCTCTTGTTTGTACAATATATAAAAGGGATGCTAATTTTTTCATTTGATTATTCTAATTGATATAATATTATTCCTAACAGTTTTTTCAAATAAATATTTTTTTGTTTTTATGAATACAGCATATCATTCCAGTTCCTTACACCAATGTGGCCCCCTTTCCCAGCCACTGTTATTTTAAGCTCTCATAAGTACAGTAATTTATCATAATTCTTTCCTCCCATACTGTGTTCCGTTATTAATTAATAAATGTTCCCTTTCACCGATGTTCTTATACTTTTACTTATGATCAGCAAGCTAAAGGCAAGAGAAACAAAGGTATGATAAACAAGATTCAAGCTGGGTCCCCTTGCCCAGTATAAATCAAGGGGTGGTGCCCAGAGCTCTGTTCTCTTGACCTGTTGCTTAGGTTTTTTGGGTATTCCACCATTGTATAATTGTTGTGTAGTGAACGTCGGGTTGTGGTCGGCATTCGGACATTAGGCAGTTCGGGTGCTATTTCTGGCCACAGTCTGCAAACCACTACATAATTTTTGGTGCCCAGACCAGGGAAACACCAACCATTAGATGATGGCATCGTCATCCAGTAAACGCCGAAAGGCTAAGAAGAGCCTGAGCAGGGATGTAGAGAGTCTTGTCAGGATTGTCGGTGACCTGGCAACTCATGTCAAGTCCCTGATTCTTGAAGTGGCGGCTCTGAAGACCGTTGAGCCGTCACCAACGTGCCACGTTGCCACTGGGGTCACCACCACAGTGACCACCAGTGCTCCATCTACGTCCCCTGCTTGGCCAAATTACAATGGTCTGGCAATTCCAGTGACTGGAGCAGAGCCACTGATTGGAGGTCTCCAGCCCCCTCCAGGGTTCACATCGTTAGTGCCCCCTGTACCATGCTTCTGGGAGTCTCCTGTCCCAAGTGGACTGCTTGCTTTCTCGCCTGTTCTGGCAACTAACTCTGTTAGTCCACCGGAGCCTGCAGCCAGTAGACTAGGGGAGCAGTTCCTGGACAATCTGGCTGAAGCCAGTAGGCCAGAAAAGGCTCCAGCAGACACCACTGAGGCAGTTCTTGCCCAGACAGGGGCCATCCCAAAGCGGAGACGCCAGGCCAAGGAAAGAGCCAGACCAGCCATACCCAAAATGACCATGTCCCAGGAGTCAACCAGCGACGATTCTGGCAGCGAGACTTCTGGAGACACTTCCAGTTCCTGTCTCA
Source organism: Palaemon carinicauda (assembly GCF_036898095.1). Taxonomy (NCBI): domain Eukaryota; kingdom Metazoa; phylum Arthropoda; class Malacostraca; order Decapoda; family Palaemonidae; genus Palaemon; species Palaemon carinicauda. The sequence goes on along the minus strand of NC_090726.1, from coordinate 131,738,817 downwards.
GTGTCAGCTCAGCTGACACAGTCTCCACTGACCACGTCCAGTCCCTCCAGACAGAACGCAGTCTGTCTGATCTGCTTAAGGTCCTCGACTCCAGGAGGAACCCCAAGCCTGGAATCTTCCAGCTGGATACTGGCCAGAGTTTTGCCCGATTCCTGAGGGATTTCGAGGCCTACTGTGCTAGTAAGTATACCGCAGGAAGCTCTGGTCGGTGGACTGTTGATCTCGGGAAATTTCTGAAGGGAGAAATCCATGAGGCGTTCTCGGCCATGGAGGGTCCCGAGATCTCATACCCCGTCATGAAGGAACGCCTCCTCGACTGGTGCCGAGAAGCCCGAGAGAGGCGTGATGCGGGTAGAAAGGCCCGGTTCAGCAGTGCCACCTGTGGTGAGGGCGAACTGCTGAAAATCTGCGCCGTCCGGTTAGCCTCCCTGTACAAGTCGGTCTATCCTCGCCGTAGTTTGGACCGGAGGGAGCTTAGGCGGAAGCTCCTAAGAACTGTTCCAAGCAGAGCTGCAAGTTGGCTGGAACAGTCTCTAGCCACCATTAATGTCTCCGCTGGCCGTCAGGCCACTTAGCAGGATGTTCTACACCTGTTGAATGTTCTCGACGAGGCTTCCCGTCAGCGAAGCCAGAAGGCAGAGGATTTGGCCATCAGTCATGTGGGACAGTCATGGCACGGCTCGTATGCCGACAGGATTGCCATGGCTGCCCCCAGCCGTTCACCTGAACCTGACAGAGCGTATTTACGCACTCCTCCTCGACCGGTCCCCAGACCTGCACCTGTGGAAGTGCGCCTGCCACCATCGCGCACCCCGGATAGATCTCCTCAATTCCAGAGGAGGTACTGTGCCTGGTGCCGAAAACCAGGGCACTTTGTGGACGAGTGTCGCAGACGCCTCAACCTCTGCCTACGTTGTGGCTCGTCCAACCATCATGTGGCACAGTGTGGACGACAGGCTCCGGTTATAAACAGATCACCTGTCCAGAACACAGCTAATGCCTGTAGCCCTGGGAGGGAGACTACCTCTGTCCAGACTCCTTCAAGGTGGAGAGCAGTACCGGTGAATGCTACTCCGACCACGTCGTCCTATTCTGGATCAACCAGTAGCCGGGAGACCCGAAGTGGGAGCGAGTCCAGTGCTCCTTCTCGGACTGTGGGGAAGAAGAAGAAGAGAGCAAGAAGGCAAAGCCCAGGAAGTCAAGAACTGAGGAGTATCATAGGGCTTTAAACACCAGGCCTTCGATGTAGAAGATGGGGCTACATTGAAGGAGGGTGTGAGTGCTAGGGTGCATGCTCCTAGTATTCCGGTGGCAGCCTCGGAAATCTTGATTTCCAAGGTTACCCCTGAACCTGAAAAGGTCATTGCACCTCCAATGGCTCTTTCAGGATTGGCCTGTGATAATCTGTCCTCGACACAGTCCAGAGCTTCTCCAACTGACTCCTCCAGGGAGAAAGCAGAAACTGAGGCAGTATTGAAAACCCTTCGTAGGGTTAACCTGGCGCAGTTGGCTCCTGTACCACTCATGGTGGTCCCAGTGACCATGTCTGAGTTTCCATCGGGAGCGTTGGATGCTCTCATTGACTCCAGAGCTGAGGTCAACCTCCTGTCATCGAGAGTGGTACAGGATTACCAGCTGCAGATGGTACCCAACACCATTGGTCTGAAGGGTTTAGGGCAAACAGTACCTAAGACCCTAGGTACTGTGCTGTTGACCCCTATACTGCATGGAATGACCTTCGCCCCGGGTGTGTTCCATGTAGTGCCCTCAGGGACTATGGCTGAGCATGTAGTGCTTGGTTACCAGTTCTTGAGAGCAAATGGGGTGATAATTGACGGAGCCCGAAATCAGCTGAGCGTTGGCAGTACTCCCCAAGAGCCTCTTTGGGAGTACTGTATTATGTCCCAATACGTGGAGCCTGTTGTCAGCAAGTGTTTTACGCACTTGATGTCCACGCGGCCGATTCAATGAGGATTGCCAATATTGAGCCAGTACTTGTTCCAGTTAGTATTAACTTTCCTAAGAGACTTGACACGTCTTTTAGGTGCCCTGCTTGTCCAACCAACTGTTGGCCGGAAATGTATTATGATGGCGACATCATAACCCCCGGTCTGTCAAGGAAAGTTACAGCAATTCCTGGCATCCTTGAACTGAAAGACAGAAAAGCCTCAGTTTTAGTCAAGGGTTCATCTGAAGAAACTGCCAAGATCAAGAAGGGCGATCTCTTGGGGAAGGTGTTCACCATAGCAATGGTGGATGCTCCTCTATCCTGCCTGATAGCACAGGAGTGTGACCTGACTACTGAACCAAGCGTATTGGAAGAGATAGACAATCTGTCTATCTCCGATGAACTGGACTCTTCTCAGAAGGACCAGTTTTGTCAAATGCTTCTACGTCATCTTCCAGTCATCAGTACTGGTGATGATGATGTGGGAGAGTGCTCAAGCACACCAATACGCATCCACCTGTATGACGAGACGCCCATTTATCAGAGAGTTCGACGGTTTGCCAAACCCGTCGCTGACGCCATCAAGGAACAGTGCAAGGAGTTGCATGAACTGGGTATTATTGAACCCAGCATCTCTCCTTGGTCTTCACCCATTGTTCCAGTCCAAAAAAAAGGACAATAGTATACGGTTGTGTGTGGACTACCGTAGACTGAATAAGGTGACTGTCTCTGATAAGTTCCCGATGCCTAACATGGCCGATTCCGTATTTGGACTTCTAGGGGTCAAATACTTTACAACCCTTGACCTGGTTCGTGGATACTACCAGTTACCATTGGCAGAGGACAGTAAGGAATATACGGCTTTCTCTACCGCCTTTGGACATTGGCAGTTCAGACACTTATCGTTTGGACTGAAAAATGCACCTGCAGTGTTCCAGAGAGAAATGCAGAGTATTCTCCAAGAGTTCCCGAAAGCCAAGGTGGTTGTCTACATTGATGACATCTTGATACTTGGGTCTTCTTTCGAGGAACACCTGAAACTGGTAGAACGAGTTTTGGCTACTCTCCAGAAGCACGGACTCAAGATAAACCTCGGGAAGTGTTCTTGGGTTCAAGCCGAGGTCCAGTATCTTGGTCATCTGGTTGGGCGTTCTGGTATGCGTAAGCTACCAGAATACATCCAGAAAGTGGAAGACTTCCCTAAACCGACCACTGTGCGTGAGCTACGGGGATTTCTGGGACTGGTCAACTTCCAACGGAAGTTTATCCCCATGTGCTCACAGATAGCCAAACCATTATCTGCGAAGACTGGAGGACGAAAATCTCAAGGAACTAGGAAACTGAAGTGGACTGCAGAAATGGACAGTGCCTTTGTGTGCTTGAAGGAACTGATCAAAGAGGACATTATGTTGTCATACCCTGACTACTCCGCTGATGCTAAACCCTTGGAGTTGTTTGTCGACCCTTCGGGTGAAGGTGCTGGTGCTTGTCTGTGCCAGGAGTCCTTGGAGCATCCAGGGGAACGTCGGGTGATAGCGTACGATTCCATGACTTTTCTTGACTGCGAGACCCGTTACTCTACCATTGAGCGTGAGTTGGCTGCTCTGCGATGGGGAGTGAAAACCTTCAGGGCCTTCCTTTATGGTTAGTTCTTCGTGATCCATTCTGATCACCGTCCCCTGATGTACCTTCATGACATGAAGATGGTGGACAGTCGTCTAGCACCACGGACACTGGAGGACCTGTCCGAATTTAACTTTATTGTTAATTACTGTCCAGGTGATCAGAATGCTGCAGCTGACTGGTTATCCCGCTGGCCCGCATTAACGAACTGTCTGTTTGCTACTGAACCCAGCACTCCCAAGTTGCCTACTGGTCTGGCCTTCTATAAGGAGGTTCGTGGTGGTCCAGATTCTCTCATCGAATCCTTGGAGCTAGTCGTGAACTGCTGGACAGAAGGGTCAGGTGTCGCACCCGACTCTCCGCTGAAGGGAGCCAAGCTCCGGGATGCCTTAGTTCAGCAGTTTCTGAAAGACGCCGGTCGACTAGGCTTCCAACTGGACAAGACCAGCAGGAACAGGATCAAGGCAATGAGATTTCCAGGTACAGTCCCAGCTCTGGAGTTGCTATTGGCCGCATCAAAGTTATTGAACCTGGAAATCTGGGTCCATTGGGGTCCCACTTGTCCCATAGTCTATCATGATCCATCCGTGACTGAGCCTCAGTGTGTGCATCTTCAGTGTCTGTCTGGAGTGCATTTTAACCCTCTGATCGAGCTCCGCAATTACGTCCCTCCAACTGACGTGATTCTGGGCCATAAGGTGGAGGTAAAATCTTGTGTTCCTGACGCTGAGGGCTTGATCACTGATGATCAGGAAGCGCCGGAGGATTGTCCTGTAATCCAGTATGTGACAGAAAAGGCACCTCGTCAGTCCAGTTGTACCCATGTGTCTCAACACTCGGCAGTAGGTATAGTAATGATGCAGGAGACCTTATTTTGTGCTCTTGTTGATACAGGAGCACAGGTTTGTCTAGTAAGTGAGTCTGTACTGAGCCAACTTGGCATAGAGTACCAGGTACTGTCAGGAGAACAGCTAGAGGGGTTGACTGGTTCCTGCACCAGCATTCTAGGCTACGTCCAGTTAGAGGTGAAGTGTCCTTCTGGGTGGAGGCTACCGCTGTTTAACTATGCGGTGGTAGCTGCCAAAGACATTAACTTTTGTTTTGTTCTTGGTAGGAATATACTGGACACAGCCTACCTGACACTGGATTCACCCCGAGAACAGTTGGTGTATGACCACACTACTGTTCTTCAGTTGTCTCCCAAGGTACTCTCAGTCTCCTCCCTGCATACTGAGACTACTGTTATGAAGGTAACTGATCCTGAATCTGATCAGGGAGTGTTCTCCGGAAATGCTCTTCTGTCCTTTAGTCAGGTGTCCAAGATCCAAGGAGATCATCGACAGATTCAATCTGTCATTAAGATGATCTACTCTGGGGTTCCTGCATCTCGAGTTCCACGCTCCTGTCTACCATATAGATGTAGGTCGAACCTGGAAGTTCACCAGGGTTTGCTAGTGAAGCGGAACCCAGACGGCTCAGTAGTCCCAGTAGTCACCTTCAATGTCCTGATTGACCTAGTTGCCGAGACACGCCTCCAGAATGCTCACTGGGGGATCGTAAAAATGATTGCAATGCTCCGTCGACTCGTCTGGCACAGATCTTTGATTAATGTAATCAGAGATATGTGCCGGACGTGTTGGGAATGTCAGACTTGTAAGGTCTCAAGGGAGGTGGTCGCCCCACCAACCTTGAAAATAGTGACCTCTTCTCCCTTTGAATTGGTTGCTATGGATCTTGTGAGTCTCCCAACAACCAGTACTGGTTTTATTGAGTGTCTGATGGTAGTCGACCATTATTCCAAGTGGGTGACGGCAGTACCCATAAGGAATAAGAAGAGCAGTACGATATGCCAGGCGCTTGAAGACCGAGTTTTTCATGTTATTCCTATTGTTCCAGTCCGGATATAGACTGATAACGGCCCTGAGTTTATTTCCCAGGAATTTACTGAGTTGGTGGAGCGGTATAATGTTGTACATGTGAAAATAACTCCGTATAAACCCTCTATTAACGTGCAGTGGAGCGAGTGAATCGTACCATTGTTGAGTTACTGAGGGTGATTTCTGGGGAATCTCGGAAATGGGACCAGTTCTTATCCCGAGCAGTTCTCAGCTACAACCATTCCCACCACACTGAGATTGGTTGTACTCCAGCTGAGAACATACTGAAAGGTGCTCACGATGTTGATAGTATCCCGTTGTTACCAGCAGAAACGAGAGACCCATGGGCTGAAGGACATCCTCGGTACAAACCGTTTAAAGAGGGTTCTCTGGTGCTTAAGAAGGTGCACCTGTCAGGACACCTTCTGACGAACAAGCTCATCCATAGGTTTGAAGGGGTATTCCGTGTTACTAAGGTACACGAGAATAAGGCCACCTATGAGCTGCAGAGACTGCGTGATGGTGAACTGGTAAGAGCTCACCATATCCAATTAAAGGCCTGATTTGAACCTCCAGTTTATCTTAGGAGGCCCTTTCTCTGGTACCCGAAGGGTCCTGATCCTGTAAGAGACTGAATAGTCCAGAACTCATGGATGACAGTCCTACTTCTTCTGAAGTCTCTGAGAGTTCTGGTTCTAGTAGTGATGGCGACTCCTATGGGGTGGCTGCAGTAGTGGCGTCCTACCTTCTGTCTCGAGATTGTAACAAGTCCCGACGGCAGAGGAAAAGTCACCATCCTACTAGAGCTATTACTCAGCCTAAGCCTATTCTTAAGCCAGCCAGGACTTACAAGAGAAAGAAAGCACTGGATGCTTGGTTATATCCTCCAGAAAATTGTGATGAAACTCCTGTGTTAAAGCCTGAATTGTTTCGAGATCATTTGGTCCTCCAACTGTGGGAGAACAGCCCCACTGAAATGTGTAAAACCCCTATTTTGTCTCCCGAGTCGTTGGTTCACTGTCTTGTTCCTGAATTGCCAACACCCCAGTTCTTAGGTTCTTCTTTCCGAGAGGAAGGTATCTTTCATCCTCCGGGGAGTTGGGAATTCTGGGAAGTTTCCAGTATTCCATTATTGGAACTACTTTCTGTTGGTTCCAAGAGTTCCAGTCCAGATTGGTCAAGACCTGCTACTTTAGAAGGCCCTGTTTCTGAATCGGCAGTGTCTATTCATCCTAATAATGACTTTCTCGGCTTTTTACCACCCGATTGTGACGACCAACTGTCGCCTGAAGATCCTACCTTTAGTGGATTTAGTCCCCCATGGACTAGGTCAAAAGGTACTGTTCTTGACCTACCTTTAGTTCAGTCTCGAGTCCTGGAGTGGAGACTTCGTCTCATTGACCAGACAAATATTATGGAGAGGGAACCATCCTCCATTCCTGAGTCACCTCAGAATTCAAACCCTTTCCTACATTCTGATGGTAGATCAAAACACCGGTCAGAGCTCGAGGCTGAAGTGGCACAGTCAGGTGTATCTAACCTGAACGCTACAACACTGTTTGGGTCGCCCGAAACACAACGTTGCCCCGAGTCATCACCTGATTTTTCGGGATTTTTATTGTCCTCTTCTGAGTCTACGTATTCTGTCTCTGGTTTACGTCAAAGTATGTCGATCACCCGCAGATACCAACTGTTATGCGAGGTTATCGATTGATTGAAGACACCCAGCCTGTATCTGGAGAGTCGCCGTCTTAGCCTGTCTCCAGTGCTGCGAGAAATTAATATGGCTCGCCAGCAGATTGCTGAATCCCGGTGCATGAACCGAGACAGAATTTTGAGACTCAGAAGAAGAACTATAAATCTCCCACTGAATTAATCTTGGTACAGTTTTTAAAGAAAGTTTTGATAATAATTACCTTTTTTTATGTCATGTTTTGATTCCCACATTGGGTATTTGAGAGGCTGAGAAAGGGACACGTGGTGTGAGGAAATCTTTATTTAGTCACGGTTTCTGTAATTATTGCATTTATTGTTGTACTGAAAATTGACCTTGGCCGTGACAGTTTTAATAAATTCAATAAATTGTTATTATCATGTAATACCCGTAGTCCAAAATCAATGAATTTTGCATGCTTTTAAATTGATTTTGGACTGCAATGAATGTAATTTTTTTCTTGATAGATCCTGAATGTATTTCTGTAATACCGAAATATCTGGTAAAAATAATGAAATTTATTATGTTGTATGTTATTGAAGCATTGTTGGGAGGAATAGACAGTGATAAAATTTTTTGTTTTTAAGTACTGTGTTTCCATATTGTCTGATAGTTTGTCTATTCTTATTGCTTTTTGTTATGAAAAAATGTATTGTACCTAATGTAAATTGATAATTGGATATGTAACTGAAGGAAGGGATGATGAATTAAATCTTTAGTTGATCATCCTACCTTTTTACTGAGTTTATTTGTTTTGCTAGGTAAAAATTTTTTACTTGAATGTACAGAGTTTGTGCGGGGTGTTGTTGTCAGTTACGAGGCATTTTTTGGATGCGCTTGAGGGCTAATGGGGGGGAATGAAATAAAAAAGTGGTTTATATCTAGGAAAACTTTAAGGGTTTGTGGCTATGAAATAAATATTTACATTGTATTACAGGTATTATTAAAAATTTAATTTTCAATACCCTTCTGTGCCCTTTTTTTCCAAAAAATGCTTTGATCTGTTATTATTCCTTTCCAGTTATTGACAGCAGCCCCTACACTTAGTAGGGAGTGTAAGGGAAGATTATCTAGCACTACTGTATGTATATAGAAAAGTGAGTACAGTACATCCGTCCCTGGAATCCAGTGTATCGCATAACAATTATGAATGTGGTTGATGGCCTGTTACCAGTGTGTAGTGGTCTGTGATGCTGCTCTGTATACATACTACATTGCCTGTGAACTGTAAGTCCCATCAAGTGTTTGACTGAATAACACCACAACCAATGTATTATAAGGCCACTGGCGATTGCTCGTGTTCGACAGTCAACACAGTAAAGTTAATAGATATTTAGTGTTGATGTGCGAAGTAACGGGGAAGAATTTCGCTATATGAGTGTGTCATAAACATTAATAGTTAACAGGAGCTATTGAAATGGCATATCTGGTCAGAGGCCCAAGGAGTGAATTCATGTTAGGCGGGGAATGACTGTGTTCGAGTATTGTTATAGTGGGCCCGCTGAGACCTGTACGACGTAGTATGCGGCTGTACTGTTCAGAATTTAGGACTGTTTAAGTGACTTTGCATCCCGATGGTGGACGGGAGATTGATGAGAACAGTATTGATTTAGGGAAAATTGTGGTACTGTATTTTTCACCGTTATATGTTCTTTATAGATGGCTCATTAGATAGTAAGTGTTCAAGTTTATTACTGGTCATTACCGATGTTATAAAACTATAGTATTGTGGGGTTCTCCTTTAAGCTTAGTTCTGAAGAAATGTTTTTTTTTGTTTTAGAGGCTATGTTGAGAATCCTAATATTTCTGTCTTTCAAATCCTCAGGTTCTGCAGTCATAGTTTTGTAAGGATTTTGAAGTTCCGTTTTGTAACTGTGTAGTGATATATCTTGCATGTAGCTTAGTATTTTTTCTCTTGCTTGTACAATAAGCAAAAGGGATGCTAATTTTTTCATTTGATTATTCTAATTGATTTAATATTCCTAACAGTTTTTTCAAATAAATATTTTTTTGTTTTTATGAATACAGCATATCATTCCAGTTCCTTACACCAATGTGGCCCCCTTCTCCAGCCACTGTTTTTTTAAGCTCTCATAAGTACAGTAATTTATCATAATTCTTTCCTCCCACACTGAGTTCCGTTATTAATTAATAAATGTTTCCTTTCACCGATGTTCTTATACTTTTACTTATGATCAGCAAGCTAAAGGCAAGAGAAACAAAGGTATGATAAACAACAAGATTCAAGCTGGGTCCCCTTGCCCAGTATAAATCAAGGGGTGGTGCCCAGAGCTCTGTTCTCTTGACCAGTTGCTTAGGTTTTTTGGGTATTCCACCATTGTATAATTGTTGTGTAGTGAACGTCGGGTTGTGGTCGGCATTCGGACATTAGGCAGTTCCGGTGCTATTTCTGACCACAGTCCGCAAACCACTACAGTGTTAATGCATGCGTCCCCTGTTGATATACAATATCCTAGAGGGAAACCTTTAGGGTACTCGCACCAGAAGTTAGAATTCTGTGAAACCTTTAGTTTAATTCTCTGGGAATATCTACTGTAGTCATATACACCCTAAGGAAGCTACTGAAGGAACCTTCCATCAGGACAACATGGCTTGAGCCCAAAAAAGGGAGCTATAAACTATACACAGGAAAGATCAAATACTCAACTTTCCAGAGGATGAAGATGCTGGAGATAGCATGATAATAATCCAATAAACCGCAACAACACCGAGAGAAACGTGGGAGCACACTTAGCTTAAATGCTACAGTTGAAAAAAATCTATTCGGGGGTGAAGATTGCTATGTGTCGTGTCAAAAAATACGTCCCCTGATATTATGCGATATCCTTAAAGATATATTAAGGATACTCGAGCCAGGAGTTAGAATTCTGGAGACCTATGGTTAATTCTCTGGGAGTATCATTGTAGCAAATATCCCTTAGAAAGCTACCTAAAGGAACCTTCCATCAGGACGACATGGCCGAGCCCAAAAATTCATTTTTTTTTTTTGCTCAAAGGGTTAACTACTGCACTGAAGTTGTTCAGTGACTACTTTCCTCTTGGGAAGGGTAGAAAAGACACTAAGTTAAGGTAGGCAGCTCTTCTAAGAGAAGAAAACTCCAAAATCAAACTATTGTTCTCTATTCTTGCGTAGTGCCAAAGCCTTTGTACCATGGTCTTCCACTCTTTTGGGGTAGAGTTCTAATGCTTGAGGGTACACTCAGGAACACTATTCTATCTAGTTTCTCTTCCTCTAATTTTTTTTTTAGTTTTCATATTTTATATATGAAATATCTAGTCTAATGGTGTTACTGTTCTTAAAATATTTTATTTTGATTGTTCATTATTTCTCTAGCAGTTTGTTTGTTTCCTTGTTTCCTCCTTTCCTTACTGGGCTGTTTTCCTTCTTGGAGCCCTTGGGCTTATAACATCCTGCTTTTCAAACCAGGTTAGCTTGTAACAATAATAATAATAATCTATTAGGGCTAACTTGAAGTGTTTGCCTCATAAGGTAAGGTCAAAACTTGGTTTAGTTGCACAAAAAATTATAAAAGATTACGAAAAAAAAATCATTCTATGGATTTATATCCAAACATTGATATAGTATCAGTTGGAAAAGTCACGCAAACCATGTGCATGTTAACATCACAAATTTTTAGTAATTTGTATTTTTCCTAACAGTACTTACCTCGAACTACTTTCTTAGGAGGATCTGGGATCTCCTCAGTTACCGACCAAGAATTTTGCGTAGTTCCCCCTCATTCCGTTACCTTGTCAGGGTGCTCTGGGGTGGAAGGATACTCGCCCTAGGGGGCCCGGGGTCAGCGCGTGAGGCTGCGCTTGTTAGATCGTCAATAAGTGTATGTAAAGTCCTCCTCGAACTCCTGTAAGATACTCGGGGTAGGATGGGTGGTCCATAACCCGAAAGTAGTTAGAGGTAAGTACTGTTAGGAAAAATACAAATTACTGAAAATTTGTGACTTGTTCCAACACGGAGTACTTACCTCGAACTACTTTCTTAGGAGACTTATACCTTAGGAGGAGGGAGTGGCTTACAGTTCTGAATATTTGAAACTTCCTGGGGCACACGACCTAGATAAGAGGCTAGGTCTAGATTGCCCAGGGAGAGGTAGGAGAGTAGGGGAAAGCACGCAAAAGTCTACCTTATGTACAACTCGCTCTTAATTATAATCCAGACGTGGTGTGCCTCAACGTCCCATTCTCACATGGGAGGAGGATGGGGAAAAGGATGGGATAAAGGAAAAAGGGGGATACCCAGGAAGGGGGGTAGTAAGGAGGAACCTGTGTCGCTTATGATTACTTCCCATGGGCTACCCGGGGGCCAAACCACTAAACTTGCTGCATAGCTGAGATGACCGGCCCAATGGAGAAGGTATCCAGGGCCTTTCTAGTACAATCCTTCAGGTAATGGGCTGTAAAGGTGGACTGTCTGGCCCAAGTGCCAGCCCGTAAGATCTGGCCCACTGCCACGTTAGTGTCAAAGACCAAGGACGTGCTAAGGCCCCTAATATCATGGGGTCTTGGGGTCCCAGGCACCATGGAGCCATCACTCTCTTAAGCCCTTTTTATAACCTGACGGAGCCAGAAGGATATAGCATTTTTGGGAACCGCCTTCTTGACCGAACCTGTGGAAACAAACTCCTGATGGCTGGTCTGAGTTTGGATGTCCTACTGAGGTATTTCCTGATAGTCCTTATCGGGCACAAACGCAGGTCTTCCGGGTTGTCCGAGCGCGGAATCGCTGGGATGGAGAATTCCTCGAACCTAGGGTCCACAATTGCAGGGTTCTGGGTCTTAGCCACGAATTCTGGCAAGAACTTAAACGACATGTCCTTCCACCCTTGAGAGTGTGAGACCTCGAAGGACAAGCCGTGGAGCTCGCTCACCCGTTTGGCTGAGGCAAGGGCCAACAAGAAGACCACTTTGAGGGTGAGGTCCTTGTCCAGAATGTCTTTAAGCGGTTCGAAAGGGGGCCTCGAGAGAGCCCTGAGGACCTTGGCCACATCCCACTGGGGGACCCTCGAGGAGCGGGGGTCACAAGACTATTCAAAACCTCTGATCAGCATGGAGATGTGGCGGGAAGTGCCCAGGTTGATGCCCTCAAGTTGGAAAACCTAACCCAGTGCCGCACGGACTCCTTTGATGGCTGGGATGGAGACTCCCCTATCGTCCCTCAAGTGGATTAGGAAGTCTGCGATATTGTGGACCAAAGCGTCTAAGGGCTGCAGATTCTGAGTGGCACACCACTTAACAAACGTTGCCCATTTTGCCTGGTACACAACGAGGATTTCCAAATATATCCCGACATCCTGTCAGCAGTCTTGTCCGAGAAGCCTTCCCTCCTTAACAGTCGCTTGATAACCTCAACGCGTGTAGCCTCAGGCCTTGGGGGTTTTTGTGCAGCCTTCGGAAGTGAGGTTGACTTAGCAGGTCTTCTCTTGCCGGCAGGGGCCACAGCGGAAGGGTGGCCAGGTCCTGAAGATCCGTGAACCACTTCCTCTCCGGCCACCAGGGCGCTACCAAAGTCATCTTTGTGGACTTGCATTGTCTCAGCCTGTTGAGAACCTGCCTGATGATCCCGAAGGAGGGAAAGGCGTAGACATCGAGGCCGTCCCACGAGTGCTGGAAGACGTCCTCAAACGCTGCTGTCGGGTCTGGCACCGGGGAGCTGTGCGTTAAGTCTTGTGGCGAACAGGTCTATCACCGGAGAGCCCCAACGCCGGAGAACTTCCTGAGCCACCTGGGGATGAAGAGACCATTCTGACCCTACCATCTGACCTGTCCTGCCGAGTCCGTCTGCCAGGACGTTCCTCTTTCCTGGAATGAATCTTGCTGTAACTGAATGTGGTTCATTTCGGCCCATTCCAGGATCTGAGCCGTGAGGTCGCACAGTTCTCTTGACCTTAAGCCTCCCTGCTTTTTTATGTACGCTACCACTGTGGCGTTGTCGCACGAGTGCCACCGAGTTCCCCCCGGAGGAGATGGCCGAACTCTGCCAGGGCTTTCTGTACTGCCATGAGCTCTAGAAGGTTGATGTGCCGGGTCTTTTCCTCCGCTGACCATTTCCCCTCTGCTGTTTCCTCGAGGAGATGAGCTCCCCCACCTTCTTCGATGCGTCTGTGAAGAGCAGCATCTCCGGAGGAGCGGAGCCGAACGGAATTCCCTTCAACGTGTGACCCCTGTTGAACCACCAGAGAAGCGTGTCCTTGGAGGAAGGGGACACCGGAACTATCTTCAGCGGGGACTCCTCCGCTGACCAGAGATCCTTCAGGTTCCACTGGTCTTAACTTGAGCCTGCCCTGAGGAACCAATTTTTCAGAGACCACGTGACCCACTAGCCTCTGCCAATCTTTGGCCCTCACCGGAGTGCCAGCTAGGAACGGACGAATCACCTGGTCTAGGTTGTCCAACCTCTCCTGAGAAGTGAAGGCTCTCGTCAGTTGGGAGTCTAGGACCATCCCCAGGTACGTCATCCTGGTGGTGGGGACTAACTGTGACTTCTCAAGGTTGATCGTGATCCAGAGGTCCTTGCAGAACTGCAACAGAAGTGAGCCTTGAAACTTTAATTCTGCCACTGAGGCTGAAAGTATCAACCAGTCGTCGAGGTACCTGATCAGCCTGATGCCCTGTTTGTGTGCCCAGACAGATACCAGGGCGAACACCCTCGTGGATACTTGTGAAGCCGTTGACAGACCGAAACAGAGGGTCTTGAAATGGAGGGTCTGAGAACCCCATCTTACTCTGAGGAACTTCCTGCTGGAGGGGTGAACGGGAATCTGAAAGTAAGCATCCTTGAGATCCAGGGACATCATGAAATCCCCTTTTCTCAAGGCCGCCAGTACCGACTTCGGCGTGTCCATTTTGAAGGGTCTTCTTGATGAACTTGTTCAGGGCCGAGAGGTCGATGACTGGCCTCCAACCTCCCGTTGCTTTCTCCACCAGGAAGAGCCTGCTATAGAAACCCGGGAAAGGCTCGTGAACGGGTTGTAGGGCTCCCTTGTTCAACATGGCTTCCACTTCTGCTTGCAGGGCTGCTCTCTTCTCCGAGTCTTTGGGCGCCAGCCACTCCGACCGATGTTCGGGGATCAGCGGGGGCGGATCTGACAGGAAGGGAATCCTGTATCCCTCCCTGAGGACCATCACCGTCCACATGTCCGCTCCGTTGTCCTACCATGCTTTCCAATATCGTTTGAGGCATCCCCCCCCACCCCCCGAGGCATGGGAAGGTGAAGGGGGCCTCTCTCCCTATCTCCTCCTAGGGAGACGGTGGGAACGGCCTCTCCTTGAGCCTGAGAATTTAGGCCTAAAGGAGGCCTGAGGTTAGGCACCACTCCTCCTTGAGGGCCGAGGGGATTGGTGCCAAGAAGAGGTGGAAGCTTCCTGCCTAGCTGGGGGCGTAGGCGGGTAGGCCCGTCTGTAGACGCTCTTCTTATAAGGGGTCATCTTGTAAGTTGTTGCCTGAGCTCGGCCGTAACCTTCATCTTGCTGACCCCTTCTAACGTCTCAGCCACTGCTTGAAAGGGGAACACAGTCTCACACCAAACGGGAGAGTTCCTCAGGAATTTCGCTTCCCTCTCGGGGAGCCTACGGGGCAACCTGTTCAATATAGTGTCCCTTCTCCTCAGGACCCAGTTAGCTGTCTGGGTAAGGGACTGAAAGGTCAGGAATTTCATGGCCTTGTCCCCCGAGCGGATCAGTTCTTGCAAGAGCGTCTGATTTTCAGGGACTGACAGGTCGTGCGCCAGCTGGAAGCCTGCTAGGGTGCACGCCCACCAGTCCAGCCAAGAAGTGACATTCACGATGTCCTGTGAAGTGTCTTCCATCATGGCAGCCTCCGCTTGCGAGAAGACCACCGGCGCATTTAGGCTACGTTCATCCGGGTTGCCCTGGTTCAGGGTAGCGACCGCTTCCTCCAAAGTGCGGGGCCCAGAGTGTCACCCATCAGGCACATAGAATTTCTTCTGGGTCCTAAGACCTGGCAGGAGCTTGGAGGAACCCTGTGCCCTCAAAGAGTTCTTCGGGCCTGACACGAAACGGTTCACATGCTCCATCCCCAGGGCAACATCGGGAGCTAAAGGTAGGGTCAGAGATGGTTTCTGCTGGACAGGATTGTCAACCATCCTGCCCAAACCTGAGAGCCAAGCATGTTCCGCTGCTGCCTGAGGCTCATCCAACCTGTGGTGCCGTCGGATAAGGGCTAACACCTTACGGTAGGACGAGACCTCATCCGGAGAGCACTCGCCTGAGCCCAAAAGCTCGTCCACAATCTGCACCACCATGTCGGAAGGCTCATCGATCACGGAAGATCCGTGGGAGCGGAGGCATCCCTCCCCTCCTGGCAGGGCGATGGAGCGGTTGCCTCCGTCGCGGGTAGAGCCGCCGGGGCGGAGGTAGCCGTCACGGGTCTACCCCCTCCCGGGGTAACCCGGATGGCGCTAGTCCATGGTAGACGCAGCGGCGTATCCCGAAACTATGCCGGAGCCACTGTGATGAAACGTCCTGGAGCTGAACCGCTGAGTCTAACCAACGGAAGTTCCCAACACACAGGTGGAGCCGCTGACTTACTAGGTTGGAGCAACTGAAAGTGTGCCAACGGCCGCACCCGATGAGCGGGCGGGGCCGAAGAGACACTGTGCAAGGGTACGGAGGCGGCTCCAGCGGCCACTGAGGCAGGCGCTGGAGCAGCGACCTCCTTGCTAGATTCACGCCGATGGCAAACCACCATAATATACCTCTTCCTCGAGGAGCTCCTCTTCTTGTATCTCCTTCTCGAGGACTTCGACCTCTTCTTGGCCAAGCTGGAGTGGGAGCGCGGTCTCCTCCTTCTGGGCCGCTTCCTCTTCCTCCTGGAGTCGCGTCCACTAGAATTTACCGAAGAGTAAGAACTGTCGGAGGAGTAGTCATCCGAAGAATAAGAGCTTGCCGAGTCGTCTGTCTCAATGACGAGCCTCCTAGGGGTCATTGGTCTGGATATTGGGGTCGAGGGTTCCATGCAGTCCGGCGGAAGCGTAGCCGAGGGAGCCGGGGATGAGCGGATATCGGGCCGAGAGGCGAACCATCCTTCGACCTCCTCCTCTTGCCTCATAGGGGACCTAAAGGGCGTCCTAGGAGCCGTCCACACAATGGAGTCGGGGTCCGACAAACATGTGGGCCACCTTTCTTTGTCCCGACCACCCCCGGAACCCGCTGAACCTGAAAAACACAGCCACGACGTGGGGTTAGGCACAGTTTCTGGGTTCCCCCACACCGGGTCTTCACCTGAGCCGGGTCCTGCGGGCACCAAGCCTTCGTCTACAACACACACTTCCGCCACACTAGCAGACCCCCCACTCGTCTGTGTAGGCCCCTTCACAACAGATTCCCTGACATCAGACTCATGGGGAACGGCAATGGGCCGTTTCCCCGCAACGGACTTACCTCGTCCCATACTCTGGGTAGGGGAAGGTGAAGGAGAACCTCTCTCCAACTGTGCTGAGGGTGACGTTCATGGCGAGGTGAGGCCCGTCTTCTTAGGAGATTTCTTGGACGCCTTCTTCTTTTTGGAGAACAAGGTCCACTGCATCTCCACTCGCACTCCTGGCATATGGAGGAAGGTGAACACTTATTACCCTGACACGAGGAGCACAGCGCGTGTGGGTCGACCTCGGGCTTAGATAGCCAGGCTCCACAAGACTTAAGAGCTTGGGGCCTGGGACAGCGGCGCTAGGATTCCATGGTGGAAAGCAAACATGCAAACAACACAAGAACGCAAGGGAAAGGTGAGGAACACAACGAGAACACGTGGTACACAAGGGAAAGGAACACAAGGGAACACAAGGGATGGAGAACACAAAGGAACACGTGGTACACAAGGTGATCGGACGGGATAAGTGAGAGAGATCGGCAAGATGTTATCTACGCCGTGACCAGACGCTTACTGACGATCTAACAAGTGCAGCCTCACACGCTGATTCCGGGTCGCCCCAGGGCGAGTATCCTTCCACCCCGGAGGGATACGGAGGTAACGGAGAGAGGGAGAACTACACAAAATTCTTGGTTGGTAATTTAGATCCCAGATCTTCCTAAGAAAGTAGTTCGAGGTAAGTACTCCGTGTTGGAACAATTGTGTATTCTACACTTTTGGATTAGGTCATGGGAGTTAATCATCATACAACCTTGGGTCATATTAATGACATTACATAAATTTGGCACACTTTTTAAAACATAAAATATCCGTCTCAATTCTATACATACATACATATACCAAGTCACTTTCCCCAGTTTTGGGGGGTTACCGACATCAAAACAAATGAAAAAAGGGGACCTTTCCTCTCTACACTCCTCCCAGCCTGACAAGGGACTCAACAGAGTTCGGCTGGTACTGCTAAGGTACCACAGCTCACCCTCCCACGTTATCCACCACAGATGAAGCTTCATAACGCTGAATCCCCTACTGCTGCTACCTCCGGTGTCATCCAAGGCGACTGGAGGAAGCAGCAGGGCCTACCGGAACTGCGTCACAATCACTCGCCATTCATTCCTATTTCTAGCACGCTCTCTTACCTCTCTCACATCTATCCTCCTATCACCCAGAGCTTTCTTCACACCATCCATCCACCAAAACCTTGCCCTTCCTCTAGTACTTCCCGCATCAACTATTGCATTCATCACCTTCTTTAACAGACAGCCATTTTCCATTCTCTCAACATAGCCAATCCACCTCAACACATTCATATCCACACTAGCTGCTAAATCAATTCTTACACCAGTTCTCAACCTCAATACTTCATTCCTAACCCTATCTACTCGAGCTCGCCAGTCATACTCTTGACACTTCATCTCAAACACATTCAATTTCTGTCTCTCCGTCACTTTTATTCCCCACAACTCCGATCCATATATCACAGTTGGTACAATCACTTCCTCATACAGAACTCTCTTTACATTCATGCCCAACCATCTAATCTTTACCACTCCCTTCACTGGCCCCAACACTTTGCATTTCTTTTACTAACTTCCACTACTCCTCTAAGTTTCTCTTACTTTCACTCTGTCATATACCATTTTCAACGTTTCTTGATATTTACTTTCTACCTCCGGTTTTATTAACTCTTCAACCCTAGCTCCCTTTTACATTCCCCCACTCTTTTGCTACAACTTTCCTTCCACCAAAAAATGATCACATACCATTAGCCATACCCCTAAACACATGCACGTCTTTCAATCTTCCAAACATTCTTTTAGTTATCAACACATAATCCATTAAAGCCCTCTCTACCACTCTTACCCCTGTATACTTGTTTTTATCTTTTTTTTTTAAAAAAGCTGGAACTTATCACCATTCCATAAAGCACGTGGAAATTCAAATTAGTAGCAATAAATTTTGAGCTTTGGTAACATGTTCGCCAAGCATTCACATGGCAGCATATCAATCCCAGCCTGAGGCCGTGAATTCAAGCTGTTTACTGGGGAGGCTATTGCTGTGGTTGGGCACCACAGTAGGGGTTGGCCTTGCCTGACTGACGTTTTGGTGAGCAACTATTCTGATGAAACTTGAACTGAAACCAGACATCTTTAAAAAGGTGATTCTATTTTATACTGTACTAGAACTTTCTGAATTTGTCCATGTTATATCAATGGATATGACTTCTGGAGTGAGTTCCTCGCAATTCTGTCAATTTGCTAAAGTTTGTGAAAAGACAGGAGCTTGACAATTAACTTTCTGCTGTACATTAGTGAACTAAGAAATTACTATGTGAATTTGAAAATAAAAAATCAATCTAGATTTCACTCTAAAGGGAACTGAAGATATTACAAGATTTCAATTACTTATTTTATTATTAATAGTCATTTAAAGGGGTTGCACAATGGTAATGTAAAGTCGGGTGCATTATTTACAAAAACCATTGCTAGTGCTGTTTAGTAAAGTTACCCAGATGGTGGAATTGAGTTGAGGGGCAATCTATATAATCAATATTTATGGATATTTCAAGTGTATTAATTTCATCCACATTGAATTACTGCAAAACTGTATTCTATCAATTGTATTTGCCAGATTTTCAGGTTCTTATGACAGCATTTTTCTTCACCATTCTTGACGCCACAAATGGCTAATTTGATACTATACGGGGATATTGTATTTGGTGAAAAAAAGAATGTCAAATTATTTGAAGAACCTTTTTTCCTTTGAATTTCTACATTCATTATGCTTCCCCTCTCCTCACTTTTCATAAAAAATATATGCTGAGTGCATGTGATGGGAAAGGTTGCAAAAAATTAAAAGGCAGAATAATCTTCAATGTGGTATTCTTTTAGGAAAGAATGCTGAAATCCAAGTGATTTCAATGTTTTAAATTTGTTACAACCAGATTCATTAATCCAAACAGCCTGCCAATACTTGAAGATGATAGGTTCTGGAGATAGAAAAAAAAATCGCTAATAGCAATATGTATATTTGATCTTGAGTGGCCATAGAAGTTGGAGATTTTCCTGCTTTATCAGCTCATTCATTTCCCTTAAGGCCTACAGGAGCAGAATGCAACATATTTAATCATCTAAATGGAATGAAGACTCAATCTGTTTTACAGATTTTTAGGACAGTAATTTTGAAAGGCTTTTTAAAGCACTTCTAAAGTCACTAAAATTTACAAAGTTTGGTGGTGGCCTGTTTTTAATAATCTTACCTGCTGACCATATTCTGCTCTCAAACCTTTGGCATTATTTGTTATATAGAGCTTTCATTTGACAATAGTACCATCAATACTACACAATGGAGAAGTTACATTACTTGGTGAACTCATGAATGTTGCTAATGATCATAACAAAGATCTTAACACATATTCCACTAAAGCCTGTGTACATTATAGGAAGAACAAAGGTAATACCAAGCGAATTAAAAGTTAGAGGCATTTAAAAATAAAATGCATCTTATTCCTCTTTGGACAGCACAAATAAGTCAATAATTCCTAACACTCAAGTCCAGCAAAATTCATAGCATTGAAAATTTAATTCAAACTCAAGATACTTTGGATTAAAATTGTCACTTATCAATTATACTTATAAAAGATTACATAACATTACTAGAAAACAACAATTAGAATATCTGGCTGATTACACAGGTCAAATATAGTAAAAGTATTTTCTTTTTTCTATAGCATAAAAGCAGGAATCTGAATACCACATTTAATGTGAGCAAATATTAGCTTCTTTTGGTATACAGTACAATGTATGAGTCAAGAAATCACCAACATATATTTTACAAAAATGATCAGCAATTTAACTTATGTAACTGCATTATATTACTGTATGCTGTAAACCTATTTTAGCATTATTACTTACTTTTATTGGTTGTTTTCACCATCATTATTACTGTATAATCATAAATATAATAATACTCTTTCAAATTGTGCAATACAGTGGTTCCTAGTCTATCAATTTGAAAGTATTGTGAAG
Organism: Palaemon carinicauda; assembly: GCF_036898095.1. Taxonomy (NCBI): domain Eukaryota; kingdom Metazoa; phylum Arthropoda; class Malacostraca; order Decapoda; family Palaemonidae; genus Palaemon; species Palaemon carinicauda. The sequence goes on along the minus strand of NC_090726.1, from coordinate 131,718,203 downwards.
GGCAGTTCGAGAGTGATGACTTTAAACTAATCAATGTTTTATTAAAAAGTTTGCGATAGAGTCATACCTCTGTGTTGTTAATTGGTTCCAAGACTCGCGACTTAACACGAATTAAGTACCAAAAAAACTCTGGACACTCAATACACCTCCAAAAGAAAATCCATGTTGTTGCTATTACAGTAAGATGTTTATTAGTTAAATTTTATTTTTGCTGTCCTACTAAATTCATGCATATTATAACTATAAAGAACATGAATATTATTTTAAAAAATCACAATAATTTTTCCCCATCAATTCTTAACAAAAAGTGAAATAACATAATATAGTTTAACAAAAAACCACAAAGTCGAAAATTATTTACCACGAGGTATGAACGTAGTTGGATTTACATTATCACTTCATCTTCAAGAGTACCTTTTGCAATTCTTGACTTTATTCCATGAAACCTCATTCTGACTTAATTGTCAGTCTATGTTTCATAAAAATCAACATAATTTAATTTCTCATGTGACCAATAAGCTACATTACAATTAACAAAAATATTTTTTCTTAAGAAAAGCACACCATAATGACCACAAACATTAATATTTCCAGCTCTACAAAAATAAAAGACCCAATTGTTGTATTGTTAGATATAAAACAATTATTTTTCAGATAAAATTATTTCAGTTAACGAACAACTTGAAATGGTGGACTTGAAACATTTTACCTATAACTTGGCTTTTTGAACATTAAATTTAAATGAAAATCTAGCACTCAAAGTTTTTCAAAGATCATATAAATACCAATAGTAAACACACTGATTTCTTGCAATTTCTACCTTAAAATTTAAAATTAATGTTTTTTTTTTCATCTGTAGGTATTAAATGAATGACTTCTCCAAAAATGCTATATTTACATTTTGATGACCATCTTATTAATGATAAAAGTAGCAAGCAGCACAAATATATATCTTCTCAACTAAAGAACTCATCTGAACATAACATATTGAATTGTTGAAACCAAGAGATCACTTTTACCCATGTTAAATAAATATCAACACCTTTCTTTCAATTTTCTATAATAACTTGCACTGCACTCCATATTACACAACTCAAGAGGCCCATCACTAATAATAAATAAGCACACAAGCTCATTTTCACGATGCAACTAATATTTTTTTGACCTTTGCAAATTCTTTTACTGGCTGCAGCTACTAATTACTGTACTATCAAAAACCTTTAATTTTCCAGCATAAATAAAAAAGTAAATAACTATAAGACACAATACTAAGTTAAGCAATGTGAACCTCACTTCCATAAACTAGCATATGCTTTAAAGAAAAAGAAACTGTACTTGCTCTTTCCCCGTAATGAGAGCCATGATCTGAAAAAAATACTGTGAATAACTTCAAAGTTACAGCATTTTCTATACTGTGCCAAAAAATTTTAAAGGACTACTAAATTACTCCTTAATTTTCTTTTGGCTACATGTAACCAAGGACGATGTGAAACCACAGGTATATGCAATATGGTGATATCAGCCTTTAAGTAATTTGAAAAATGACTAACTAGTTGCTACGAAATACAACATATAAGTCACCCCACCACTTCAGAAACCTATACCTTGTACAAGCTTTACTTATAAATTACAATCTTTTGTTGCATTCCTGCATATCTGCTGGCTCCTAGGGTAACTATGATTACCACTCTATCACACTACTATACATTTATCTCCACAACATATATTCATTGGAATTTTGTGCTGCAACTATTATACTTCCCCTACTACTTAATTCACATGCTTTTTTCTCATACACAATATTTTCGGCTCCCTGGTTTGCCATAGATCTATGAAAATAGTTATCCCTAATGCAAAATATGTGATCGGCAGGCAGATTTGGAGGACGTTTCATGGCTTGGCAACTATCAACGCACTAAATATATATACACACATGAAGATATATATATATATAAATATATATACACACATATATATATATATATATATATATATATACAGTACAGCATTATTATACAAGTATTAGAGAAACCCATACATATATCTACTCTACTACCATACAAATTGCAGTACATTAAAAAAGGCTGAGGTTTTACCAAATGTGGTTGAAGAATAGGTACGAAAATAACTCTGAATTAGCACTCTGAAAAGATGACCATTGAAATCTATTGGTCTTTCCCCTTAAGAGTCTGTAAGTAAGGCTTAAGTTTGATTGGAGGATGATGATGATGATGATACTGATGATGATGGTTTGGATGATGAGTTCTCTTAATCTCTTGCTGTAGAGTTCAACTTCCTGTATGGTGATCAATTCAGGGAAAAGAAAACTATTGAGACAATCAATTATAAGCTAAAATTTCTATAAACCATTCATCAGGCACTTCATTTGTCATGTTAATAATATCTTTATGTAAAACCATCCTAAACATACAACTGCTTGAATAATATAACTCATGACACATGACAGTTTTAAATCAATGAAGTTAAATAACAGTACAAAGCTTTATATCTACAAATGACACTTTGACAAAAAAAATTATACTACAATCCTCAAACATTTTCTTTAATTTTGAGATATTTCTAAGTCACTTGCATGAGTAACACGATGGCAATTTTCTATTAAACACTTTTAAAGATGATGCCATATATACCATTTATAAAATCGCTGTAATAATCAAGTCAACAGCAATAAAGCTACATAATTATAACACTTATTCTTGATAAAGTTGTTGAATTCATTCACATAGGTAGGAACAAGGGAGCAAAAGCAAAAGGTAATTTAAATGTCATTTGCCACCTTACCTTGTTTGCCAAAAACCATCAATAAAAAATGCAAATTTCATGGTGTTATTCATCTAGGTAATTACAAAGTAAATTATGAACTATACCAATTTTCACCAATTCTACTAACAAATGATTAAATAAAATCTTCCGATTAAAAGTTGTAACGGATGTCAACCATTAAACTTCTTTACCATCAATTAATGCAAGTAGCTACCCAATAAAATAATGAACCCATAGAAAAATTAGTATAATTGAATAATATAGCAAGCTAGCTATTCTTTTCCCATAAACAAGGACCTACTAGGTTTTACTGTGCAAAGGCCCAAAATATCTAAATATAACAAATCTTCTAATTTGTATATTTCTTAGCTATACAAACCCGAGACCCTTAGATTGGTAGTATGTTTTCAGTGTGAACTAAAAGGCCATTGAATTGTTGAAACAAGCAGTTAGGTGACAGATGGGAGCAAGGGCAAGACGCCCTTACCTGTCCAAGTCTCTTCAGTTATGATCTTTTGACTCAGGAGTGAGCAGGGTAATTAAGGAAGGAAGTATAACCTAATGGGACTCAGGTTTGTACAGCTATGAAAAATACAAATTTCTTAAAAAACTGGTGATTTATTCTTATGCTTGGTGGATCAAAAGTCCCTCTAGAATCAAAACGATAGGTTGTTTTGTTTCCCTGGAAATGTTAATCTCACTTATCCCATACAGGAGTGAAGGAGACTCTAGCAACCTCCCATCTGTTTATCATTGGGATGAATAGGCTGATAGGGTGGGGCCTGTCCAAGACGATTTAGTTAGTAAGTTGGCCAAGGCATCCCCCACCCGTTGAGATACTACCGCTAGAGTTATTGAGTCCTTTGACTGGCCAGACAGTACTACATTATATCTCTCTCTGGTTACAGCTCATATTTCCTTTGCCTAAACATACAACGAATAGTCTGGCCTGTTGTTTCCACATTCTCCTCTGCCCTCATATACCTGCCAGCACTTGAGATTACCAAACAATTCTTCTTCACTCAAGGGTTTAACTAATGCACTGTAATTGTTCAGTGGCTACTTTACTCTTGTTAAGGGTAGAAGACACTCTTTAGCTATGGTTAGCAAATCTTCTAGGAGAAGAAAACTCCAAAATCAAACCATTGTCCTCTTATTAAGGGTAGAAGAGATTTTTTAGCTATGGTTAGCAACTCTTCTAGAAGAACACTCCAAAATAAAACCATTGTTTTCTAGTCTTCGGTAGTACCATAGCTTCTGTGCTATGGTCATGCATTATGTTGGGGTAGAGTTTCTTGTTTGAGGAAACACTTGAGGGGTCGACCCACAGGCCAAACAGCTTGTTCTGCAAGGATACCAAGGTTATCAGGGAGGGGGGGGGGGGGGGGGGGGCTAAGCCTCAGCCCCATACATCGTCCCACAGAGCAGACATCGGACAACCCAGCCATCAGAGTAGTCGTTAGCCCAGGTGCCCAAGGCTACGGGCCAAGACCTGGGTTCACAAAATAATTCCTAACTTTTATTTACGACACCATCAAAAGAAAGAAAATAAAATATCTTTCTGAATTAATCAAAGAAAATTGTGCTCTTGAAATTTATCGGAGACTAGCATAAATATCTTTCCCTAAAATCCTTGAAGAAAAGTAAATAAATAAATAGGTACCCAGGTCTGAAAATGGTTGCGTATGAGACCAGACGACCTTGCATAAATATTAGAAAAGGACGTTTTAGCCATAAAACAAATTATTTTTATAAAAAAAGGAGCTATTGGAAACATGAAATATAGACGTTCCACTTGCAAAAAGGCAACAATTTGAATTTCGAAATTACAAGCAGAGGTCATTAGTTGAAACGCTTGAATGGATTACTCCAATTGATGCAAAATCCATAAGTGAAAACTGCACTCACTAATCTACAAATTGTGTCCTTTGGAAAATTACGTCTAATGAATCAAAACTATGTTTAGTAAATATGTTATTCTTTGGTTAGTATCACACACAAAATCATCAGCAAACATGACATCCTATACATTTCTTTGCTATGTATGATGCTCACCCAAGACTTTGGTAACTCATATAATCTATTTACAAAAACTAAACTAAAGGAAATAAATGTTATTTAAGAAATTGTTCAACATGATCTAAAATGGTGCAATCACCTTTTTTGTACTTTCTAGGATCTGGTTTAATTCTTTAGATTTTGGTTTTACCGCTACTGATTGCGTGGTATACTGTACATATCTCTTGTGAATGAATAATTTCAAAATCGAAATGGATGTAGCGAGTATTCTTCAGTCTAATTTTTATACTTTTTATTTTTAAATAGAAACACGTAGATCTTCTTGCTTAAAACCATAATTAAAAAAAATAATCCAGATTTTTTCTAAAAATAAAAAAGAAAAAAAAATTATTTAATCTAAAGTTTTTTATTTAAATCAGTTACTGTACTTGGATTTAAATGCTTTTTTACCAAAAATACTTATTTACTGCTGCCGATTACTTGTTACATCTATGTATGCGACTGTCGCATACATAGATGTAACAATAGTCTCAAGTTTAGTGTATACAGAAAGCCAACGAATATCTCGGCATATGTCCATTACTACTCAAACCAAGGCAAGAAAGTTAAGAAATATGTATTTACTTCTATGTTTTTAAGAGCATTTCGAGTCTCCAACCCTGAATATATTGATGACGAAATAAATAGGATTTGAGCAATAGGTAAAAAACTAAAGTATCCTGAAATTGTGTTAGATGATGCCGTAAGAACAGCAAAAAAGACTTTTTTCGGTAATGATAACAGAAAAAACTACAACACACAAAATTTACTTAAACTACCTTATTGTAATTCTTTTAAAGAAATTCCCCAACTGTTGAAAAACTTCAATGTAAATGTAGCATTTAAGAGTAAAAATACAAAAACAGCCTTAATAAAGAATTCTCCTGACATTACCAAGGGATGTGTATATCGTATTCCATGCAATGCTTGTGAAAAATACTATATTGGTCAAACTGGTAAAGCCCTAGAAAAGAGAATTGAACAACATAAGAAAAGTGTCAGGTATGCTCAAGATAATAATGCACTCTTTGCTCACGTTAGAGATAAAAATCACACCATTAATTGGTCAGGTGCAAAGAAATTGGTTCATTCAAATAACTTAGTGGAAAGAAACATCATAGAGTCCAGTTTCATAAAGGAAACCTTTGAAAACAACTTGAATATTGGTCATGGAATGTATAAACTCGACGCCTTTATATGTAAAGAGATTTGTAAGCTATATAAAAAAAAATTAACCACTTAATGTAGAATTGAATGTATTGTGAATAATTAACGTCGCTGTAAAATTAATATTTAGACCTAAGCTACCATTTATTAAAAGGTACAATTATTTTATATAGTACGCATAAGTATATTGGCACTATATAGTGTTATGCTAGATATAAGTATTGATATATACATGATTATATGTTTATGATATTAATGTTGTATGTATATAAATGTATATATACATATGTATATGGGTATATGTATGTATGTGTATATGTATGTATGTGTATATATGTATGTGTGTATATATGTATATATGTATATGTATGTGTATATGTATATATATATGTATGTATGTGTATGTTTTGCTTATGTATTTATATAGATAAGGTTACCGTGTTTTCATATAAATAAACTGTACTGAAAGTAAAAAAAAAACAAGAATTTACCCGCCACTAGAAATGACCCTTTTTGGCAGGTGTCTAATGAGCTTGGGGACTCCGCCCACTTGACCCAAGCCCAGGTAGCTGGTAAGGGAGTGTCATTGTTCTCTAAATCTCTATATGTATGTTCGTACATTTGCTTTCCCTATAAAATGTAAAGAAACCTCTCTCAATAAATCAGTCCTCTGAAGAAGTATCACGAAACTAGTCAGGACTTAAGCGTATATTTTGTATTTTCATTTTCCCTGTGGTTCTTCTGCATATATATATATATATATATATATATATATATATATATATATGTGTGTGTGTGTGTGTGTCTCATATATATATATATATATATATATATATATATATATATATATATGTGTGTTGTATATATATATATATATATATATATATATATATATATATATATATATTATATATATATATATATATATATATATATATATATATATATATATATATATATATATATATATATATATATATATATCACAAGCACACGTGATTTCAATCAATGTAAATATCACCCACGAATGGCATTTAATACCGAATTCTATCTTGGGAATATATATCCACTTGGAATTATTTTATGGTAACAGCTTCTGGCCTTTGCATGGTTTCCTGCCAAACAGGTGGGGGTTTGAATCTCCACCCGGCCAGAAGCTGTTACCATAAAATGAATTCCAAGTGGATATATATTCCCAAGATAGAATTCGGTATTAAATGCCATTCGTGGGTGATATTTACATACTATATATATATATATATATATATATATATATATATACATATATATACAGTGATGCCTCAGGATACGAAAGTAATCCGTTCAGGATACGGATTCGTATCCTGATTTTTTCGTATCCTGAGTCGCGTTTTACATGTAAATAGCCTAATCCGTTCCAAGCCTTACGAGAAGACACCTTTTCTTCCATAAACACGCTAAACTGTAGTAATAAACATGCAATGCAGCCATTTCTATCATTCACAGCCCTAAGAAAATGGTCCGTTTTCTTTACTACTGTATAAAAGTTACGGTACTGTATGTAAAGCATTTGGATCAGTGAAGGTGTATTGTTACCTGTACGTACACCTAAATTAAGGATTGATACTCTGAAAAAAAGGTTACAGTTAATAAGTGTAACAAAAAAGTTGAAACTTACCTTTAGATTGAGACGATGTCCGATAGTGAAGTCGCGGCAGAGGAGGATGGCATAAGGCAGAAAACGTAACAAGTGACAGACTACGTACAGTAATTTACACACTTAACACATTAACACTTAAACTTTACGAAATAAAAAAATGGCAGAAATAATTAACACTTAACATTACGTATGGAAAACTATAAAATGAAAGAAAAAATTACTTTAACACTTAACGGTAACATAAAACTTGAAATTGAATTTTTTTTTTTTTTGCTTTTTTATAACTTTACGTTTTTCATATTTTCTAAATCTCTTCTACTTTTTCATCACTTTCTTTTTTCTGTTTCTTTTCTTTACTTTCACCTTCTAATTCTTCATCCCTTCCTCTTTTCTGTTTCTTTTCTTCACTTTCACCTTCATCTTGGCCTACTAATACCGCTGGCCTCTTTAATAAGAAACTATCCATTGAAGCTTGTTTCTGCCTACTTTTCAACATATTTCTAAAATGCGTTAGGCAAACGTCATTGCAGTGTTGAAGTGCACGGTTGGTATAAACTTTTTCTGGATGTTCCTTTTCGACGTAGTCTGCCATTTTATGGAAACATGCGAGAATTTCCTTGATGTCTGCCGTTTTCAAAGGTGTAACATCCTCCTCATCACCGCTAGAGAACTGCTCTTGAACATCACTCACTTGCATCGTCTCCAACTTCTTCAGGTCGTCTGTCGTCAACTCCTCGTGGTGCTCCTCGATAAGTTCATCTATATCCTCCGCGCTAACTTCCAGCCCCATGGACGTACCAAGATATACGATGTCAGCCACCTCAGACTGCTGAATTGGTTCAGGATCGTCAACGATCTCGGCTTCGCCTCCAGGCTTCCCGAGCCCCTCGAAGTCTCGTGCAGAGACAGCATCAAGCCACAGCTTCCTCCAAGATGAGTTCAGGGTACGCCTCGAAACTTCCTGCCAAGCGAGATCGATGAGTTTGAGGCATATCACGATGTTAAAGTGATCTTTCCAAAATTCACGCAGAGTGAGGTTTGTACTCTGTGACTTGGAAACATCTCTGGAAGAGATGCTTCGTGTACAATTTTTTAAAATTTGAAATAACTTGCTGGTCCATGGGCTGGAGGAGAGGGGTGGTGTTAGGCGGTAGATATAGGACCTTTATGAAGGAATACTCGGCTAGAAGATATTCCTCGAGGCCAGGAGGGTGAGCTGGAGCATTGTCCAACACCAGCAGACATTTCATAGGGAGGCGCTTTTCTTCCAAATATTTTCGGACAGTCGGACCGAATCAGACATTCACCCAAATAAATGAAAAGTTGCCTCGTTACCCAGGCCTTAGCATTCGCCCTCCACATCACGAGAAGGTTCTCCTTGATGACTTTGTGGGCTTTGAAGGCTCGGGGATTTTCTGAATGGTACACCAGCAGGGGCTTTATCTTGCAGTCCCCACTGGCGTTTGCACAAAAAGCAAGGGTAAGCCTGTCCTTCATAGGCTTATGTCCGGGTAGCCTCTTCTCCTCCGCCGTGATGAACGTCCGACGAGGCATTTTCTTCCAAAAAAGTCCAGTTTCGTCGCAATTGAAAACTTGCTGCAAACTGTAGCCTTCCTGCAGAGTCATCTCGTCGAACGTTTTAACAAAGGCTTCGGCGGCCTTCGTGTCTGAGCTGGCTGCCTCCCCATGCCGTACCACTGAATGAATGCCAGTCCTTTTCTTGAAGTTCTCGAACCACCCACGAAAAGCCTTGAACTCTGGGGGTTCCTGCTGGGATGTTCCTTCTCCTGCCCCTTCTTCGGCCTGAGAACGCACGAGATCACCGAAAATGGCGGAGGCCTTCTGGCAAATTGTAGTCTCAGTGATGGTGTCTCCTGAGATCTCTTTGTCCTTGATCCACACAAGAAGCAGCCTCTCCATCTCGTCATGCACGTGGGTTCTCTTGTTGGAGAAAATAGTGACGCCCTTAGAAGGTGTCGCTGCTTTGATGGCCGCCTTCTGCTTCAGGATGGTGCCTATCGTAGATGGATTCCGGCCATACTCCTTGGCGATCGCACTTAAACGCATGCCAGACTCGTACTTTTTTACGATTTCAACTTTCGTCTCCATCGAGAGCATCGTCGTCTTCTTCTTTCCTTCGGCAACATTCTTGGGACCTATGGCTACAGTAATACGTAATATAATACACTACGTACGTTATATACAGTACTATGTATAGTAAACACTAATACAGTACAGTGCACAGTAACGAATGTTTAATAACGATAACACGTGGCGTACGAATGTACTGTATATTAACACTACGTCAAACAAGCGAAAGCACACAATGTCTGTTAACGATACCGCGGTCGGAACGAAAAGAGAAAGAGAGAGATGAACGCCCGTGCGTAAGCAAGCTGGGATAGTTGCCGACCAATAGGAAAGCAGGATCTTATGGCGTCAGCTAGCGTCTAAGTAGGGAGATAACCAATGGGTGAGCGGGAGGCTGTAAGTGAGTCTACCCAAGTTCAAAGTCTGGCGGCGCGCGCTTTTTAAAATTACTCTTGGCGAAGAGTTGGGATCTCGTAAGGTTTTCGTATCCTGAAATTTTATTCGTATACTGGGGCATAAAAATCTTCGAATCACTTTTCGCATCCTGAATTTTTCGTAAGCAGAAACTTTCGTATCCAGAGGTGAGGTATCACTGTATATATATATATATATATATATATAATTCCCTATTTCCCGTATCATAAAGCACTTTTTTTCCCCTTAAAAATGGCCCCAGAAACCCCTCTGCTTCTTAACACTAGGATAAAGTTGTATAGGGGAGTCCGGCATATCATTCATGTGTAATAAATAAATCTATTCTGAATCCACATTCTTTAATTAATGAAGTCAACAAGATGTTTTTGTTTTGGTAGACAGCTGATGACTCGCCATCTACAAACAAACAAGCCAACTAATAGTACCCAAGCAGACGATGCTAGGATGTATTGCTTGTTTATGCAGTATTTATATATTATTTAATATTTTGTTGACGTTTTGTAATATAGCAATATTTCGGTGAGGACTCTGTTGCATATGTTCCAAAATTATACATACAACAAGTTCAGTGCAGTGTTACCAAGTTAGCTGTAAACTAACTAAACCTAGTCACACAAACAGGGAAAATATTCTACCATGTGAAATTTATAGAGAATTATTTATTTGATCAATAAATAATTTTGTATGAAATATGTAAGAGGAATTTGGGAAATATTACTGAATTTTACTTTTCTATAGAAATTTGGTCAAGAACATTTGGCAATACTGCTTCAAAATAAAGAAACACTTGAAAACATTGTTACAATGGTAGCAACTACATATGTAATGAAATTGGGAAAACGTGCACAATTAATTATTTTCCTAATAAAATTCATAATACACCCAAAATATGAAAATTTACTGTGCTAGACAAAAAGTCACACGTGAATTCACTGACTAGGAATAGCTGCTACGAAACGTCGTAAAATCGTCAATTTCTTTTTTCCAAAAATTACTATCTTACTACTTATAGCGTCTTATGACACAAAAAAATACGGTATGCAGCACAGTTTGTATGTAATATATGTATATATGCATACATATATACATATACGTATATATATATATATATATATGTGTACATATGTATGTATATGTGTACATATGTATGTATATGTGTACATATGTATGTATATGTGTATGTATATATATATATTATATATATACATAATGTATATATATATACATAATGTATATATATATATATATACATATATTATATAGATATAGATAAATATTTATATATGTATCTATCTATCTATCTATATATATATATATATATATATAATATATATACAGATATATATATATTGCATATATATACAGATATATATATTGCATTTATATATATATATATATACATATATATATACATATATATATATATATATATATTATATACATATATATACACACATCTATATATGTATCTATATACATGTGTGTGTATATATATATATATATATATACATTATATATATATATATATATATACATACACAGTATATATACACTGTATTGTGGATATATATAATTGAATCATGAGATATATTACTCTTGGTAATTGATATTGCACTTAAATAACTTTAAATACAGTATATTTCTTTTTTATTTAAATCAGAACTATTTTATTCAGATTTAAATAAATTTGAATTACTCGACTTAAATAATTATATTTAGATAAAAACAACCCTGCTTAAAACACATTCTTTTTATCTGCAAGGGTGAAATATGTCATGTAATTGTTGTCATAATTAACAACTCTGAGGATGCAATTTTCAATGATTATTTTGGCAAGTTTTCAGATAGAGAATTCAATTATTCAAATTACCTTGTATTTTTTTTTAAAGTGCATTATATTTTGACAAAAATACATAAAGAAACACTGAACCGGTAGCTGAATCTGGCCATTCTCTTTAGACCAATTTCATCATAAACATTTATCATAATAATTCTGAAGATAAATACAGAAAAACAACATTCATTGATAGGATTGTTTTTGTTCTATCAATTTTGAAAATAGGGGCACTCCTTATACCAGGATGAGAAAAACAATTTCAATAATAAAATCAAATATTTCTAGTCACCCGATGTTCATATTACTTCTCTCGATGCTGGTTAAATCTCGATGTCTACCTTAAAAGTAAGACATTTCTAATTTTCCTTCCTTTCAATAACCCTGCCCCCTCTAATGGAGTATTGAAATTACATGGTGGTGTATGGCAATAACAGCGAGTGAACACAACATACTATGTTTTTCAGTCTCGAAGTCAAGTCTAGTTCAATAGGCTCTTGACATCACTATTCAGAGGGGAGGCATGTAAACGAACATAAGGCAAGTACTGTATAGAAATAATCTTATTAAAATTTTCTTCACCTTCATGAACTACCCCGATGTTCCTATTACTTAATCCCACTCTATATGGAGCCAAGATAGCAAAGAAAAGATATAAAAAATATAAATTCCTGACCTAAATAAATTTAGTTACCAGACTAATTTTTACTTAATACTAGACTTAATGCTAGTTTAATGATAATTCTCTGTACACTAAGGGATTAAATTAATAGCTCTCAGATTCAGAGGAAAATCTAATACAACAGTAAATACTCATAAGGAGCTAAAACACAATAATGATATAAAGGAATTTAAAATCTAAGAATTCCTCTTAAATACACGCTCAACACTTGACTTTCAGTGATACCTCTCGATACGATAGCGACTGCTTACAAAATTTTCACGCTGTGAATATTTTTCTGACTCACATTGTGAAAAAGGCTTCCTGATAAGAAGAGCCAGGCCGAATATAAAAGTCACCCATTAATGTTATGAGCTCAGTTGAAGAAAAGGGTTGTTTATAAAATAGTAAATGTATTTCTCTATTCGTTAGGGTAACTATAAAAGTACAGTGCATATGGTAACATATATTTTGTATATGTACAATATTGTACTGAATGTATTGTATTATTTTCCATCTACTATTGCATTATGTTCTAACATCCACTTAATTTACAGGTATTACAATTAGGCTAGGTATATTGGATGATTCAAATATATTTGGCTGAACAGTATTTCAATATGGTTATACAGTAGCTTTAATATAAAATCAAATGTGGTTTTTTAGTGTTTGGAACAAATTAGGCGATTTAAAAGTAAAAAGTAACTCATAATACATAATTTTCACAAAACATCAGCCACTCCAGAACAAATTAATCTAATATCTTGAGGCATTATTATATTACCTATCAAACTAAATTTTTTTTTACAGAACCTAATACTATTAATTTAAAAACCAATTTTCAAGAATTCTAATGAAAAATCAATTTGTTTAACTGTATCCCCTGCACTTACCACAGACCACAACGTCATGTAACGTATGAAAACCATTCTTTTTAATATTTTCTATATAAAAAAAAAACTGGGTACGCCATTGCGGGCCCCCAAAACTCTTTTCAAAGAAAGATTCATATAATATTAAATGCATGCGCTTCTGATATTATGAACTCTAACCCTTAAGTTCCTCACTTGTCTTGAATCCAATTATTGGCAAGCTTCTGTCACTAAACCTCTTAATAAGAAAGGACAGCATTCTTTGAGAGAGGAAAATTTGAAATCCTAACTCACAAAACAATTTAGGAACCATTCCCCCCAAAAATAATAATGCTTGCAGTTTTGTTTAAATATAACTTAAAAGGGTCTCCTGGGCATGAAAATTATTTTCTGATGTATTAGCAATTTTCTTCTCCAAAAAAAAGGACTGTGCAAAAATTGAGGCAAACCATGATAGTGGGTAAAAATTAAAACCTATTTTCTCAATACCAAAATCCACATTAAAGGAAAGAACCAGTAGTTCACTAATGTGCTTAGCTGAGGCTAAAGTTAAAAAAAAATGAGCTTTAGCTGTGAAATCTATAAAAGAGTAGTCTTACAAAGGATCAAAAGGAGAGCTTTTTAAATATGCAATATTTAAATATACATTTCATTCAGCTGCTCTATCAATGGAGGTTTCTCATAATTAAAGACCTGAAAAAATCCTCAATTATACCTAACGCAGATATATCTATTCCTGGCTGCCAGCGTGACTGTCTCATTAAAGCAAGGTTTTTTGAGGTTATTTCAAACTTAACCAACTTTTTTGTTTCTCATGCAATTTTCATTATTTAAAAGTATTTTAAATATATTTTTCTTAGCAAAAATTTTATAGAACAGATTTTGTCTATCCATCCACATTTTTTACAATTTTTCCAAAAATATTGGCATTAATTATTAACGATTGCCACGCTTAATTCGGGACCCTACTGTATATAAATTTTTATATTTTTCCAAAATTCTTTTACATTTTTAGTTCTAAATGAATAGGAATCTGAAAGCAGCCTGCTATGAAAGTGGATGTTATGAAATTTGGGCCATCAAAGTTTGTGGCAGGAATGACCAGTTTAGTTATGTTCCTTCTATCAGAAACCATAGTTAGATAATTCTATATTTGATTGTCTTCTCACTACCATGGCTTTGATAAAAAGGCTGTTCTTGTGCTTATTGGTGATTTCAATGCCCACCATTGGGAATAGTTAAATTTTGTTACTCCTGTGAATCAGGCTGCGAGCAAATTGTAAGTGAGGCTTCTCACAGATCTGTTAATTGCTTGGACCTAGTATATACTGACTCCCCTGGTGTTATAAAAAGCAAGGTTGGTCCTCCAGTCGTCTGATTATGACTTTGTTTCATTGATAATAAAGATTCAACAGGCTATTCTTGATGTATCATTCTCATGTAAGATACAGGTTGACCATCACTAATCCGGCAATCTATAAACCGGAAACATCAGTTAACTGGCAGCGCTATTTCCAACGTAAACATATATAAGACGCATCCTCATTTCAGCAGGAAAACAGTTTTTAGTATACAGTATTGTTGAAAACAGCCTAGCTGCACATTACACAAGCAAAAATATACCCTACATTTCAGCGCATATAAGACGGTCAAAAATTAAGTCAAATTTGAAGGAATTACAAAATTACCCGTGCATAGGCTAGCGTTTGTTGTATACTTGAAATTTTATATCATGCTTTTGCTAAACATGCAACATAAAATCGAAACCACTGCTTTGTTGAAGTTTCATCACCGATCATTACAAACAAATGAACCCATCTGTGAATAAGTTAGCTTTGTCTAAAGAAATATATATATATGAGAGAGAGAGAGAGAGAGAGAGAGAGAGAGAGAGAGAGAGAGAGAGAGAGAGAGAGAGAGAGAATAATGTCTATAAACGAACTGTATGGATACTGTGATGATTACATATTGGTGCAGATGTAATATTCAATAAGAAGATACTTTAAGATTATTTAAACAACATGTTATTCATACTGTATGCGCATATAATCGCAATACGGTAGCGTGACCTTGAGATCAGCTGATGCCTACCAAGAAGTAATTGTGGATTATTGATATGCTCAAGAAATTGAAAAATAAAATACAAACATCCTTTAATGAATCACAATAATGCCTAATGAAATATGAAGGCTTAAGAATGAATAGAAAATTAAATACTGTATGAAGCTTGAAAAATTAACTATCCATACATGCCAACAAACACAGTTACACACACTCACACAGAGAAAGAGTGAGATGTTCGGACAAAAACTACAAATGATAGCTACAAATGAATTGTATGAAAACCGTGATATCCCGTAACATATTGGTGCTAATGTAATCATCATCATGAAGATATTTCGAATAAATTAAGAAATTATATATAAAATACATCACTCGTACGAGTTCGGTACGGTAGCGAGACCTTCAGATCAGCTGATCATAACTAAAGGTAAGCAAAATATTAAGTAATTCTTGATGTTTAAAATTCTTTCAAAATTGAAAAACAGAATAAAGAATGCTTCAATAGAGCATATTATATCCTATGAAACAAGAAAATTGAATAATGAATTACAGTAAGAAAACATGGATAAAATGACTTAGATGATTGCCGAATCATGACACATCACAACTCTACTGAAACTTAACTTTCTCGACTTATGATGCGTCTCGGTACGTATCTTGGTAGTAAGTCGATGACTACCTATAATATATGAATAATCCGGCACCTCCCGGTCCAAGAGTTGCCGGATTAGTGATGGTCTATCTATATATACAAACTCAAGCAGACTGGAATTGTATTTTGTGTAACTTTTTTCACTTGACTTGATCACAATTGCATAAAATAGCAGGCCATTAACTATAGGAATTAATATGTGCATTTACTTTTCATCCTACTTATATATATATATATATATATATATGATTTTGGCTAGAAAACAATATTGTTGCATATGCAGATGATGCTACTCTCTTTGCATCTATTCCATCAACTGAATGTCAACCAATATTTGTTGAATCCCTTAATTAAAATCTAGCTAATATTAGTACATGACACAAACCATAAGGTAAGAAGTTGACCCCTAACAAAACTAAAGGTGTGATTGTAAGTAGGCCAAGGACTAGCTTTTCAATATCCAGATATTTTCATTGATAATGTTTCTCTATATTATAAAACTTATTTAAAATTCTAAGTGTGATTCTTAATTGTAAACCTACTATTGAGAAACACATTTGGTCTGTTTCTTCTTCAATAGAATAAAAAATTTTATTTTCATTATAAAATAAATTTTTGAACATACTTACCTGGTAGTTATGTATATAGCTTACGTCCCTGACGTCACGACAGAAAAATTCAAAAACTCACGCCAATTGCCGATTGGATAGCCAGGGGTACCACCTGTGCGCCCCTAGCGAGGTATCTAGAAACCATCCCATGGATATCCATATTTTCCATGCCACTAGTCTCTAGAGGGGAGGAGGGGGGGGATTTTAATTATACATAACTACCAGGTAAGTATGTTCAAAAATTTATTTTATAATGAAAATAACATTTTTAAACACAAGACTTACCTGGTAGTTATGTATATAGCTGATTAACACCTTTGGTGGAGGGTTAGAGACAGCCGATATAGATGGAATTTTACTTAAGCGTTAATAAACAAACTTAAGGGTTTGTACCTGATAAGGAAGTTGACTTCAATGAATCTTTCATTATGTCCACTTTCCTTATGAGATCCAGCGATCCACCCAGGGAGCTGAAGACCTCTAGGAGTTGTCAAAACGGTCTAAAAACCTCTATGTGACAGTACCTCTTCCAATAACCTTGTTACGGGGCGCTCTCAAGGAACAAATAGAACATCTGACTAAAATCAATGATTGTGGGCGACTGTCGCAATCGCCACAACAACCATAAAAATATAAAGAGTTCCAAGAGAAGAAAAAGGTATTAGGATATGGGAACTTAGTGGAGGGTTCCTCTCCCACTACTGCACTCGCTGTTACGAATGGTCCCAGTACACACTGGGACCATCCGTCCTCATAGAGAGTCTGGACATGATTCAAAAAGTGTGAAGTGAACACAGATTTACTCTTCCAAAAGGTTGTGTCCAAAAAGCTCTGTCACAATCCATTCTGCTTGAAGGCCACTGAAGTTGTTACAGCACCAACTTCATGTGTCTTGACCTTCTAAAAAATTAGAGACATGTCTCACTGTAAATCGCACGAGCCTCTCCTATAAGAGTCTGATGAAAAATGAAAGGACATTCTTGACATCTGTAACGAGGGCTACTTAATCAAGCCCCAAAGAGCTTCGACTTACTCGTAACTCTTTCATTCTGCCCAGGAAGAACTACAGGGTTCTTACTGGACACAGGACTCCCTCTAACCCTTCTCCAACCATATCCGAATGTCGCAAACTCAAAAGCCTTGGATCAATGTTGAAAAAGGTGGTCATTCTCGGTGAGAAAGCCTAACTGCAATGAACAGATAGCTTCGTTATCTCAAAAGCCAACGTTTTACAAAACGCATGAATTCACTGATACTTTTAGTAGTCGTGGGACTAACAAAACAAGAATTCATTGTGAGGTCCTAAAAATGAAGAAGAATGCAAGTGCACAAGCTTGTCACTCATAAGGAACTTCAGGATTATATCCAGACACTAAACTGGCGAGTCCTTGTTGATTAGATGTTTCAAACAATTTGAGAAGTTCCTGTAGGACTTTATCAATCGAAAGGCAAGATACTGTGCCTGACTACAGTCGTAAAAACACTCCTGCATCCTTTGATGGAAGAAGATGCACAATTGCGCTTCCTTCAAAGTGACAACAGGAAAACAGTAACTAAGCTGTAGAGATACTGGAAGAGAAAACAGGGTTGATTCTGAACCATTCTCTAAAACCTCTCATATGGATTGATAAATCCTGGAGGTAGAAGTCTTTAAAGCTCCTATAAAAAGTACCTTTCCAAGGGAGGAGTCTACTCTAAAAGGAAGACTCCTAGGAGAGTCCACTATCCACTCCAGAATCTCTGTGAAAAGTTCTATATATGGACGACCTAAAGTCGCCACAGATTCTTGCAGACTTCTCGATGGAAGGTCCATTATCTAGCTGAGATAGTCTGCCAAACTTCTTTTCCCCCTAAATGAACCTTACAGAAGGATACATTCTTCTCCTTGCCCAGAGAAAAGACTCCTCGTTGCCCCGTAAAGGGACTCGAGTGAGTTCCGCCCTGCTTAGCAAAGAAAACAAATGCTGTGGTAAATCGGGATTGACTTGCCAACAGTCCAGTACTGCTTCCACCTCGAAGTCGAGGTAACTGAACACAACACAAGGCCTAAGGGCCTTTGTTCCAAAAAAAAAAGGGGGGGGGGGGAACTCCTGGAGGACGCCTGGAGGACACCTGATTTCTGGTTGGAACCTACTGGAATAGACTGGATCGTTCCACCACTGAAGGCATCTTATGGCATCTGAAAAAGACGTATAAGGACTCACAATCTTCTCCTTGTCCCAAAATGATTGAGGATGAAAAGGAGCGGATGAAGAAATATCACAAAAGGATAACAACTTCTAGCTTCTGAATGGCCATGAAACGAGCCCCGGTCCAGGAAAACTAGGATGAAAAGAGATAAATCAAGGATCTCAAAGAAAGATTCAAGATGGCTTGCACTGTTCTAAGGCGAGACATAAAAGCCTGAAAAAACTAAACTCTGAATCCCCATTTTGAGATGGGGTCAGAAGACTCGTCTTGTAGACAAGATCATCCAATTCTTCAAAAAAGGCTCAACGTTATCTAAAGATCCAACACGTAGATCGGAAGAATGAGGTCTGAGAAGCCAATTTTCCCTAAACCGGTAAACTCAGATCTTGAGTGCAGTAGACTTTTACATAAGCATTAGATACGTGAACAGTATCGGGGCGGAGCTAAGACCAAAACACACACAGTCGGACTCTAGACTCCTCTCTAGAACTGGGAGGGAGGTCTATGGAGCTAAACTTAAAGAAGGTTTCCCTAAAAAAGGAAAAAGTACTCCTCTTTCAGAAGAAGAACTGACCAAGGTCTGCTCCTAACTTCTCCCAATGATTGCCAGAAGTAGTAAAATTTGGGTTCTACTGTCTGAAGGCAAAAGCAGTCAGACTCTGTTCTAATAATTATCAGCCTGACGTCACGTCCCGGAGGACGCTCGACGTCACTACCCGGAGGACGTTCGCGACCAGGAGGACGTACGACGTCTTTGCCCTGTTCCTCAAGTCTGGTAGCTATCCTGTTGAAAGTCTTCCTCGAAAAGCCTGAGAAGAATTCGGAAAAGGAGATCCTTCCTTTGATTTGCGGCTAAAGAAGGATAGATGAAAAAACCTTTCTTGCCGAATCTGAAACCAAATCTTAGGTGGCCTTTGGGTAACTCAGATGAAACTCTCAGATTAACTCTACTGAGAAAGAGAGGAAGACAGAGATGTGCAAAGAAATTCTATTTCTGAAAGGATGCAACCCCAAGGGACTCATTACAGCAGATGAGATGCTAGCTCCCCCATTAATGCTGATTGGTAAAAAATGAGATGAGTTGGTAGCCCAGCCTATACCAGGTTGATCTACACTGCCATTCAATATATAAAGAACCAGTTCTAAGGTCAAGTTGAAGCGTTTCAAGAACTATTGTAAATTTGCATTTTTATCTTCTACAAGAACCATCTGATTTGTCAATTTATTGATAAAGGCATAAAAAGGATGCACAAGAGGGACCACTTTAACAAACAGAGGGATATCAGGATACAGAATGCCAGACCAGTCTTCTATTTAGGAATCTGGTGGTTGCATAGGGCTGAATGGATGACAATGTGAGGGTTTCACACACACATGCACACACAAAAGGATCAGAAGTTATTGCGAGAACAAAGCCGAGGAGAGGCTATCAACTCTACAGTGTTGTATACCAAAAGAACACTTACTTTCTGGTACACCCGGACTGCAGTGAACTAGCCTAATATTCTCGGGCATTTCCCTTGAACTAAAAGACAATTTTCTTTAATACAGTTACCCCTTACTGAACATATTCTCCATGAGAGGAACAGTACTCACAACCGTAATTCTAGCCACCCTTTTTGTTAAAGTTACAAGACATTCGTTATTAATCTTTAAGAATAACACAGTTACTCTAAATAAAAAATCTCAATCTGGAGCAATGGCTGAACGATTACCAATAAATTTGATGATGAGCAAACTGAAAAACAAAACGTACGTCGTACTCACATCCAAGTATTGTCATACACAGCCATACAATGTCAGTATGTACTCCACCAGAGGGGCAGGGCTATTACAAGGAAGAAGATTGGGATTTTTTAAAGTTTTAGGCTTGGTCTCAACATTCCATCAACTTTGAGAGCGAAGCAATATAAACATCAGGGGAGGTTCATAAAATAAACAATCTTTAAATGATACATAATTTTTGAAACCATTGTTTTGCATTTTTTATGGCCACAAGTGTTATCAGAGGCAAATAATATAAACAACATTCATATAAATGGTAATACTTTCATCATCTTTAAATAACAAATAGTAACATATGATTGGGATTATATTCATTATGATCTAAATTGAAATGAATTCACTTATACCAAGATGTATAAAAATGACAATGCTTGATTTATACAGTATACAATGCCTACGCAAAAATTATTCACACTAATTCTTACATTGTACATTTTTTCTATGTAGCATAGCTAATCAAAAAGTGAATGGAATAGTAAGTTTTTGAAAAAAAAAAAAAAACTAGTCATCTTCAATAGGCTTTTTGGAATAGGTTAAAGCAATATTTTACAATTATATAACCCACTCAGAAAATTAAAAAGAGACTTCAAATAGATGCCTGATATATCTGCATATGATACACAAGACCATAAACATTCTTACAGTCACTCACACACACACTGTACAGCATAAAAGTAAACAGATTCAAATCTGTACAGTATACTTTTTCTTTACATAAAAGTCAAATATAAAATCTACTCCTGACATTACTCTAATAGAGGCATATATCAAATTAGAAAAAAAATATATATTCTTCCTTAATCATTTCTTTAAATGAATCTGTATAAAATATCTTCTCAATTTATCATAACTTTATTTTAAATGATAATGATAAAAAGAAGACTGGAACACTTTGACAAAGTTCCTTCAGGTCTGAAATCATGATTTTTTAGCTATACAGTAGTAAATTTATCTATACTTTATATATATTTTTTATATTTTTTTATTAAAAGCATACCTAGTCATCCTTCTTTGTCTTATTGTTGCTTCCCTCTTCATCATCAGAATATTCAGTTGGAACTTCCCCTGGATTCAGGAACTTACCGATGTAATCATATTTTTCTGGAGAAAAAAATGAAAATAAACACCTAGGTAGAATAAAAATACATCTGAATTCATATGTTTATGGTCAGTAATAAAGTACCATTGATCAATAATTTATAATGATTTAGGGCAATGATGACAGTTCTGACTTTGGAATTCTATATGAATTGCCAGATTGAGTGTATTGAGCCCTGTATTGGAATTGAGGAAATATGTAGTAGTGCATCTTGGGTCATTTACAAAAATCTCCCGGAACTTTTCCATCTCATCTTCATCGTGAATGATGCGGCCTGACAAATATTGTATTATAATAAGTGTAGGTCAGGGCAGATTCCATCTAATCTTCATCGTGAATGATGCAGCATGACAAATATTAGCTGTTATAATAAGAGTACAGTAGGGTCCCGAATTAAGCGTGTTCGAATTACACGATTCCCCTTTTCCACGATCGCTATTTTTCAAAAATAAATTTTCTGTATCCACGAGGCTGTTCAAAGTTCGCGAGTCAAGCACTACAAAATGTATCAAATCTATAGTCTTTTTAAGTATATTGGTAGCCCTAAATACGGTGATTTATAATAAATGTTACAAAACAATATTAACATTACATTTCATTAACATAATTTCATAATGAATAGCCTATTTAAGGATAAAATTCCACATCAACAATGAAATCAACTGTTAACTGTGCGAGTCCAGCTGACAAAATGTAAACAGAAATGTGGTTACGTTCTCGGCAATCTTTATCTTTCTCCAACCTTACGATAATTGTAATGGTAGTGTTAATGATGGTATATTAAAGCATTATTTTTGTTTAGTACAGTATATTTAAAAGCCTTATTTTTCCCTCTGGGCGTTCAAGGTTTTCACGAGTAGACTGGGTTCGTTTATCGGCAGTGAATAGCCTAAACTTCGGTAACGAGTCGTCAATATTTTGTCATATTTTAAACAGTAGGCTATACATTTGATTTGCAAACATTGGTTTTGTAGAGTAGACGGTAAAATAAAATTTAGAGAGAGAGAGAGAGAGAGAGAGAGAGAGAGAGAGAGAGAGAGAGAGAGAGAGAGATTTGATGGCAGAAATCTCTCTCTCTCTCTCTCTCTCTCTCTCTCTCTCTCTCTCTCTCTCTCTCTCTCTAGATTTTATTTTACCGTCTACTCTACAAAACCAATGTTTGCAAATCAAATGTATACTGTTTAAAATATGACAAAATATTGACGACTCGTTACCGAAGTTTAGGCTATTCACTGCCGATAAACGATAACAAACCCTTTAATGCAAACTAACTGTATCCTTTGATATTCCTCTATATTTATCACGAATTCCTTCTATACCTCCTCAGACACTCTTATTTCAAATATCTAAATTATTCTTATCACAACTAACACCATCTAGTCATTTTCATTCCATTATATCTATTATTCCTCTGGATCTTATTCCCTTTCCTTATTCTGTTTATTCGATGGGATTCGTTTTTCCCTTTACCGTCTTTCAGAATCTATTTTTAGCCACTGGCAACCAAATCCCCCCTTCCCCCGTCTCCCCTGCGAGTCCACCCAGCCTATCTCATCACTCCCCCCCCCCCCTTCATCCTCCCCTGTTCTAGGTCTGTAACCTTCTGCGTCATAATCTCTCTCTCTCTCTCTCTCTCTCTCTCTCTCTCTCTCTCTCTCTCTCTCTCTCTCTCTCTCTCTCTCTCTCTCTCTCTCGTTATACAATACTTACAAATAGATGAAGAAACCAAAATCGGTTTTCTTGAAGTGTCAATTAATTACAAAACGAAAAAATTATACCGTGTATACATCCATTTCAATCATAGCTTAAAATACGGTAACCGATTTCGTCGGCAAACCACTATTTTTTAGGAAACACCATTCTATTCCAGAAAATTTTTACTCTTTAAATGTCAATTGCGCTATAATAAAACATGTACTTATGTTGTAAAATTTCGGTTGTGTTTTAAAAATCGAGTATTGCTAACTTATTTTTGTTTTACTTTTGGCTGTGATCACATCAGCTGATGTCTAGCTTCCGCGCGAATACAATAACAAAGAATTGTTTACACCATTTCTTAACTTATTCAAACCATCTATACAGTTAATATTACATAAACACCAATGTGTTATAACCTATCATATTTATTGTTTAGTACTTTAAAACCATCTCTCTCTCTCTCTCTCTCTCTCTCTCTCTCCTCTCTCTCTCTCTCTCTCTCTCTCTCTCTCTCTCTCTCTCATCGAACGTTATAGCGGTAACCTAATTGTTCGGTGACTTTAAAAATAGGCCTAGTACTTTCTTCTTTTACCTTTTTTGCATATGGATCCATAATTGAGGTGGGTACAAGTTGACTTATAACTGAAGTTAGGAAAAGTATTTTGGATATGGAAAGGACAATTATCTTTCGTAACAGTTTAGAATTATCGTAAGTTATCACTCTGTCATTAGCGGCAGTTTGCTATTGTGGATTAAACGCATAAGGAAAAAAAAATTTCCAGCTTTGCTACGAATTTAGGAATTTATATGGATACGGTAAGTAAAATATTTGTAATAACATAATGTTTACTAAATGTTTGTAATATAATTAGTTATGACTTAGATCATGTGTGTTTAATGCATTCGTTTGTTTATTATGATCGAAGATGGAGCGTAAACAAATGGAAGGTTTCCGTTTCAGGCGGCATCATAAAGAAAAACATTTCATAAATGGCATTCATTTCATTTATTTGAAAGTTCTAATAAAAAATAATTAGAACATTGGTAATAACAAATTCAACATATAATCTATACTTGGTAAAATTGCTGTCAATTCAAAAACACAGATGTATAAATGCGTCTGTTTCTTCGTTGTGATCAGAGATAAACGTAAACAAAACATTGGTTGTCGTTTTCTATTTTGCTTTTTAGCGTGCTTAGGAAACGCATGATATAAAATCGCCTTTATTTTGATAATTCTGGATTTTCAATCATACAAGCTAGTCTATAGAGTGATGGTTTTGCTATTCACCAGTTGTATTATACAATAGATATGACAAACATTAAAATTTGTCTGTATTTTGGGTTGTGTTGTAACGGGAAATATATGGTGTTTACACCTATCCTGGTTATAATTTTAACCATTTTTCAAGTTATTAGAACTTTAAAGTATATTAAATGTTTTATTTATTTACAAAAACAATTTGATATTATAAAGAAATACAGTATAGTACAAAGAAAGTATTGGAAATGGGTAGTAAACACATTTGAATAGGCAAATTGCTGGTTGCCATGGCCACAATGGAATTATTTCTGTTAGTTGTGTTTCGAAATTCGCGATTTTCCATTTACACGAGGTCATTAATCGACCAAATTCTCGCATAATTCGGGACCCTACTGTAGGTTAGAACAGAGAAAAACTAATGCCAGTTCTTGGATTGTAATGGAATTCAAGTGCAAAGTATTCCACTTTTAATAGGTACTTGTAAACTTGGAACAAGCACTCCTGATGATAACACCTAAATCTGACAAAAACTTCATTGTAATAGTTTTCAGTTTAATCATGGCAGTGACCAAACAGCTACAATTTGAAACAAAGTGTGTGTGTGCAAAAATTGACAATTAAAATAATAATTATTTTTTTTTACAGTATATGGATACATCTAGTCATACTACCTCAGCCACATTCTGAATGTTTACGACACTTTGCTATGATTCGGGTTATATCATTTCACATTGTCAGAGATATAACACACAAATCACTGACATGGGACTTCACTGTTATAGTGTTTTTATCTAGATGATTATGAACAAATATTTAGTATTCTTACAAAAGTGCAAAAAATATTTTCTTATTTTTATTTTGGATACATTTAGCCATACAGCCTCGGCTGTTGTTGAAAGCAAGAGTAGTGATAACCACTAAGAGCGAGTAACTTTATTCTTCCTTTAACTCAAAAATCAAGTGAGCCGGGTGGTTGAGTCGGAAATTTGCAGATATAGGACTCAGGTTTGTAAGCCAAATAAAATACAAATCATCCAAATGATTTGTCATTTGTTTTTCCGCTGAAAAAAAAAATAATTTGACCCTTAATCGAAGAAGATTCGTTCCTTAGTGGGAGGATGTTACTAAACACAGATTGATGTTAATGTGTGAACACATAAGGAAACAAACTACAAGAATTCCAAACAATGTAGCATACGTGATGCGACACAGTATGTAACATAAGTACAAACCGACATGATATTTCAAAGGTGATCAAAACACCACACAGCGTAAAGTTAGCAAAATAAAGTGCATATGCATAACAAGAGGATGAATAACAATTCCTCTATAGGTTGTGGTAGTTCATAGGAAAGTCTTTGTCTTGCAACCTGTGAGTCAAGAGTTTGAGCTCCACTCAAGCCTTATAGTTTCCAAAAGAGTCAGCAACATCACTGTCCTTGTGAGCTAAGGAGGGGGGAGTGTTAGGAAAGCCTATATGCCTACCTGCCGAGTCATCAGCTACTACTGCCTGTCATTCCCTGGTCTTAGTATGGGTAGAGAGGGGTTTGGGCACTGATCATACGAACAGTACACAGTACACGGTTGGTCTCCAGGAGATTGTCCTGTCCCTCGCTTCATCTCATTACCTTTAAATCACTGCACATACATGAAATGGGATTGGGGATAAGAAATCAACCAGACTCTCTTATCACAAGAGATTAGGAGAGTTGCTTCTTTTATAAAGTATTTGTGATGTTTTTCAGGTGTGCCCTGGAAGAGCTACACAACTAGGTAAAGTACAGTACCACTTTTGTTTGGGTGAGTGTTATGGCTCTTTTCCCTGACTTCAAAGGCTCCCTACTAATCTTCCATTTTACATTTTTATAACTAACAGCTTCACAACTTTTCTCCCCCAAATTTTCAGACCATTTCAAAATGTCCATCTATGGTGAACAGTTATAAAGGTCTCATCTACAAAAATTTGTCTTTTTGTTTATAATCAGGTTACTTCTTTTTACTAACAGCCTAATACAGAGTCTAATGTTAATATACTACTATACATCTAATTTTACTTTTAACCCCCTACTATGAGGCATTAGATCCCCCTTCAGTAGCTGCATACAAGATTTGTCACCATCGAATATACATGCACACTTCTATGATAACCTATACAGTTGGCTCTTGGAATTTGAATTATTTCTATTTAATTACCATATGTTTGAATAATTTTCTATCAAGAAAATTGTTATTTCAATAAAGAAAAATATGGTATTTCTATTAAAAAATAAATTTTTAAATATACTTCCCTGGTAGTTACTTATATATAGCTTAAATCTCGCGTTTCGACGCGGCACGACAGAAATTCAAATTCGTAGCGATCGCCGCCATGACAGTAGGTGGTCATACATGAGCGCCATCAATCGTAGGTTATCAGAACCATTCCCCACATCTTCAGAAATTCGATATGTCTGTTTTCAGAAGGGAAGAGGGAGGGCCCTTTTATATATGTAACTACCAGGTAAGTATATTTAAAAATTTATTTTATAATAAAAAAGGGATTTTGACGAAGGAAAAATCTATTTCTGATGAGAGACCTGTGACGCCCGGTGAAAAGGGTCCTTCTTTACACTTTTCTGATATAAATCTTCCAAATATACCAGAGAAAGATAAAAAGCATGGAATGCAGAGGTTACTACCCTTGCGCCCGTCACAGGTCGACCTAGAAATACCATTTTTAAATATGTAACTTCCCTGGTAGTTACATATATATAGCTGATTCACACAGTTGGAGGTGGGTTGAAAACCCCATCCCATTAGGAATTCGTATAATTATAATAACTATAATAGTAGTACTAACAAACTGGTTCTAACCTGATAAGGAAGCTGGCTTCACAATGATACTGCCTCATTTTGCCTGCATTCCTTAAGAGACTCAGCGATCCACTCAGGGGGCTGTAAAAGTCTCTTGGGGCTGCCACAAGGTCCTCGACCTTAGCGTGGCTATACCACCATCCTTGCAAACCTGGCATAGCCAAGGATACTGATTCTGGCGTTCTAACCTGATAAGGAAGCTGGCTTCAGAATGCTACTGCCTCATTTCGCCTACATTCCTTGAGACTCAGCGATCCACTTAGGGGGCTGAAAAGTCTCTTGGGGCTGCCACAAGGTCCTCGACCTTAGCGTGGCTAGACCACCACCCTTGCAAACCTGGCGTAGCCAAGGATACTGATTCTGACCACCTGCTCCCAAAAACAAATTTTTTTTTTTTTTCAATTGATTGGAATCCCAGATTGACGGAAGGCTGCAACAACCCTCAGAGACAACCTGTGAACACATTAAAACTAATTTGACTTGCATCAGAGACTGATGGAACGCTGCGACAACCCTCACAGACAACCTGTGAACACAAGTAAAAGAAAAAAGGCAAGGGTATATAATAAGTTTTCGGGAAGAGGCAGTACAGTAGACCCTTCTCCAACTACGAAGCCGGAGGTAACGTACGGACCCAAGGAACAGCAATCCTCATACTGGGTCTGGACATCTTTGAGATAGCAGTCTGTGAAGATTGACTTACTTTGTCAGAAAGTACTGTAGGGGGAAAAAATCTTTGATCCCTCAATGTACGAACAAGGAACGAAAACAAATACATACATGCTCCCTGCTAATTACAATGTGGGAAGTAAGAGCAGCTTGAAAGCTGGTCTAGCCCAACACCCAAAGTTTAACAACAGAAGAGCCTAGACATCTTTGCTTGAAAATCATGTTCAATTAAACTGTCCAAGTTGGACGAGCAAAAAATTATCCTATACAATATCCTCGATAGTTGAAAGGCAGCGAAAGCTATGAACAATAATCAGACAAAAAGTACTTCACCAAATTGTAGAATACAGTAATATATCCTCGAAACGAATTCTCGATGTGTTGACTCGATCAACGACAGAGAATTTCTGAAGATGTTGGGAATGGTTCTGATAACCTACGAGTGATGGCGCTCATGTATACCTGCTGTCATGGCGGCGATCGCCATGAATTTGAATTTCTGTCGTGCCGCGTCGAAACGCGAGATTTAAGCTATATATATGTAACTACCAGTGAAGTTACATATTTAAAAAAGGAAATTACAATTGATATAGAATTTACGATACAGTAATCGGTAACTCATTTATTAATGAACAAATTTCACTTTTCTTTTTTAAATAATTTTTTTTTTTAAATATTTCATGTTCTTATCTTATGTTGTATTTAAAGATATTTCTTTATAAAAGATAAAATTTTTCAATTAAAAAATAAGAAAGGTTGAGGAAAAACATTTCTTTATGAAATGTTTTAAATGATACTGTATCTGCTTCAAGGTCAGGTGTCTATGAATACATTACAATGAAAATTTTACTTCTACACAATTTAAAAATGCTTAATAAGTCTTTTTCCCATTTTATTTACGCATTTAAACTAAAATGCTTGTACAGTATTAATTTATCATGTAGGAAAGAATCAAACATTATTAAAGGAAATAAGCTGAAAATAATTAGATAAAAATGATGAGAAGGGAAATGATTGAAATTTAACACAAAGAAAGGGAGAGGAGGCAAGGAAAAGGTGGGTGGAATATTTTGAAAGTTTACTGAATGTTGAGGATAATAGGGAGCCAGATATAAATGCTGTTGCAGGTGCTGAGGTGACAGTGATGGGAGAGGAGAATGAGAGAGAGATTACAAGAGAGGAAGTGAGGAGAGCACTAGATGAAACGAGAGTAGGAAAAGTACCAAGTATGGATGGTGTGAGGAGTGAGCTGTTAAACGAAGGGGGTGTGACTGCACTTGAAAGGTCGGTGAGATTGTCTAATGTGTTATACGTTGTCAATGGTACCAGTGGACTGGATGTGTGCATGTATTGTACCACTATATAAAGGTAAGGGAGGTGTGCACAAGTGTTGTAATTCAAGGGGGTATTAGTTTGTCGAGTGTGGTTGGAAAAGTGTACGGTAGAGTACTATTTATTTGGATTAAGGATAAAACAGAGAATGCAATCCTAGAAGTACAGGGTGGTTTTAGAGGAGGTAGGGGATGTATAAATCAGATTTTTACAGTTAAGCAGATATGCTAGAAATATTTAGCAAAAGGCAAGGTGGTGTACGTTAGGTTTATGGATCTGGAGAAAGCATATGATAGAATTGATAGGAAAGCGATGTGGAATGTGATGAGGTTATATGTAATTGGTGGAAGCTTATTGCAAGCAATGAAAAGTTTCTACATAGGTAGTAAAGCATGTGTTAGGATAGGAAATGAAGTAAGCGAGTGGTTTCCAGTGAGAATGGGCCGCAACAGGGATGTGTGATATCACCATAGTCGTTCAATTTGTTTGTTGATGGAGTGGTGAGAGGTGAATGCTGGAGTGCTTGGTCAAGGATTGAAATTGATAGACGATAGTGATCATGAATGGAAGGTAAATTGGTTGTTGTTTGCAGATGATACTGTACTGCTTGCAGACTCGGAAGAGAAGCTTGGTCGATTAGTGAGAGTTTGGAAGGGTCTGTGAGAAAAGGAAGTTGAGAGTTAATGTGGGTAAGAGTAAGGTTATGAAACGTACGAGAAGGGCGGGTGGTGCGAGATTGAATGTCATGTTGAATAGAGTTACTTGAAGTACATCAGTTTAAGTACTTGGGGTCTGTCGTTCAAGCACTTGGGGTCTGTTGTTGCCGCAAATTGTGGAATGGAAGCAGATGTATGTCAGAGAGTGAATGAAGGATGCAATGTGTTTGGGGCAGTGATAAAATAGAGGGTTAGGCATGAATGTAAAGAAAATTCTGTATGAGAAAGTGATTATACCAACTGTGATGTATGGATCGGAGTTGTGGGTAACGAAAATGACGGAGAGACAGAAATTGAATGTGTTTGAGATGAAATGTCCGAGTATGGCTGGTGTATCTCGATTATATAGGGTTAGGAACAAATTATTGAGGGTGAGAACGAGTGTAAGAAATGATTTAGCAGCTAGATTGGATATGAATATGTTGAGGTGGTTTGACCATGTTGAGAGAATGTTAAGTGGCAGACTGCTAAAGGTGATGAATGCAAAAGTTGATGGGAGAAGTAAGAGAGGTTTGGGTGGATGGATGGAGTCAACAAAGCTCTGGGTGATAGGATGATAGATGTGAGAGAGGCAAGAGGACATGCTAGAAATAGGAATGAATGGCGAGCAAATGTGACGCATTTCCGGTAGGCCCTGCTGCTTCCAGCAGTCACCTTGATGACCACGGAGGTAGCAGCATAGGGGATTCAGCATATGAAAATTCATTTGTGGTGGATAATGGGGGGAGGATTGGCTCTAGCACCATAGCAGTACCAGCCAAACTTGGCTGAATCCCTCGTCAGGGTGGGAGGAGCGGAGAGAAGAAAGGTTCCTTTCAGTTCCTTTGTTTCATGTAGGCTACCCCCTTAATTGGGGGAAGTGCCTTGGTAAATAGAATAGTTACTTTAAGTACATGTAACATATGAATTTTTTACTTTGAGAGTGTTAGTTATTGTACTGTAGCAAGGATTTCACTGCTAGAAATTTATTAATGTTAATGATGTTTAACAGTAATTTTTTTTTCACTTGTGGTAGGATAAATATTCATACGTTCATTGAAAAAAAAATTTTTAATTGTGTATTTACAGTATTATACTGTATACAAAACCCTAAAAACTACAATTTCATATAATTTGTGTTTTTCTTAGCTATACAAACCTTAGACTTTTAATGGGCTTACTTCTGGTTTTGTTTTTTATGGCCACACAATCAAAAAGAAATCGGTAGATTGCATCACGCTACGTATGATAGGTTATGCTTGTATCAAGCATTTACTCACAAAGCTTCTGGTCAAAGACTTGAGGAGCTAGGCGGGATCTTTAGTGAAGGACTCAAGTTTTTATAGCTAGGAAAAATACAAAATTATATAAAATTTGTAGTTATTCCTATAAGGATACAAACTTCTGAGTTATTTAATGAGGGGTCTTCCTTAGGTGGGAAGAAGTCTCCATGAAGTAGGTGGTCTGCTCTTTATCCCCGAGATACAATTACTATAATAATATGTTATTTTGATAATAAAATAAATTTTTGAATATACTTACCCGGTGATTATAATAGCTGCAACTCTGTTGCTCGACAGAAAAACTCTACGGAAAAATTCGCCAGCGATCGCTACACAGGTAGGGGGTGTACTCAACAGCGCCATCTGTCGTTCAGATACCCAGTACTCATTGTAAACAAAGAACTCAATTTTCTCCTCGGTCCACTGTGTCTCTATTGGGGAGGAAGGGAGGGTCCTTTAATTTATAATCACCGGGTAAGTATATTCAAAAATTTATTTTATTATCAAAATAACATTTTTCAATATTTAACTTAGCCGGTGATTATAATAGCTGATTCACACCCAGGGGGGTGGGTAGAGGCCAGCAAAATATGTTTACATCATATGAGCTAAGAATTTTTATTTCATTTTAGAAGTTATCAAAATAACTAAACAAAATAAATAGGTACCTGGTAAGGAAGTCGACTTGAACAATTACTCTGCCTTTTTAAGTACGTCTTCCTTACTGAGCCTCGCGATCCTTTTAGGATGCTGAGCGACCCCTAGGAGCTGAAGTATCAAGGGTTGCAACCCATACAACAGGACCTCATCAAAACCTCTAATCTAGGCGCTTCTCAAGAAATGACTTTGACCACCCGCCAAATCAAGTAGGATGCGAAAGGCTTCTTAGCCTTCCGGACAACCCAAAAACAACAATAAAACATTTCAAGAGAAAGATTAAAAAGGTTATGGAATTAGGGAATTGTAGTGGTTGAGCCCTCACCCACTACTGCACTCGTTGCTACGAATGGTCCCAGAGTGTAGCAGTTCTCGTAAAGAGACTGGACATTCTTAAGATAAAAAGACGCGAACACTGACTTGCTTTTCCAATAGGTTGCGTCGATTATACTTCGCAGAGATCTATTTTGTTTAAAGGCCACGGAAGTTGCGACAGCTCTAACTTCGTGTGTCCTTACCTTCAGCAAAGCTTGGTCTTCCTCATTCAGATGGGAATGAGCTTCTCGTATTAACAGTCTGATAAAATAGGATAAAGCATTCTTTGACATAGGCAAAGATGGTTTCTTAACTGAACACCATAAAGCTTCAGACGGGCCTCGTAAAGGTTTAGTTCGTTTTAAATAGAACTTAAGAGCTCTTACAGGGCATAAGACTCTTTCTAGTTCATTTCCAACCATACGATAAGCTTGGAATATCGAACGATTTTGGCCAAGGTCGAGAAGGCAGCTCGTTTTTGGCTAGAAAACCAAGTTGTAGAGAACATGTAGCCGTTTCAGATGAGAATCCGATGTTCTTGCTGAAGGTATGAATCTCACTGACTCTTTTAGCTGTGGCTAAGCATACCAGGAAAAGAGTCTTTAAGGTGAGATCTTTCAGGGAGGCTGATTGTAGCGGTTCGAACCTGTCTGACATAAGGAATCTTAGTACCACGTCTAAATTCCAACCAGGTGTAACCAAACGACGCTCCTTCGTGGTCTCAAAAGACTTAAGGAGGTCCTGTAGATCTTTATTGTTGGAAAGATCTAAGCCTCTGTGACAGAAGACTGATGCCAACATGCTTCTGTAACCCTTGATAGTGGGAGCTGAAAGAGATCGTTCTTTCCTCAGATATAAGAGGAAGCCAGCTATTTGAGTTACAGAGGTACTGGTCGAGGATACGGATACTGACTTGCACCAGTTTCGGAAGATTTCCCACTTCGATTGGTAAACTCTAAGGGTGGATGTTCTCCTTGCTCTAGCAATCGTTCTGGCTGCCTCCTTCGAAAAGCCTCTAGCTCTCGAGAGTCTTTCGATAGTCTGAAGGCAGTCAGACGAAGAGCGTGGAGGCCTTGGTGTACCTTCTTTACGTGTGGCTGACGTAGAAGGTCCACCCTTAGGGGAAGTGTTCTGGGAACGTCTACTAGCCATCGAAGTACCTCGGTGAACCATTCTCTCGCGGGCCAGAGGGAAGCAACTAGCGTCAACCTTGTCCCTTCGTGAGAGGCGAACTTCTGCAGTACCTTGTTGACAATCTTGAACGGAGGGAATGCATATAGATCTAGATGTGACCAATCTAAGAGAAAGGCATCTATATGAACTGCTGCTGGGTCCGGGATTGGTGAGCAAAATATTGGGAGCCTCTTGGTCATCGAGGTTGCGAAGAGATCTATGGTTGGCTGGCCCCAGGTGGCCCAAAGTCTCTTGCATACATCCTTGTGGAGGGTCTATTCTGTTGGAATTATTTGTCCCTTCCGACTGAGACAATCTGCCATGACATTCAAGTTGCCTTGGATGAACCTCGTTACTAGTGATATGTTTAGACCTTTTGACCAGGTGAGGAGGTCCCTTGCGATCTCGTACAACGTCAGAGAGTAGGTCCCTCCTTGCTTGGAGATGTACGCCAAAGCCGTGGTGTTGTCCGAGTTCACCTCCACCACTTTGCCTTGAAGGAGAGACCTGAAGCTTTTCCAGGCCAGACGTACTGCCAGTAGCTCCTTGCAGTTGAAATGCATTGTCCTTTGACTCGAGTTCCATATTCCCGAGCATTCCCGACCGTCTAATGTCGCACCCCAGCCTACGTCCGATGCGTCCGAGAAGAGAACGTGGTAGGGAGTCTGAACAGCCAGGGGAAGACCCTCTCTTAGGTTGATATTGTCCTTTCACCAAGTCAGACAAGACTTTATCTTTTCGGAAACCGGGATCGAGACCGCTTCTAGCGTCTTGTCCTTTTTCCAGTGAAAAGCTAGATGGTATAGAAGAGGACGGAGGTGTAGTCTTCCTAGTGACACAAATTGATCCACGGATGACAGCGTCCCTACCAGACTCATCCACAGCCTGACTGAGCAGCGTTCCTTCTTCAGCATCTTCTGGATGGATAGCAGGGCTGGGGGCTGATCGTCTTGTTGTTCAGCAACGTCCTCATCAGAGGGTTCCTCATCCGAAACTGATGAGGAAACGGCAACGGAGTGGGCAACGTCTGGCTCGCTGAATCCGGTCGCACTGGTGGATGCGTGACGGAGCCGGACGCAATATCATGGAACTGCTGCACAGTCTGTGAACTGTCAACAACCATGGGTGCGCGAGGAAGCACAGCGTCAACCCGAAACTGTCTAGACCGTCTGGGTTGTGCAGTCAACACCCTACCGGGTTGCTGAGGTTGACGCACTGCGTCACAACAGGTCACCTCTGCTGGTTGTTGAACGTCCTGAACGTCAACAACCACCTCCGAGCGTCGCTTAACGTCAACGTGCGGCTGGCAACCCACACTGGGTCGCATCGGTGGAGGAACCACCTCAACTGGCAGACGCGAGTAGGTTACCTCAGCGTCAACAGGGCGCACAACCGACCGGTTGGAAGGTTGTTGGCCAGAAGGTTCTTCTCCGCATTTAAGTCCTCTATCAAGGACGCAAGCTTGGACTGCATGTCTTGCAGCAAAGCCCATTTAGGGTCTACGGGAGCAGGTGTGGCAACAGACGGGGTTAGCGACTGAGGCGGAACCGTTTACCATCCCTGAAAGCCTTGTTATGCGTGACATAATAGTACAGCAAAACTTCAAAGGCTCGACAACAGCTGAGAAGTTGACCTGTAAACAACTTGGAGCGTCTCCTGGCTAGGCGCCAGGGAGAGTCTACCAGAATTGAGAAGTCTATCTGGGCAGAGGCATGAACTCCCAAGCCGAGAACTTCTCTCGTGTCATATCAGACTCTCGCTCTATAAACCAGTTTAAAAGAAGGGAAAGCAAAGGCTGTATCCCCCAAACTCCTCCTGGTGAAAAACCAGTCGCCTAGCCAACGTAACGCTCTCTAGGAGAGCGAGAGAGCACTAGCTTAAAAACAACGGCTTCGAAGTAGCTAGGCCTAGTGTAAGCTCTGACGTTTAGGCGAACGAGGAGCAGCAGTTACAAGATCCGGACGAAGATCCTTAAAAAAATCATCATGATTTAATTAAAGTCCATAGGAGGCTAAGCAGCTTAAGGCTCCTCTCCATCTGACAGAGTCCTCAAGGGAATATCAGTAGGAGGGAGAACAGCAACTTCCTCATCTACAGGAACCTTGTCCGATAAAAGCTGAGTCTCTCACTGGTGCATTAGTAGCGGACCAGAACGCAACGTCATGTAACTGCTTGACAGTCTGTGAACTGTCAACAACTGAACTGTCAACCACAACAGGTGCGTGAGGACGTACAGCGTCCACTCGAGACTGCTTTGACTGCCTAGACTGAGCAGTCAAAACAACTCTAGAATGCGGAGGTTGACGCACAGCGTCAAAACAAGTCAACTCCGATTGTTAGTGAACGTCTAGAACGTCAACAGGCTCAACGGACTAATCGGCAGAATAGTCTTCCATAAGGGAGGCAAGCATATACTGCATGTTTTGCCATACAACCCCTTAAGGATCAACGGAAATGGTTGTGGTAATAGACGAGGGTAACGTCTGTGACCGCAACACTTTGCCTACAAAAAAAGACTTTCGGAGTCTGTGTTACGCTTTTGTTAGGCGGCGAGCAGTTATCCGATGACTGCATAGGGTCAGAGCTGTCCTAATGGCTGTAACCAGGACGCTGGACCTGTCCTGAAAGGACTGACTTTCGCTTAAGGGCTTCGAAACCTTGTGACAGGTTTCTTATGCGAAAAGCCTACGGATGGCGAGGAGAAACAACGTCTCTCTCGTCTTATGGTAGGGGAGATCTTGGTAAGAAACACCCGATACCATAGAGGGAAAACGTCTGTTCGTTGGTCAAGGCCTCTCGAACCCATAAGTCGTTTGACATTACTTCTCCCCTGGGCTTGGGAGCTTGCAAGAGGTCCCGGACTAGGTGAACGACAGGCACGAACAGACGAACCCTCGGACGCAACACTGTAACACTTTGCGCCTCGGACGCAACACTGTAACACTTTGCGCATATCACTTTATCACTTCGATTTTCTGTTTTGCACTTATTTCTACCTGAAACACGCAATTCTACCCTTCATTAAAAGGTAGTAATTGCGAAATTAGTCGTATAATGCAAGCTCATATCAGCAAAAAACAGAAAACATATTTTAAGATAAAAAGAAAAATCAGTGGCTGGGAAAGAGACTAAACACTAGTTCATATAACTACGTTTTCAATCTCTCACCGCACATAGCCTGGGGACGAGAATAAAAACCTAAAAACGTTTTATCCTTCCTCCCCGTACAGAGACTAGGGACGAGAGTAACACGAGAACAACGTTACCCGCTTGAACGGAACGTTTTCTCTCCTCTCTCTCCCTCCGTCTCTATCTCTCTCTCTCTTTCTCTCTTGATTTCGCACCTAAGAGAAGAGCCCAATTATATATCGTCAAAAAAACATGTTATTTGACTAAAGGAAAAAACTGAAAGGTTTTTCAAATAAAAAGTTCCTTTAAATTAGAATTTAAAACATTCAAGCTAAGAAAGAATGAACAAAACGTCAGAATCGATTTACTCTTACTGCAAAGTGAAACCGTGATACACTCTCTCTCTATCGTAACGATAGAGCGCATGTTGAACGTCCTGAACGTCAACAACTGCGTAGCATAAAAAACTAAACGTTAGTTCATCTTTGAAAACAGTACGAAGACTATCAAAGAAATTCTTTCATAAAATATTACATTTAAAAAGTTTTAAATCCTTTAAAAGCTAAAGACGATATAAAGGGCTCAATGTTGATTAACTTCGGTTTCCAAGTTAGGACCGCCTACTCTCAGGAAAGGTCTATATAAACAAAGCATTAAAATTTATTTTATATGTTTATAAAAAATGGAAAGTTAATCGAAGAGGCCTAATAAAGGCGGAGAGATATAAAATATATAGAGGAAAATCTATAACGTGATAAGATAATTACTAAAAGCCTAAACACACTTCCGTCTAAGGGAAGGGTCGGCCATTTAAAAGTGAAAGAAAGTCCATACTCTCTTTGTCACCATAATTAAATCTATCCAAAACGAGTTCAAGTTTTAAGATGAAGATAAAACACCTGCATAGCGAAAGCTCAAAACTAGAATAGTGTACTTCACCAAATAGTTGTGAAAACAAATCCAGTTAGCAACAGCGAATTAGTAGGTCTTGCCGGTAGCCCGACAGAGAGAAAATTGAGTTCTTTGTTTACAATGAGTACTGGGTATCTGAACGACAGATGGCGCTGTTGAGTACACCCCCTACCTGTGTAGCGATCGCTGGCGAATTTTTCCGTAGAGTTTTTCTGTCGAGCAACAGAGTTGCAGCTATTATAATCACCGGCTAAGTTAAATATTGAAAAAGCAAAAGCTCAAAGTCAATTACTGTATTTGTGAACAGTGCAGCCAGCTCATACGAGGCAGGGCCTTCGGTTCTATTCCAAAGAACTTTACCTGGGAGAAGTTATATAAACATCAAGTGGCTTGTAATATTAATATTAATATATTCAATATACTGTATCAATATATATGCCAAACACAAGGCATTCTTACCTGCATTAAGGAGATTTTAAGAGAGGGCTTCAAGTTCCATCAAAATCACCATTTGCTTTTATACTTAAAACACCACTATAATGCAGAGAATAACTGATGCCTGGGATAGAAGCAGTTACTTGTCCCATAAGAGCTTAGATTATACTTTTTTGTGCAGCAACAATGGGTCCTAAGGAAAAGGTGTCGAAGGACCTGTGTGTGCAATCTTTAAGTTAGTGGTTCATAAAAGTGGTTTGTCTCTACCAGACTCCTGCTTTTAGGACTTGAGCTCCCGAGTGTGTTTTGCAGAACACTAAGGTTGCAGCAAGCCCATGGAGATGCTTCCCTTGAGGACCTAAAGGCTCTAATGATAATTTCTCTCAACCAAAAATAAATGTGTTTCTGGAAACTTTCTTTTAAAAATGGCCAGTGCTCACAAACTAATTGGAGATTCCGGCCCTGAGATACTGTGTCCTCTATAGATATTTACATACTGCTCTTACAGAACATAGTAACATCATTTGGGTCATCAGTTACCTCTTTGAGAGAAAATAACGTGAAGAGTCAAATCTGATATCATTATCAACTGGATTTTGGGTTTTGGCAACAAATTCTAGAACTACGGACAAAGATATTTCTCTCCAGCCTCTAGAATGTGACACAAGGTGAGATATACCATGCACTTCACTCACTCTCTTGGCCAAAGCTAAGCCTAGGAGGAATACTGTCTTCCGGGCAAGATTTCTGTCTAGGGCTTTATGCATAGCGGGTAAGATTTCTGTCTATGGCTTTATGCATAGCGGGTAAGATTTCTGTCTATGGCTTTATGCATAGCTTCGTACGGGGCTTTCTTCAAGGCCCGTAGGACCTTAGTCACATACCAGGAGGGGGGTTTTAGTTCTCAAGGAGGGCAAGACTGCTCAAAACTCCTCATCAATGCTGAGAGTTCCCAAACTTCTGAGAGGTCCAGTCTTTTGTTTCATTGACTGAAAAGACCTCCTTATTCGTTAGGAGCGCTAAAAAGTCTCCAATCAGGAGAATAAAGGCCTTGAATGGAGTAATATTGCTCTTACGACACCAAACACAGATTTTCCACTGTCTAGTAAACTGCTGCGGAAGACTTTCAGAGGTATATGGAAAACTGTTTCGCAGTTTGTCTTGAAAAGCCTTTCTCTCAGAGGACACGCTGGATAGTCTCCAAAGGTGAAGGGATAGGCAATGTACTGTGGTATGGAATTTTCTTATGTGAGGTTGGCGTAGTAGGTTGAGCCCTTCTGGAAGTTTTCTTGGTATTACTGTGAAAAGTTCCAGCATGGGTGAATACCACTCTGCTGCTGGCCACCTTGGGACCACCAGTGTTACTCTGAATCCCTGGATGTTCTGATTCTGTTCAGTGTCTGACAAATCAGGCACAACAGTGGGAAGACGTAGAAGTCAAGACCCTCCTACAGATGTTGAAATGCGTCTTCCATCACTGCAGCTTGGTCTGGGACTGGAGAGCAATACACAGTGAGTACCTGTATGCGATTCAGGTGGGTGGCAAACAATTCCAAAGGTGAGGAACACCACAAAGTCACAAGTCTCTTGGCCACTAGAGGAAGCAAAGACTATTCTGAACCAACTGTTGTCCCTCGATGGCCCAGATGATCTGCAATGATGTATCTCATCCCGGGGATAAACCTCGCCGAGAGAGAGATCGCCCGGGACTGTGTCCACCTGAGAATCTCTACTTTTAGGTTGCATAGCAGAGGAGAGGCTACACCTTGTTTGGAGATGTAGGTCACTACTATGGAGTTGCCACTCATCAATACCACAGAGTGACCAGTCAGTCTTTGCAAAGTGGAGTAACGCTAATTGCACCACTTTTATTTCTAGGAAGTTTATGTGGAACCTCTTGTCTTCTTCTGACCATAGGCCAAAGTCCTCAACCTTGCCTATCTGTCTGCAGCAGGGAATGCTTTGGCTTGCACCAAGTCTACCTCCATGCCCAGATACCTCATGGATTGGTTGGGGACAAGGCTGGACTTCTGGAGGTTCAGCTGGATCTCTAACTTCTTGCACAGATCCAGTAGTAGGTTACTGTTTCTGCAGAAGAGCACAGGATTCCGCCAAGAGAAGCCAGTCATCTACGTATCTCATGAGCCTGATGCCCATGGTATGAGCCCAGACTGAGACAAGGACAAAGACTTTGGTAAAAGCCTGGGGGGGGGGGTGTAGACAAGCCAAAGCACAGCACCCTGAACTGAAACTGCTCTTTTAAATAGAGAAACCTTAGGTACTTCCTCAAGGCAGGATGAATGGGCGCCTGAAAGTAAGCATCTTTCAGGTCTATGGTCAGAAGGTAGTTGTTCTTCCTGATGGCCCGGAGAATGGAGCATGGAGTCTCCATCTTGAACCCTGTCTGCAAAATGGAGACGTTTAAGATGTAGAGGTCTATGACAGGTCTCCAATCTCCTGTCAGCTTCTCTATCAGGAATAGATTGCTGAAGAAGCCTAGAGTTGCTAAAGACTTCCTCTACTCCTTTGCTAAGAAACTTTTGAGACTTTCTCTGCTAGAAGTAGGGCTTTGGAAGAACCTTCATATAATATGGCTGGATCCAATACCCTGAATGGAGGATTTCTAATGTCCAAGGGTTGGCCCCTAAGCACTGCCATCATTTCCAAGTGTATTGTAGGCATCCCTCCACTGGTGGTAAACTGGAGATTAAGCCCTTCCTAGTGTGAACTTCTGTCACCACATCCTCTTCAACTTGAGATTCTGCCTCCCAGGCTGCTTTCTTCCGTGGGAGGGAGAAGGCGTCTCTGTTGAGGGGGTTGCCTAAAATTCAAGTTTTTTGTCTGTTTCTGAGGAGTGGGCATCCTCGGTGCCGCTGCTCTGCTGACTAGGGGTCTGCCTGTCTCTCTAACTTCTTGATAGCATTAGTCAAGTCCGAGGACAGAAAGAGAGGAGAGTTGATAAGGTCAGAGTTCCCAAGAACTGTAGTGTCTCTAGGGGACAGCTGTCTATAGCATTTCACTAAGACATCTTCACGCCTCTTCAAAACACAATTTCCCACAAGAAAATGTTCTGGTGGAGGAGGAACTCTATGGCTTTAGTGCCAGATCTTGAGTTCCTTGAACTGCTCCCAAATGGTCTTATCCTTGAGATTCCTCAAAACGGCAAAGCAAGAATGCCCCAGATCAGTGGTCTACCTACAAGCAGGTCTGAATGGTGGCCATGGTAGCTACCTCCATGTTTACCAGTTCAGGACCTAAAACTGTGGCTGCTAAGTTTGGCAGCCTTTACTCTGGAACTGAAGGTACCAAGTTATCCACAGGTGGCTCAATGGGAAGAAGGCTCTGAAAAGCGCCAGAGTCAATATAAAAATGGCTCTCGTGCAGCAGAGGTAAAGGCAGAAGCTTCGATAATCTACTCGCTTTTAACAAGTTTTCAGCCGTGGAAACTTGAGTCCCCCCTTCGTCTGGTTGGAAAAGGCCACCTCAAACCTAAGTCTGGGACTCTGAGACAGCAGCAGAACATTGTTGATGATGCACTGTCTAAGGGAGGCTCATCCAAACCTCTCAAGTGATGGATTAAGCTCATGATCTTAATGAAATGAGAGGCTAATGAGCTCAATACTGGGGCCCCAAGGGGGGGGGGGGGGGTTACATCAGCAGAGCTTGTACTCGCACACACCAAGAAGTTCACTGGGGAATCATCAGTAGTGATATTCCGGTGGACTTTCTGTCTAAACAGAGCCCTGTATCCTTCCTCCAACATCTTTCCTTTCCCTTGAGTAATAACGAGAAGAGGAGGTGGAGAAGGATTGGGGCGAGTCTAGTTCGCTCCCCATCATAAGAGCGTTCATTTCTATATCTTGATCACTAAACAGAGGGGTTAAAGTCTCTCTTGGATCTCATTTTACGAGGCAAGAGAGTTATAAATATTCTGTCCTTCTGGACAACTATGGCGAAGACCACATCTACATGAGGAGTGATCCTTGAGAAAGGGGGGAAAATTTTACGCGGCCCTTATACTCTTCCTGTACCTGTAAAGAATTTCCTAAAAAAAAAAAAAAAAAAAAAAAAAAAAGAATACTGTTCTAAAGAACACTTATTCTGATAGTCATGATTGTCAGACCTAGTGTAAGAACAGGGTCTATCTGAACAATTAATGGGTTTGTCTCTAGCATAAGACACAGGGTTCTCATTTGTGTAGGATGAGGTTTTATTACATTGGTTCCTGGGTGAGAGTTTATAAAACTTCAGTGGGACTTGAGATTTATAAGATGGTTTATTGCGTCCTCTAAAATCCGATGGACGTATAATTACATCCTTTGCCTCATCACGACGCGGAAGAATACCCTCACGCGTCAAGATAGTCGCCCATTCAGTGATGTCACGACGCTTTGTGGTAACAACTTGCTTGGACCTGTCAGCCTGCTAGGCTGGGGGTGGGGTAACATCATGCAATGAGAAGGTGGCGCGTACAGTGACATCAACATTTTTGGAAGAACATTTTGGCATGGCAGGAATAGTTACACTCTACTCCTCAGCTTTAGTAAGCTTGGAAGGAGAAGCTTGTTAGTAGCATCTAGTTATTGCTAACTCTGGAAGGGGGGGGGGGGGGCACAGCCGAAGCTGTCCGACCACCCTCATAGTAGATAAGACACATCTCTTGACTCATTCCCAGTGCTCTTTAAGAGAACCCCTAGTGTACGTGGCAAGCCTTTCTCGTTAGTAATAGTTGAAGACTGGTAATCAGGATCTTCCACTAGGGCTGCCTTGGTACGAAGGGAAATGACAGGCTCAACTCTAAAGTCCTTTCAGGAATGAGAAGCAGCT
Source organism: Palaemon carinicauda (assembly GCF_036898095.1). Lineage (NCBI taxonomy): Eukaryota > Metazoa > Arthropoda > Malacostraca > Decapoda > Palaemonidae > Palaemon > Palaemon carinicauda. The sequence goes on along the minus strand of NC_090726.1, from coordinate 131,675,019 downwards.
TTCACTGTTCTAATAGGAGAAACTTCTAAAGGGAACGTCTTATCTGCATATCTGAAAGATATAAATCCCCACTCAGCACACCAGTGGGAGGTAAGGGAGACCTATGCATAACAATCTGCGATAAAAGCATCCAGATGATCTCTCTCAGGGATGGTAGCTGCTGTAGCCAGGGGATACACGATAAGAACAGGTTCAATTTCATAATGCACATTACATTGGGAGATAACATGTTAATAAAACTAGGGCCATTGTCCTCTGTGACAGAAACCTCAAGAGGGCTCCTGACAATCCCGACAAGCAGAACTGGGTAAGGAGATAACGTTTTTTTTGCCAATCCTACCTTTCTTTTCTTCTCACAGTTTACCGATGGAGATGGAGGAGGAGGAAAGCGATCTCTCTTGGCTCCCTTCTTCTGACGAGAACGATATTTATCCCACTGGGAGGATGAACACTCCTTACAATATTCACAAGGAGATTCCACTGAATATCTTTTTTCCTCAGCACGACGGACGTACCAGGTGAGGATCCACTTCTACACAGCTCATAAGGGTTCTACAAGGGCGACCATTACGGCCCAGACAAGAGAGCATCGAATTTAGTCGAAAAGCACACTAACTCACAAATAATGAATACGTAAGTGACAAGTAATGCCAAAGACACAAGCCTAAGCAAAATAAGGGAGTAGAGCAAGTGACACCGTTATCTAACCTTATGAGTGAAGGCAGGGATGTCCGACTGCCTCCACAGCCAGAAGTGTTGTAAGTAAACGCCTGATACAAGCATAAACCGTCATACGCAGCAGCTAACCACCAACGCAGCATGATGCAATCTACCAATTTCTTTTTGATTGTCTGACCGTAGAAAGAACACAAAAATAAAAAGTAACCACATTAAATGACTCAGAAGTTTGTATACAGATAAGAATAACACAACATTCGATTTTGTCAGCTCAGACGAACTCGATTAAGCAGACATAATCACATTCTAAAAGTCATGACTTTTAAAATGAGAATTGAGTTTCATTACATTTTTTACTTTTTTTTCAATTTTGGGTAAAATTCAACCATCCATACTCATGATTTTTTTTACTCTACTGTATCAGCAAGAGTTGTTAGACATGAAGAAATTTTTTGTTATTCATAATACAGTGTGTTACCTAGTGTGGTCAACCGGTGATAGGCAATTGTCAATGAGTTGGTAGGTTATGAGTTGACCCACCCTAGGGGAGCAGACATTCGTGAATTCTCAATCTTCACGTCTGTTTATGGCCAACTGTATATTGAAAACATCTAACCCTTCTTCCTTTATTGGTCCCAAAACTATTTTGGGAGTTTACCAGGAAAACTGAGAATAGTAAATTTATGAGATATGAGACATCCAAGGCTTGGTTACCAACCCCCCACAACACTTTGGAGTCAAGAATAACTTGTTAAACCATGGAGAAAAGTGCAAAGTTCCTTTACCACTTTCATAAAATTCTTACATACCTATAATAAATATTAGTGTTTTGGTTGTATTTTCCAACTATCTAAGAAATAGTTCCTTGGACAAGTGGAAACTACAGAATCTCGGAACCTTCTTGACTAAAGCCATGATCCACAGATCAGGATGAAACTTATCAAGCATTCCTACTCATAGGATAGGAAAAACTTACTCTATGATTCAAACCCTTATTTATAGCATCATCTGTCCTTTAATTGTAAAAATAAAGACAGTAAAATTAGTTGTATCTGTATTAGAAGTCTGTGTGCTTGTTAGTTTTGAAGAAAAGTTTATTTTACATTTCATTGGTCAGTAAATAATTTTGTACTGCATTAGATGTATTAGAATGCCTGCAGTGTAAATCTGTTATACATCTCATATTAACCTGAATTACCGATTCAACACTTCCATATCTTTATTGAAAAACTAATTATCTTGCCCTAACCTCATTCAGGTCTCTGGCAACATTAATATAAATCAATAAATAGATTAATTATGATTTGAAGTTAAAACTTTCAACCTAATCACATACTGTACTGTTAACCTTTTACAATCAGATATGTCAAAGGAAAAAATAATCAAATATTTCTTATAATAATCTATAATTTCCTGGCTAATAGCCTTAGGGGCAGAAATTAGATCGTACTCCAAAATTAGATAGCTCTATTAATCCATCTTGAGGTATAGAAAGCCATAACAATAAATGGGAACTTGAATTACCAGCCTTTCCTTGTACTTGGGATCATCTATAAATCTTCCTCAATACAAACTACAAAAACTGAGATGCATGTGCTGTCTTTAGTTTGTATCAAGTCAGAATAACATTTAACACCATAGCTTACCTTAACTTATTTGGATATCTTTCAGAAAAAAGCTGTCTTAATGGACTAAAAGGAGATAAATCATCTTGGTTCTGCTTCCACATCTTCCGTTTGTTTTACTGTACTTTACTTTTGTAAGTAGTAGGTTGGCCAGGGCACCAGTCACCCGTTGAGATACTACCACTAAAGAGGTACGGGGGTCCTTTGATTGGCCAGACAGTACTACATTGGATCCTTCTCTCTTGTTACGGTTCACTTTCCCTTTGCCTACACATACACCGAATAGTCTGGCCTATTTACAGATTCTCCTTTGTCCTCATACACTGAGATTACTAAACAATTCTTCTTCACACAATGGGTTAATTACTACACTGTAATTGTTCAGTGGTTACTTTCCTAAAGGTAGGGGTAGAAGAGACTCTCTAGCTATGGCAAGCAGCTCTTCTAGACATGACTCTCCAAAATCAAACCATTGTTCTCTAGTCTTGGGTAGTGCCATAGCCTCTGTACCATGGTCTTCCACGGTCTAGCGGTCTAGGGTTAGAGATCTCTTGATTTAGGGTACACTCGGGCACATTATTCTCTCTAATTTCTCTTCCTCTTTTTTTTTTTTTTAGTTTTTTATAGTTTATATAAGAAATATTTACTTTAATGTTGCTCTTCTTAAAATATTTTATTTTTCCTTGTTTCCTTTCTTACAGGGTTATTTTCCTTGTTGGAGCCCCTGGGCTTATAGCATCGTGCTTTTCCAACTAGGGTTGTAGTTTAGCAAGTAATAATAATAATAATAATAATAATAATAATAATAATAATATATATACTATATTGTGTTTGATTGTTTATCTACCTTTGGGATGCTATGTGTTTAGAGACTCATTTTGGCTAATGAGATACTAATCCCTACATTTACCTTGTAAAAGTAAAAAACTATGATGTGTTAGTGGCAGCGTTTACAAGTAAACGATGCATATACATGATGCAACCGATTTTAACAAATCTTAAAAATAACAAATTTGGAAATAATTTGTATTTTTCCTAACATACAAACCTGGAGCTATTTATAGGGTATTACTTTTGGCAACGTTGAAAACCAGCCAAGACAATTTTAGTAAGGGATAATTACCCCCATCCGCTAGTTAGTGGAAGGGGGTTGGGGTAGACTGGCTACCCACCTCATTCACACCTGTTGGTTGAGTAACCACTTTTGCTTTCTGGCAGGACTTCTAGGGGGACAAGGTGGCGGGCCAATTTGTATAAATAGCTCCAGGTTTGTATGTTAGGAAAAATACAAATGATTTCCAAATTTGTTATTTGTTCGGACACAGATACAAACCTTTCGCTATTTATAGGGTGACTTACTCCTAGAAGGGAGGAAGTTCTACCAACTGGCCTTGGTCATGACCCGGGGTTCCTTCTAATTGATCTTTGATCTAATTAGTAAGAACCCTACCCTCGCTAAAATCAAAGTAGTTACAAGGTAACTCAATGATAACAGCCAGCAAAAGCTTGTGTGTGAGAGACTCGTGGCTTGTCTTTATGTAGGAACTCGAGGATAAGCATGAGTTCTAAGACATATCCAATACAAGGTATTGGTGACGTAACAAAGTATTTATTCATACCCAGGATGCACAAGGGGAATGAATCTTACCTGCAGAGGGGTGAGGTCAGCTATGCTTCGGTCTTGTGGAGCAGTTTCCCAAAGGGGGGGGGGGGGGGGAAAGAAGGTGAAAGAAAGAAGGGAGGCAGACATCTTTTCATTTACCCCAAACTAACTCGGGTAACCTCAGCCCTCAACCATCTGCTACTTGTCCATCAAGGAGCTTGAGGCATTAGATCACTTGTTGTGCGGCCACCACAGGACCAATGGAAAAGGTTTCGATGCTCCTATGGATCCGTCTTTCAGGTAGTGGGCTGTGAAGGTCGTCTGACGCTTCCACACGGCCGCTTGCAATACCTGTGCCACAGAAAATTTCTTCTTGAACGCCAGAAACGTTGCAATGCCTCTGACGTCACGAGCTCTGGGTCGGTTGGACAGAGGAGGGTCTGTATACTGTATAGAGCATATTCAATTACTTTCCTTATCCAGGAGGAATTAGTATTCCTCGTGACCCTCCTTTTGACCTTTCCCGTGCTGACAGAAAGTGCTTGTACACGGGGGCAAGCTTTTACTGTTCTTTTTTAAGTAACACCTCAGACTCCTTACTGGACATAGTAACAGTTAGTCTGGATCTTCGGTTACAGAACGAACTCTCTCTATCGGAAATGGGCTTAACCTGGAGTCCGGCACACCCGGATTTCGAGTCTTAGCTACCTACAAACTCAGGGACGTAGTTGAGGATTGCTTCCCCCCATCTCCAGGAGTGGCAGACCTCAGCAGATAGACCATGATGTTCGCTGACTCTCTTGGCCGAAGCCAGAGCGAGCAGGAACACAGTCTTCCACATGAGGTGGCGATAGGAGGCCTGGCGTAGTGGGTCATAGGGGAAGCCCTTCAGAGACCTGAGGACCTGAACCACGTTCCAAGGGGGAGGTCTTAGCTCTGCCTGGGGACGAGTAAGCTCGTAACTACGTATGAGCAAAGAAAGTTCCAAAGAGTAGGAAATATCGACTCCTTTCAGTCTAAAGGCGAGACTCAAGGCTGAGCGGTAGCCTTTGACTGCCGAGACCAAGAGAAGCATTTCATCCCGAAGGTATACATGAAACTCTGCTATAGTTGGAACAAAGGCATCGAGGGGAGAGATACCCCTTCCACTACACCAACCACAGGAAACTGACCACTTCGCCTGGTAGACTGCCTCAGTGGATCTCCTTAGGTGTCAAGCCAATCTTTTCGGAACCGGTTGCAAAAAGCCTCTCTGTGTGAGGAGGTGCTGGATAGTCTTCAGGCGTGAAGTCGAAGCCAAGCTAGAGGCTTTGTGGAAGATGTTGGCATGTGGTTGTTTGAGGAGGTCGTGTTGTGGAGGGAGCTCCCTCGGGATATCCGTGAGGAGATGCAGAAGGTGCGGGAACCATTCGGCGTGATGCCATAGCGGAGCTATGAAGGTCATTTGCAAGTTGTTGCTTGCTCGTACCTGGTTGAGGACTTTTCTCATCAGACAGAAAGGGGGAAACGCGTAAGCGTCCAGGTTTATCCACCGTTGTTGGAAAGCATCTTGCAAAAAAGCTTGAGGCATCTTGCAAAAAAGCTTGAGGATCCGGGACTGGGGAGCAGTACAACGGGAGCCTGAAATTCAGGGCCGTTGTGAACAGATCCACAGTCGGGGAACCCCATAAAGTCAGGACTTAGTTGGCTATCAGAGGATTCAAAGACCACTCGGTGCAAACTATCTGAGTCGCTCTGCTCAGCTTGTCCGCTAGCACATTCCACTTGCCCGGAATGAAGCGAGCTGATAGAGTCACCGAGTTGTCCTCTGCCCCCTCTGAGTATCTCTACTGTAAGATGGCACAGCTGCTGCGAAAAGGCAACGCTCTGTTTGCTTAGATAAGCTACTATCGTGGTGTTGTCGCTCATCAACACCACAGAGTGCCCCACCAGGACCTGGTGGAACTCTTTGAGGGCCAGAAAGGCTGCCACTGGAGGGATCTCATCCTGAGGCGACTGTTGGGGACCAGTCGGGTCAGGGAAGAGGTGACCGAGAAGGCAAAGCTAATACTGCGCCGGGAGCTCTTCCCAACTAAGGAAGACCTGTGTTATCTCCCTCAGTCTATGGATCCTTTCGTCTGATGGGAACGCTTTGTGCCTTAGGGTGTCTAATCGCATGCCTAGGTATACCAATTCTTGAGAGGGGAGCAGATGAGACTTCTCAAGGTTTACCACGATCCCCAGATCCTGGCAAAACCTTAGAAGCTCGTCTCGGTGGAGGAGAAGGGCCACCTCCGAGTCTGCCAGAATCAGCCAGTCGTCCAAGTATCTTAGGAGACGGATGCCGACTCTGTGAGCCCAAGATGACACTACGGCGAATACTCTCGTGAATACCTGGGGTGCTGTGGAAAGACCAAAACACAGTATCCTGAACTGGAAATGCTTCCGATTGAACATGAATCTCAGACACTTCCTGGAAGTTGGGTGAATTGGGATCTGGAAGTATGCGTCCTTTAGATCTAGAGTGCACATGAAGTCCTGGGTCTTATCGCTTGTCTGACTATGTCGGCCGTCTCCATCCTGAAAGGCATCTGTTTGACAAACCTGTTCAGGGCCGAGAGGTCGATGACTGGTCTCCAGTCTCCAGATGCCTTTTTCACAAGAAAGAGTCGACTGTAAAAGCCTGGGAACCCGTCGAGGACCTCCTGGAGAGTGTCCCTCTCCAACATGGACTGGACTTCTGCCCTGAGGGCAAACTACCGTGCAGATCCCTTCACACAGGAGTTCGATGGAATCAGCACTCGAGTCAGTGGAGGGAGAGAGCGTGAACGGGATACGATACCCTGAAAGAATCACCTAGACCGTCCAGGGTTCGTCCCCGTGGTGAAGTTCCCTCTGTCAGCGGCTTTGCAGGCATCTCCCCACAGGTGGGAAAATGGGAAGATTGCCTGTCCTATTGGGACCGGCCTCGGCCAGATCCCTTCTTTCCGTTTCCTCCAGGAAAGGACTTTTTGCTGTGGAAAGCCTGCTTCGCACCCTTTTTACCCTGCTGTTTTGGGTCTCTAGTCCTTTTCGGTGGTTGCGGGTTTTGCTGTGCTTTCCGCTGTGGCTGAGAGGGGTAAGGTCTAGCTGTTAAGACCTTTTGGATGTGGGAGTCCTGGCTGGACTTCCTCCACCTCTCTGCCACCCGCTCGACATCCTTGGGATGGAACAAAGAATTGCCCTCGAATGGAGCATTTCTCAGTCTCACTACTTCGGCCTGAGGGAGATGTCAATGGAACTTGCCTTTGACAGCATCTCTCCTCTTCAGGATAGTGTTGGCCCAAAGGTTCACTACCTGATAGGAGAGGAACTCGATGGCCCGAGTGCCAGACAATAGGAAATTCTCCAAAGACTTCCTGGAGGACTCCCGAGACAGGTCCTTAGACCGCACCAGTTGTCCTAAGGATCCTAACCGGAAGTCCAACCACGAAGTAGCTGCATGGCGTACTTCGCCACCTTCTCCTGGTTCAGGTTTTCAGAGGCTGAAAAGGAGACTGGAAGTCCCGTAAGTTTCTCGAAGGGTGTGGCCTTCGAGAGTGCCTCTGTAGTGTGATCGAGAGGCAGCGTTGGAAGAGATTCCCCGAGGATCTCGTAGTACCTCCTTTAAAACACATACGGAGGAGGTAGGAGCTTGGAGGACGAGCTGGAGCGGAGAGAGGAGGTGGACCCAGTTGCCTGGGACACTGCCTTCTGTTTTGCACTCTTCAACCCCTTTGACCAGGCCAAAGCTGCACTGGTCCTCTGAGGTTTCTGAGTACCGTAGAACTGGTCAAGGACCATTTCTTTTCCATCCAGAAGGGCTGACGATGGATCTGGTTGTCCAATGATGGAACGGATGCAGGCTAGAACCTGCCAGAAGGCATGTTCCGACTCCTTCCTTTCATCCTCCGTAAGCTTAGGCTAGCAGCTGCTGGCAGAGCGTCGTCCTCGAGATCGTTCTGCCCTTCCACGTCCGAGCTCTCATCCATAGGAGCCCGGAGTGGGTCGAAGTCGTCAACTGGACAGACTGGGGATAGGGAGACTGCCAAGGAGGTGCTTGCTTCCAGCTGCCTGGGAGGCAGTGAGGAAGAAAGCCTGGCCGAGGATTTAGGGATGGTGAACAAACCCTTCGGTTCCCTCCCACGAGGCCGGAGGTCCTCTGTCCACAAGGGCCTAGAGGGCTCCGTCGGCTTGCGGGTGGAATGTAAGTCCGCTGCCATATGGGGTGAGTCCTGTCCAGTCGCAGGTCGTGCCTCCTTAGATACTATCTCGACCGGTGAGGGACGGAAGGAGTCTCCATAGGAAGTAACCCTATCCTCCTTGGGGAGCGAAGGACGAAACCTTTTCCTTTTCCCCTTTGGTCTGGCCTGTGGCGTCTTGAACTGCAGGGGGCTACCATGAGGTTTTTGCCAAATCTCCTCCAGAGGTCTTTTGCGAGGGATGATCGTTTCCCCTTGCCAGAAGGACACACATGAGCGGAATCTTCCAAACTCGACGGCGGGAGGAGAGAGCCCTGGGACGAGAGGAAGCGATAAAGGGATCCTAGGTGTGTCAAGGAATGGGAGCGGGGAACGACTCCTTTCATGGCTTGGCGCATTACATTGAATAAGGCACTAACCCAAGGGGGGTCACGGGCTCCTGAGGAACTAAGGGGGAGGTCCTTAGAAAGACACTGCTTCCTGGGTTTAGGAACTGGGGCAGGTTTCCTAACCCTCTTGTCTGAGGGAGGCTTCCCTACACGCAAGATCGGCACAGGCCTACCCTTATGGATAGGATCTGGGCTCGGTCGCACAGGCGACTGTTGTCTCTGTTGAGACCTAAGAGGCTCGAGAGACTGATTGTGAGCACCAAGATGTTCGCTAGCTTGCACGCCGAACTGATGGTAGGCAGAAGGGTGCTCGGGTGCGCGCCCTTCCTGATTGCGCATGGCGCGCAGTAGGTTGTTCACGCGCATGGCGCGCAGTAGGTTGTTCGCGCGCATGGCGTGCAGTAGGTTGTTCGCGCGCATGGCAAGCAACAGGATGTTCGTGCCATAGGTTGAACCCGCATGCCATGTTCGCCATTTTGTTTGTGCGCGCTAACTTGGTCGTGCGCGCGAGAGCTCTCAGGGTGGTGAGACAACTCACTGCTACATTCACCCGAAATTCACGATTGTTTGTGTTGTGTGAGCGCGAACAATCAACACAACGAGTCTGAAAACTTGTCATAAAAAGAATGACCATGGTCACGAGAACCCGAAGGGTCAGTGTGAACTGTGTTGTGCGAACCCAAAGGATCAATGCAACAAGAAACCGAAATTTCTCTGTCACGAGACCCCGGAGGGTCAACGTGACTAAGGGTACGAGACCAAAGGCCCAATGTAGCCTGTTGCGAGACCCTGAAAGGTCAGCGCAACGAGAAACCAAAGTTTCCCAGTCACGAAACACCGAAGTGTTAGCGTATCTAAAGTTACGAGAGCCCAAGGGTTCAGCGTAACTCAGGTTACGAGACCCCGAAGGGTCAGCGTGACTGACGGCACGAGAACCCAGAGGTTCAACGTTACCATCGTTACGAGAGCCCGAGGGTTCAGCGTAACAGAAACCCGAAGGTTTCAAGCTGCGATAGCTTGAAGGTTTAGCGCGACGGAGTCCTCGACGACTCCTGCTATCATGAGAACCCGCAGGATCAAAATGACGAGAGCCCAAAGGCTCTCGATCACGCCAGCCCATAGGGTGATCATCACGAGACCCCGAAGGGTCAACGTAAGGAGAACCAGCATGCTCAAAAAGACGTCTCTTCACAGCCCGAGTAGGAGAACGTCCGGGGTGGAGACGGATTACCCACCCCTCCACTCTACGAACCTCCGGAGAGGAACGTTCAACAGACTCCACTCGAAGGGGAGACTGATCAAGGTCTATAGATAATGCCTCCGCAGGGGAGGAGAGTTCACCCGAAGGAGAACTACGTTTATAACAAGGTTCTCGTTCCGCCCCTGGAGGAGAACCAAAAGCGTAAGGAGATTGCCAATGTAAAGAGGCAATCTCCTCTCGCGAACGAGAGATATGTTTCCCCGGACGAGAAGTTTGCCTTGGGGAGAGCCCTGCCACCACCCTGATGGGTTAGCGGACTCTTCGGCGTTGAAACCAGACTCTCGGCCTGACCGACGGGCAACAGCGCCTGCGACCACAAGAGGAGGATCAACCTTCGCAGAGGAAGGAGATGACCGCCTTCTCTCTGCTCCCCTTCGGAGGAGTTCGAGGAGAACTTCCTTCGAAGGGGGGCTATCGACGCCCAGCGATGGCCACAAAGACACAAGGTCTGGGAAGGAACGGGCGCTCCCTGGGGGAAGGGAAGGAGCCGACTCACTAGGGGAGCCAACACCTTCGCCTATCCCACAGGGTTGACCTGGAGTCACAAGCCCTGCGCTACTGCTCGGCCGTGCCCCGGAAGGGCATGGTCGAGAATTAGCTTCGGGAAGAGATTTGAGTGTACAGGAAGCAGAAGCCAGTGATTTTTTCGATTTCGAGGAAGACCCTGAAAGAGAAGATTTGCACTTAAGACTTTTTTTTCTTCTTACACGCAAACCTCTCCCACTGGGAGGCAGGCCGCTCCCTACACTCAGAACAGGTGTTGTCCCATGAACACTGACGTCCCCGCCAAGCCGGGCATAAAGGGTGAGGGTCTACCTCCACGGACGACATAAAGGTGCCGCAGCGGGGTCCCTCAATACCTGGACATGCCCCCATAGCGGGACAATAACCAAACATACATCGATACTCTCAAGAGAAAAATGAATAGTAATAAAGTCAAGGCAGTTTGTTTTAATGGGAAAGAGAGACTGCACTACCGAGCCAAAAGTCAAAGTGGTTACTCAACCGACAGGTGTGAGTGAGCGGTGTAACCAGTCTAGCCCAACCCCCTTCCGCTAACTAGCTGTTAGGGCAATTATCCCTCACAAAAATGGTCTTGGCTGGTTTTCAGCGTTGCCGAAAGTAATACCCTATAATTAGCGAAAGGTTTGTATGTGTCGGAACAAATATTAATTCAATAGCAAAACATTTGGACCGAAGGGAATCATACGATTTTCCACACCATCCACAAAGTAATAAGAGGTTATTAAGGGGCACTTATTTCATTAAGAGGAGTTATATAGAATCCAGAATATCATCTCAACCCATAAGGGATAAGCAGTTGTTTAGTGGCACTAACTCGAGCAATAGGTGGGATATAAAGATCAAAGCTACTATCTCGGCCTTTTGGCTTGCAATCTAGTTGTCTAAAATTTCAGACTAAAACTGTGAGAATGCTAGGATTTCACAATAGAAGGGTCTAAAATAATCAAAGAATCAAAGCTATATGCGAGGATTTCAAACCTGGGAAGTACTGTGTACTGAATGATGCACTAAAACCACAAGCTACCAATTAAAACAGGACAGGATAGACCTGAAAAATTACCTTTCAATTGAAGAATTGTTGGTCTTCTGAGCTTTTAAAAAAGAAATTAATGATGTTAAAACTTTATAAATCTACAACTATCAAAAATAATCTTGTTAGGACTGTAGCAATATAGGCTATAGTGGCATCATCATCATTCCCTTTGACAAAAGCTAGCCTATTCTTCTGCAAATTTCCCCTTGAACTACTAGAAAGCTTTCTTTTATGCTTGAAACTTTAATCTGATCATTTTCCAAGAGGGACAGTCAGGCTTTTGCACTCATCACAAATCCAGAAGACATATTTAAACCACTAAAAATTAAAATAAAACCTGCCAATTTAAAGCTCATATCAACCTTGTATGTAGCAAAATCACTAAAAGACTGGAGAAGACAACATATGCGCAGTATGTTTTTGTCGGTGAACGGCATCAGTCTCATTGTTAGGATGAGCCCTTAGCATATTGGAAAGAATGAATGCAGGTAATTTTCTAAATCTTAAGGGACAAGATCAACATAATCAAACTTCAAGAGATGAAAGTAATATGTACATCAGGGGAGGTTTATAAAAATATCATAAAATGTCAAGTGATGATGACAAATCATTTTTTTCTTTTTACTCAAGTATATTTACAAAACTGTTGACCAGATTAAATCTTTGGAGTGTAACACTATCAAATATGGTATAGCTATTGCTATCTCTGCATTTTTTTTAAAATTAACCAGAATAAAATAAAAAATCGCCTTAAGCTTACCAGTAAACTGCATTTCCCACTCTCTGACAGAGTCCATCTGCATGCTAGATAGATCACTTAAATCATCATATTCATCTTTGACATCATTAATGCTAAATGTTGCCAGTGCTCTGGTAGCATCATGTCCAGCAAATGCAGAATATGGGCCGCCTGGAAAAAATCAGGTGGAGGTATATTTTGTGGTAGAACTAACAAGGAGCTATTACAAAGAAAACTAGCACTTTTATAATAGAAGACATTTTACATACAAATAAATCACACCTATGCTTGTGTCACAGTTTTAAGTCTCGAGTATAATAGGCACAGAAAGAAATAACCTTCAGTAGTCTCATAAGACATGATATATTTTAAGTTTAAAGAAACATCTCTCTCTCTCTCTCTCTCTCTCTCTCTCTCTCTCTCTCTCTCTCTCTCTCTCTCTCTCTCTCTCTCTCATATGGCTTACCACCCCTAGTTTCCCTGGGGCCATGACCTTTAAATCTTTTGCAGGGCCGATATGACTGGGCCAAGGGCGAACCCGTCCAAGGATTTCCTAGAGCAGTCCTTCAGATAATGTTCCGTGAAAGTGGACTGTCTGGATCAGGTACCCGCTTTCAGAATTTGGCCCATGGCCATGTTCTTCTCAAACGCTAGGGAGGTGCCTAGACCCCTAATATCATGAGGCCTTGGCCTGCCTGGGAGAGGGGTTCCCGAAGCATCGTAAGCTCTCTTGATCACTTGTCGCAACCAAAAGGAAATTGAGTTCTTGGAGACTGGTTTCTTCACTTGACCGGTCGAGACGAATAAACTCTTGATCTCAGGTCGGAGTCTGGAAGTCCTTTTAAGATATTTTATCACTGCTCTGACCGGGCATAAGAGTAAGTCTTTAGGGTTGTCCGACCGAGGGATCGCTGGGACCGAAAAGCCCTCGAACCGAGGGTCCCAACAGGCTGGGTTCTGCGTTTTGGCCACAAAGTTAGGGATGAACCTAAACGAGGCCTCCCGCCATCCTTTTGAGTGTGAAACTTCGTACGATAATCCGTGCAACTCACTAACCCTCTTCGCCGAAGCCAGGGCTAAGAGGAAGACCGTTTTGAGGGTGAGCTTATCCAGGATGTCCTTGAGGGGCTCAAAGGGAGGTTCTGACAGGGCTTTGAGTACTATGGCTAGGTCCCACTGCAGTACCCTCACCTCCTGTGCGGGGCATGACTGCTCAAAGCTCCTGATGAGCATCGAGATGTGTCGGGAGGTTCCCAAGTCAATGCCCTTCAGGAGGTAGACTTGACCTAACGCTGCCCTCACTCCTTTTATTGCTGGAATGGAAGAGCCCAAATCGTCCCTGAGATACACTAAGAAGTCCGCCACGTCGTGGATCGAGGCCCCCAAGGGTTTGATATTCCGGGAAGCGCACCATTTCGAGAAGACTGCCCATTTCGCTTGGTAGACAGCGATAGAGGACCGCCTTAAGTAACTCGACATCCTCGTCGCGGTCCTCGATGAGAATCCATCTTTCTTCAGAAGCCGCTCGATAACCTCCACTCGTGAAGGCGGAGGGACCGAGGGTTTTCGTGAAACCTTTGGAAGTGGGGTTGACGAAGAAGGTCTGGCCTGTCTGGGAGCGGCCAAGGAGGAAGAAGGGCCAGTTCTTTTAGGTCTGCGAACCACTCCCTCTCCGGCCACCAAGGCGCGACCAAAGTCATCTGAAGGTTAGCTGTTGTCCTTACTCTGTTTAGGACTTGTCGTATCATTCCGAAGGGGGGGAAGGCGTACACATCGAGGCCGTCCCAAGGGTGTTGGAAGGCGTCCTCGAACGCCGCTGACAGATCTGGGACTGGAGAACAGAACACGGGGAGTTGGGCGTTCAGAAGAGTGGCGAAAAGGTCTACTACTGGGGAACCCCACTTCAGTATGACTGAGCTATCCTTGGGTGAAGAGTCCACTCTGACCCTATTACCTGGCCTACTCTGCTGAGGCCGTCCACCAGGACGTTCCTCTTTCCCGGAATGAACCTTGCTGTGAACTCGATCCCTTCTTCTGCCGCCCATTCTAGAAGTTCTGTCGATAACGAGCATAGTTCTTTCGACTTTAGACCCCCTTTCTTCTTTACGTAGGCTACTACTGTGGCGATGTCGCACATCAACGCCACTGTGTTCCCCCGGAGGAGATGAACGAATTCCTGACTCGCCCTCAGCACAGCCATCACCTCTAGCACGTTTATGTGGTGCTTTGCTTCCTCGCTCGACCATTTTCCCTTTGTCGATTGGTCGAGTAGGTGAGCGCCCCAACCTTCCTTCGACGCATCCGTAAACAATAGGACTTCCGGAGGGTCGGGTGCGAAGGGCATCCCCATCTCGGTGTTCCTCCTGTCGTGCCACCACTGCAAGACTACCTTCGTTTCTGGGGAGACCGGAACCAGTTTGTGGGGATTTCTCCCTTGGGTCCAGTGTTCCTTCAGGTTCCACTGCACCGCTCGAAGTTTGAGTCTCCCTTGTGGCACTAACTTTTCTAAGGACACTAGGTGGCCCAGCAACCTCTGCCAATCCTTGGCCCTCCTGGGTTGGTCCAACATAAAGGGTTGCAGAACTCGCTCTAGGTTCTCCAATCTCTCCAACAAGGGTAAGGCTCTCACTAGTCGGGTGTCCAGGACCATCCCCAAGTAGGTCATCCTGGTGGAGGGGATCAGTTGGGACTTCTCTAAGTTAACCGTGATGCCCAACTCCTCGCAAAGACGTAGTAACTTCGCGCCCTGTTCCTTCAATTCTTCCTTTGAGGCTGAAAGAAGCAACCAATCGTCTAGGTACCGGATCAGACGGATGCCTTGCTCGTGTGCCCATACGGAGACCGTCGTGAAGACTCTTATAAACACTTGAGAAGCCGTCGACAGTCCGAAACAAAGGGTCTTGAATTGTAGCACTCGGGAATCCCACTTTATCCTGAGAAACTTCCTGCTGGAGGGATGGACGGGGATTTGGAAGTAGGCGTCCTTGAGGTCCAGGGATATCATGAAGTCCCCTTCCCTCAAGGCGGCCAACACTGTCTTGGCAGTGTCCATCTTGAACTCGGTTTTTCGCCACAAACTTGTTGAGGGCCGACAGGTCTATTACCGGCCTCCATCCCCCTGTCGTCTTCTCCACCAGGAAGAACCTGCTGTAGAACCCAGGGCCGGGCTCTTCGACTAATTCCAACGCTCCCTTGGAGATCATGGACGACAATTGTTCCTGCAGTGCTGCCCGTTTCAAGGGGGTCCTTGGGGTATCAACCACTCCGCCTGAAGGGCTGGAATAAGCGGGGGAGGTTCTGCTAAGAAGGGTAGTCTGGAACCTTCCCTCAGGATTGTCACCGTCCAGGGATCCGCACCGTAATCCCGCCATGCTTGCCAAGAGTGTCTGAGGCATCCCCTACTTGAGGCTCCTGTAGGAGTAGGGGGCCTCGCCTCCTATCTCCTTCTGGAGGGGCGGCCGGACCGACCTCTTCTTGGGTTCTCGAATGACGGTCTAAAGTTAGACTGGGGTGCTGAGTTGTTTGCAGCCAGGGAACCTAAGGAGGCTCTCCTCTAGGTTGGGCCGGGGATGAACGGGAAAGGTGAGGGACGTCCACGGAGGGTCTCCTGTGAGGTGGGCGCCTCATTGGGGGAGGTCTATGGTCTCCCACGTCCTTCATCTTCCTCACCCGTTCCATCGTCTCTTCCACTATCTTAAGGGGAAAGATTGCCTTGTCCCAGATCGAGGAATTTCTCAATCTTCTTGCTTCCCGGTCAGGGAGTTTCCTCACTAATTTGCTGAGAATAGTGTCTCTCTTCCTCAGGACCCAATTGGTAGCCTGCGAGAGGGATTGATAGGATAAGAATTTTAGGGCTTTGCCCCCTGAGCTAATCAGCTCTCTCAATAAGGTTTGGTTTTCTGGTAGGGACAAATCATGAGAGGACTGAAAGCCAACCAACGTGCAGGCCCACCAGTCCAACCAGGAGGACACGTAAACTAAGTCCTGGGCCATGTCCTCCATCATGGAGGTCTCCGAAGGGGAAAAACGCACAGGGGCCGTGGATGCTCTTGTCTTCAGCGGCACCCTGGTTCAACGAGGTGGTGGCTGTCTCCATTGCGCGGGGTTCTCCCCAACGACCTTCCGGCACGTAAAACCTTTTCTGTGCCCTCAGTCCTGGAAACAGCTTCGAGGCACTTTGACTCCTAGGGGCGTCGCCAGGCCGTCCAAGAATTTGTCAATATGCTCCATACCCAGCTTTTACGTCAGGAGCTAAGGGTAGAGCTAAGGAGGGCTTTTGCTGTATAGGGTTCTCCACCAGCCTGCTAAGGCCGGAGAGCCAGGCCTGTTCAGTGGTGGGCATGGGTTCATCGATGGTGCCGCCTTATGAGGGCCAACACCTTGGAGCTTAATGAAGTCAGCCAAGGAGCCCGTGGCTGGCGTTATGCCTTCCACCTGATGGAGCGCCTCCCTCCGCAGAGTAGGGGCAGCGGAGGCCTTCGCCAACTTCAGCGCATCACGGGGAGCTTGGAAAGGCCTCCCTCGGTGAGGTTCTTGTCCGTAGGAGGAGAAGGAGGGGAGAGACGGTGAGGACGAGGCTCTAGGGAGCCACCCGGAAGCGGCCGCGGCTGTGGTGACCTTAAACAGCTCGCTCCGGGGCACTGTGATACTCACCCAATCCTTTGACTTACTCCTCTTCGCCTTCTTCTTAGATGGCCTGGACTCCTTCTTCTTCTGTCTTGAACGGGAGCGGGACTTCTTCTTTTTCCTGGACCTCTCGCGTTTCCTCCTCGCGGACCTGGTATCGTCCTCCGATGACGGTGAATCTGCGGGCGAGGAAGACGACGAGGAGGAGAGGGAATCAGCTGAACCACCTGAGACGTCCAATTCCGCGGGGGGGACTCCATGATGAATCTCTGGGTCCGTAGGCTGCAGGAAGACGGGCGGGAGCATCGCCGAGGGCGCCGGGGGGGGGTGGGGGGGGACCGAGGAACGTTCTTCCAGGCGATCCAATGGTCAAACTCCTCTTCTAGCCTGAAGGGTGACCTGCAGGGTGTTCTAGGAGATCCCAAACGGCGGGGTCCGAATTCGACAAATGGCCTTTCTTGGCATCCCCCCCCGGTGGCCGAAGTACCTGAAACACATTCCCAAGATGGGGGAGAAGAGGTAGTACCTGACTTCCCCCACATAGGGTCTTCGGTAGAGACGGGCCCTGCGGGCACCAGGACCTCGTCTCCCACACACACTCCCGCAACTCCCTCAGGCCCCACCCATGCCTGTATCAACATCAGTAGCTTCCCCCACAGGTAATTTCAGACTCCTGGGGAAGGACAATGGGTTGCTTCCCCGCAACGGACTTACCTCGTCCCCTACTCTGGGTAGGGGAAGATGAAGGAGCCACGTTCCAACGAGGCATCTGGAGACACCAAAGCAGAGGACGCGTTAGCTTTCTTGGGCTATTTCTTGGCCGATTTCTTCTTCTTAGTCCCATATAGGACCCACTGGATTTCGCCCCAAGACTCGCACTCCGAGCACGTGGCGGTAGGGGTGCATACCTTGCCCCTACATGACGAACAATGCGAGTGTGAGTCAACCTCGGGCTTCGAAAGGAAAGCCCCACAAGACTTACCGGCCACAGGCCCAGGGCAACGGCGGGGATGCTCCATAATGAAACACTAACACACCAAGAGACACAGGGACACAAGGGAAAGGGGTAAGGATACGGGCACAGGAACCACGTGGTGAACACAAAGGGTCGCACTGGGTAAGAGAGAGCGCGGCGAGATGTGAATCACGTCGCGACCAGAAACTAACTGAGGAGCACGACCTGAACTAGCACGCTCTCCGATCCCGGGTCGCCTCAGGGCGCGTATCACTACGCCTGAGGTCACCCATAGAAAATGGGAATAGGGTAAACTACACAAAATTCTGGTTGGTTGGGAAAGAGTTACCAGTAACTCCTAAGAAAGTAGTTCTAGGTAAGTACTCTGTGTTGGAACAATAACTATTTAAAAGATAGTAATTTCAAAAATGCAATAATGCTTCCGAAACAAAATCGAAGAGAGAGAGAGAGAGAGCCTTACCTTACCTTATTGCCTTATTTTTTGTTTGGGTTCCCCCAGGTCCCTCAGTGTGAGGCTCCTCGTATATCCACCAGAGAGTTGCTAATGCATCTTCCGGTGTATTTTGCATCTTCCAGTCTGGATGGTCTGGGATGCATCTTAGGTATTTATCGAGCTTATTCTTAAACACATCTACGCTCACTCCTGATATGTTTCTTAAATGAGCTGGCAGCACATTAAATAGTCGCTGCATTATCGATGCTGGTGCGCAGTGGATTAATGTCCTGTGCGCCTTTCTTAGTTTACCTGGAATATTTTTTGGCACTATTAATCTACCTCGGCTTGCTCTTTCTGATATTTTAAGCTCCATGATGTTTTCAGTAATTCCTTCTATTTGCTTCCATGCTTGTATTATCATGTAGCATTCTCTTCTCCTTTCTAGACTGTATAGTTTTAAAAATTGCAGTCTTTCCCAGTAGTCAAGGTCCTTAACTTCTTCTATTCTAGCAGTATAGGACCTTCGTACACTCTCTATTTGCGCAATATCCTTTTGGTAGTGTGGGTACCATATCACATTGCAGTACTCGAGTGTACTACGTACATAAGTTTTGTAAAGCATAATCATGTGTTCAGCTTTTCTTGTTTAAAGTGTCTGAATAACATTCCCATTTTTGCTTTACATTTAGCCAACAGTGTTGCTATTTGGTCGTTGCATAACATATTCCTATTTAACATTACACCAAGGTCTTTAATTGCTTCCTTGTTTGTGATTGTCTCATTATTAGGTCCCTTATATGCATACACCATTCCTTCTCTGTTTCCATAATTTATTGATTCGGATTTATCGGAGTTAAATACCATCCTATTTATCTCCTCCCATTCATATATTTTGTTTAGATCTCTTTGTAGTGAGTTCCTATCTTCATCACAAGTAATTCTCTACTTATTCTTGTGTCATCGGCGAAACTTCTCACTACGGAGTTTTCAACATCACAGTCTATGTCAGAGATCATAATAACAAACAGCAGTGCAGCTAATACCGTACCTTGTGGCACACCCGATATTACCTGGGCTTCATCTGATTTCTCGTCATTTACAACCACTATCTGTTTTCTGTTTTGCAGGGATTCTTTTACCCATTTTCCTATCTTTCCCACCATATTATGCTTTCTCATTTTTTCTCCAATATGTTATGGTCTACCTTGTCAAAGGCTTTTGCAAAATCTAGATAGATCACATCTGTGTCTTTTTCATTTATCATATTTTTGTATATGTTTTCATAGTGTGCTATCAGTTGGGTCTGTGTACTTTTTCCAGGCACGAACCGTGTTGACCCAAATTAAACAAATTATTTTTGACCAAATGGTTCATTATTTTCTTTTTATTACCCTCTCATACACTTTCATAATATGTGATGTTAGACTAACAGTCTAGTCTTGATCCACTTTTGAAGATAGGGGTTATATAAGCTAATTTATGTTTAACATATATCTCGCTCATATCTACACTTTGTCTTAGCAGTATTGCAAGCGGCTTCGCGATAGTGTTTGTAGTTTTTTTTAACAAAATCGCTGGAACTCCATCTGGTCCAGCTGCCGATCCATTTTTAATTTAGTTTATAGCCTTGACAATATCTGCTTGATTAATATCTATATCCGTTAGATATTCAACATTTTCTTCTCTCATTTCTGTTTCATTATTCTCATTCGCAATTCTTGGCGTGAACTCACTCTTATATTTTTCTGCTAATATGTTGCATATATCCTTTTTTTCATTCGTTAGCCGTCCTTCAATTCTTAGAGGGCCTATTTCTATTCTCCCTTTATTCATCTTTTTTGCATAGGAGTAAAGTACTTTGGGGTTTCTTTTTATATTTTGAAGTGTCCTTTCTTCTAAGTCCCTTTTTTCATTTTCTTTCGACTGTATAATCTTTTGTTCTGCATTTTCTATCTTACATTTTATTTCCCTCATTTTCCACACATTTTTTTTCTTTTGCAAGATTTTTCTTCCACTTTCTAATTTTCTGAAATAAGATCCTTCTGTCTCTTGGTATGCACATCTTTTGTTTATTGCTTTTTTTCGGTACATCTTTTTCAACAATTTTCTCCAGTATTTTGTACAGTATGTCCGTATTTACCAGTATATTATCACTTACAAACACATTTTTCCATTCTTTATTCAGTTCATTTATTTCTGACCATTTTATATTCTTACTGTAAAAATTATATTTTCCATATCCTTCCCAAAGTTTTGTGCTTTTATAATTCTGCGATCACTTGCTTTGGAATGAACTATCAATTCTATGACATTGTGGTCTGAAATTCCCGTGTTATACACTATTATTTCTTTAACATAATTCACCTCATTCACAAATACTAGATCTAGGAACATTTTCCTTTCTTGTTGGAATGTGGTTTATTTGTTGCATATTATGTTATAATAGCATATCTTGAAGCTTTTCAAATTGCCTCTTATCTTCTGCGCTACTATTACTCTCTTTTTTATATGTATAAATACAACCACTTTCTTCTATCCGTTCTTTCCAATCCACGAAAGGAAAGTTAAAATCTCCGGATAGGAGTATATTCCAGTCTTTATGGTTTCTACATATATCATCTATTTTTTCTATTATTTATGTCAAACTCCTTAGTATTTGGGGGTCTGTAAACTACAATATTCACTAGTTTTTCAAATTCAAATTCTACCGCAATCAATTCACATTCTGTGTTGCTGTATTTTTCACAGACTTTTCCTTGATTTATGTCTCTTCCATATATTGCGGTTCCCCCTTGATTCCTATTTTTTCTGTCTGATCTATAAGTTTGGAAACCCTTTATCTGGTCATCACTGCCAGTCTCTTGGGAATACCATGTTTCACTTATATTTAATATATCTATTTTTTCAATTTGGGTTAGTTCTTCTAGGAACTCTATTTTCCTTTTAGAGTTACTCGTGACTAAACCCTGTGCATTCATCACTATTATGGTTGTGTTTCATCCCCATTATTTAATATTGGTAATAATATGGATTCTCCCATGCTTCCTTCCTGTTCTGATATGATGTTCTTTTCTTCATTTCTCAGAATTCTGCCATTAAAAATCCAACTTTTCTATTATATTTGTTCTTTCGCCTTCATATTTATTTTTGTGTGTAAACCTGCAATTATCCCCATATCTGCACCAACCCCTGGCATTATAGATGCATTCTTTGTAGTTGGGCTCTATTTGTGCAGATTTGGGTTGAAAGGCCTTTTTTGGTGCATAGTGCGGTACATACGCGGCCTTCTTTTTTGTTTCTTTTTTTGTTTCATTTTTGTTGTTCTTTTCAGTTTGCTGAGTTTTCTTACTCTCATTGAGAGAGAGAGAGAGAGAGAGAGAGAGAGAGAGAGGAGAGAGAGAGAGAGAGAGAGAGGATAAATAATGTACAAATGTATGACGAACATATTTGAAAACTATACAGGAAACGATATGGAGGGAGAGAGAGAGAGAGAGAGAGAGAGAGAGAGAGGGAGGGAGAGAGGGAGAGAGAGGGAGAGAGAGAGAGAGAGAGAGGGAGAGAGAGAGAGAGAGAGAGAGGGAGAGAGAGAGGAGAGAGAGAGGGGAGAGACTTATCCCTTTCCTTTTGTTGCTTATCCAGGCGTAAGATTTACGATTGAAGATAAAAAGAACCCATTAGAATATTCAGTATTATGTAGCCATTTGAAATGAAATAATAGTAGTATTAATTGTTTTTTTTTTACTCAACCATTTAATT